>NW_028174666.1:0-333000 GCF_963971535.1 Notolepis coatsorum
AGACACCACAGCCCCAAACAGTCACTACAGCCCCAAACAGGTCACTACAGCCCCAAACAGTCACTACAGCCCCAAACAGACAGGTCACTACAGCCCCAAACAGTCACTACAGCCCCAAACAGCTAACTACAGCCCCAAACAGGTCACTACAGCCCCAGACAGGTCACTACAGCCCCAAACAGTCACTACAGCCCCAAACAGGCCACTACAGCCCCAAACAGTCACTACAGCCCCAAACAGACACTACAGCCCCAAACAGGTAACTACAGCCCCAAACATGTCACTACAGCCCCAAACAGTCACTACAGCCCCAAACAGGTCACTACAGCCCCAAACAGGTCACTACAGCCCCAAACAGTCACTACAGCCCCAAACAGGTCACTACAGCCCCAAACAGGTCACTACAGCCCCAAACAGTCACTACAGCCCCAAACAGACAGGTCACTACAGCCCCAAACAGTCACTACAGCCCCAAACAGGTAACTACAGCCCCAAACAGGTCACTACAGCCCCAAACAGTCACTACAGCCCCAAACAGGTCACTACAGCCCCAAACAGGTCACTACAGCCCCAAACAGTCACTACAGCCCCAAACAGGTCACTACAGCCCCAAACAGGTCACTACAGCCCCAAACAGTCACTACAGCCCCAAACAGGTCACTACAGCCCCAAACAGTCACTACAGCCCCAAACGGACAGGTCACTACAGCCCCAAACAGTCACTACAGCCCCAAACAGGTAACTACAGCCCCAAACAGACAGGTCACTACAGCCCCAAACAGTCACTACAAACAGGTCACTACAGCCCCACACAGGTCACTACAAACAGGTCACTACAGCCCCAAACAGTCACTACAGCCCCAAACAGGCAACTACAACCCCAAACAGGTCACTACAGCCCCAAACAGGTCACTACAGCCCCAAACACGTCACTACAGCCCCAAACAGGTCACTACAGCCCCAAACAGTCACTACAGCCCCAGACAGGTCACTACAGCCCCAAACAGTCACTACAGCCCCAAACAGTCACTACAGCCCCAGACAGGTCACTACAGCCCCAAACAGTTCACTACAGCCCCAAACAGACAGGTCACTACAGCCCCAAACAGTCACTACAGCCCCAAACAGGTCACTACAGCCTCAAACAGGTCACTACAGCCCCAAACAGTCACTACAGCCCCAAACAGGTCACTACAGCCCCAAACAGGTCACTACAGCCCCAAACAGTCACTACAGCCCCAAACAGGTCACTACAGCCCCAAACAGGTCACTA
This sequence comes from Notolepis coatsorum, assembly GCF_963971535.1. Classification (NCBI taxonomy): domain Eukaryota; kingdom Metazoa; phylum Chordata; class Actinopteri; order Aulopiformes; family Paralepididae; genus Notolepis; species Notolepis coatsorum. The sequence continues at coordinate 1,274 of NW_028174666.1, forward strand.
CAGCCCCAAACAGGTCACTACAGCCCCAAACAGTCACTACAGCCCCAAACAGACAGGTCACTACAGCCCCAAACAGTCACTACAGCCCCAAACAGTTAACTACAGCCCCAAACAGTCACTACAGCCCCAAACAGGTCACTACAGCCCCAAACAGGTCCACTACAGCCCCAAACAGGTCACTACAGCCCCAAACAGGTCCACTACAGCCCCAAACAGACAGGTCACTACAGCCCCAAACAGTCACTACAGCCCCAAACAGTCACTACAGCCCCAAACAGACACTACAGCCCCAAACAGTCACTACAGCCCCAACCAGACACTACAGCCCCAAACAGACACTACAGCCCCAAACAGTCACTACAGCCCCAAACAGGTCACTACAGCCCCAAACAGTCACTACAGCCCCAAACAGACAGGTCACTACAGCCCCAAACAGTCACTACAGCCCCAAACAGCTAACTACAGCCCCAAACAGGTCACTACAGCCCCAGACAGGTCACTACAGCCCCAAACAGTCACTACAGCCCCAAACAGGCCACTACAGCCCCAAACAGGCCACTACAGCCCCAAACAGACAGGTCACTACAGCCCCAAACAGTCACTACAGCCCCAAACAGGTAACTACAGCCCCAAACAGGTCACTACAGCCCCAAACAGGCCACTACAGCCCCAAACAGTCACTACAGCCCCAAACAGACACTACAGCCCCAAACAGGTAACTACAGCCCCAAACAGGTCACTACAGCCCCAAACAGTCACTACAGCCCCAAACAGGTCACTACAGCCCCAAACAGGTCACTACAGCCCCAAACAGTCACTACAGCCCCAAACAGGCCACTACAGCCCCAAACAGGTAACTACAGCCCCAAACAGGCCACTACAGCCCCAAACAGGCCACTACAGCCCCAAACAGACAGGTCACTACAGCCCCAAACAGTCACTACAGCCCCAAACAGACAGGTCACTACAGCCCCAAACAGTCACTACAGCCCCAAACAGGTAACTACAGCCCCAAACAGGTCACTACAGCCCCAAACAGGCCACTACAGCCCCAAACAGTCACTACAGCCCCAAACAGACACTACAGCCCCAAACAGGTAACTACAGCCCCAAACAGGTCACTACAGCCCCAAACAGTCACTACAGCCCCAAACAGGTCACTACAGCCCCAAACAGGTCACTACAGCCCCAAACAGTCACTACAGCCCCAAACAGGTCACTACAGCCCCAAACAGGTCACTACAGCCCCAAACAGTCACTACAGCCCCAAACAGACAGGTCACTACAGCCCCAAACAGTCACTACAGCCCCAAACAGGTAACTACAGCCCCAAACAGGTCACTACAGCCCCAAACAGTCACTACAGCCCCAAACAGGTCACTACAGCCCCAAACAGGTCACTACAGCCCCAAACAGTCACTACAGCCCCAAACAGGTCACTACAGCCCCAAACAGGTCACTACAGCCCCAAACAGTCACTACAGCCCCAAACAGGTCACTACAGCCCCAAACAGTCACTACAGCCCCAAACGGACAGGTCACTACAGCCCCAAACAGTCACTACAGCCCCAAACAGGTAACTACAGCCCCAAACAGTCACTACAGCCCCAAACAGGTCACTACAGCCCCAAACAGGCCACTACAGCCCCAAACAGGTAACTACAGCCCCAAACAGGTCACTACAGCCCCAAACAGTCACTACAGCCCCAAACAGGTCACTACAGCCCCAAACAGGTAACTACAGCCCCAAACAGGTCACTACAGCCCCAAACAGGTCACTACAGCCCCAAACAGTCACTACAGCCCCAAACAGGCCACTACAGCCCCAAACAGTCACTACAGCCCCAAACAGACACTACAGCCCCAAACAGGTAACTACAGCCCCAAACAGGTCACTACAGCCCCAAACAGTCACTACAGCCCCAAACAGGTCACTACAGCCCCAAACAGGTCACTACAGCCCCAAACAGTCACTACAGCCCCAGACAGGTCACTACAGCCCCAAACAGTCACTACAGCCCCAAACAGACAGGTCACTACAGCCCCAAACAGGTAACTACAGCCCCAAACAGGTAACTACAGCCCCAAACAGGTCACTACAGCCCCAAACAGTCACTACAGCCCCAAACAGGTCACTACAGCCTCAAACAGGTCACTACAGCCCCACACAGTCACTACAGCCCCAAACAGGTCACTACAGCCCCAAACAGGTCACTACAGCCCCAAACAGGTCACTACAGCCCCAAACAGTCACTACAGCCCCAAACAGACAGGTCACTACAGCCCCAAACAGTCACTACAGCCCCAAACAGTTAACTACAGCCCCAAACAGGTCACTACAGCCCCAAACAGGTCCACTACAGCCCCAAACAGTCACTACAGCCCCAAACAGGTCACTACAGCCCCAAACAGGTCCACTACAGCCCCAAACAGACAGGTCACTACAGCCCCAAACAGTCACTACAGCCCCAAACAGACAGGTCACTACAGCCCCAAACAGTCACTACAGCCCCAAACAGTCACTACAGCCCCAAACAGACACTACAGCCCCAAACAGTCACTACAGCCCCAACCAGACACTACAGCCCCAAACAGACACTACAGCCCCAAACAGTCACTACAGCCCCAAACAGGTCACTACAGCCCCAAACAGTCACTACAGCCCCAAACAGACAGGTCACTACAGCCCCAAACAGTCACTACAGCCCCAAACAGCTAACTACAGCCCCAAACAGGTCACTACAGCCCCAGACAGGTCACTACAGCCCCAAACAGTCACTACAGCCCCAAACAGGCCACTACAGCCCCAAACAGGCCACTACAGCCCCAAACAGACAGGTCACTACAGCCCCAAACAGTCACTACAGCCCCAAACAGGTAACTACAGCCCCAAACAGGTCACTACAGCCCCAAACAGGCCACTACAGCCCCAAACAGTCACTACAGCCCCAAACAGACACTACAGCCCCAAACAGGTAACTACAGCCCCAAACAGGTCACTACAGCCCCAAACAGTCACTACAGCCCCAAACAGGTCACTACAGCCCCAAACAGGTCACTACAGCCCCAAACAGTCACTACAGCCCCAAACAGGCCACTACAGCCCCAAACAGGTAACTACAGCCCCAAACAGGCCACTACAGCCCCAAACAGGCCACTACAGCCCCAAACAGACAGGTCACTACAGCCCCAAACAGTCACTACAGCCCCAAACAGACAGGTCACTACAGCCCCAAACAGTCACTACAGCCCCAAACAGGTAACTACAGCCCCAAACAGGTCACTACAGCCCCAAACAGGCCACTACAGCCCCAAACAGTCACTACAGCCCCAAACAGACACTACAGCCCCAAACAGGTAACTACAGCCCCAAACAGGTCACTACAGCCCCAAACAGTCACTACAGCCCCAAACAGGTCACTACAGCCCCAAACAGGTCACTACAGCCCCAAACAGTCACTACAGCCCCAAACAGGTCACTACAGCCCCAAACAGGTCACTACAGCCCCAAACAGTCACTACAGCCCCAAACAGGTCACTACAGCCCCAAACAGGTCACTACAGCCCCAAACAGTCACTACAGCCCCAAACAGGTCACTACAGCCCCAAACAGGTCACTACAGCCCCAAACAGTCACTACAGCCCCAAACAGGTCACTACAGCCCCAAACAGTCACTACAGCCCCAAACGGACAGGTCACTACAGCCCCAAACAGTCACTACAGCCCCAAACAGGTAACTACAGCCCCAAACAGACAGGTCACTACAGCCCCAAACAGTCACTACAAACAGGTCACTACAGCCCCACACAGGTCACTACAAACAGGTCACTACAAACAGGTCACTACAGCCCCAAACAGTCACTACAGCCCCAAACAGGTAACTACAACCCCAAACAGGTCACTACAGCCCCAAACAGGTCCACTACAGCCCCAAACAGTCACTACAGCCCCAAACAGGTCACTACAGCCCCAAACAGGTCCACTACAGCCCCAAACAGACAGGTCACTACAGCCCCAAACAGTCACTACAGCCCCAAACAGACAGGTCACTACAGCCCCAAACAGTCACTACAGCCCCAAACAGTCACTACAGCCCCAAACAGACAGGTCACTACAGCCCCAAACAGACAGGTCACTACAGCCCCAAACAGTCACTACAGCCCCAAACAGGTCACTACAGCCCCAAACAGGCCACTACAGCCCCAAACAGGTCACTACAGCCCCAAACAGTCACTAGAGCCCCAAACAGGTAACTACAGCCCCAAACAGGTCACTACAGCCCCAAACAGTCACTACAGCCCCAAACAGGCCACTACAGCCCCAAACAGGTAACTACAGCCCCAAACAGGTCACTACAGCCCCAAACAGGTCCACTACAGCCCCAAACAGTCACTACAGCCCCAAACAGGTAACTACAGCCCCAAACAGTCACTACAGCCCCAAACAGGTCACTACAGCCCCAAACAGGCCACTACAGCCCCAAACAGGTAACTACAGCCCCAAACAGGTCACTACAGCCCCAAACAGTCACTACAGCCCCAAACAGGTCACTACAGCCCCAAACAGGTAACTACAGCCCCAAACAGGTCACTACAGCCCCAAACAGGTCACTACAGCCCCAAACAGTCACTACAGCCCCAAACAGGCCACTACAGCCCCAAACAGTCACTACAGCCCCAAACAGACACTACAGCCCCAAACAGGTAACTACAGCCCCAAACAGGTCACTACAGCCCCAAACAGTCACTACAGCCCCAAACAGGTCACTACAGCCCCAAACAGGTCACTACAGCCCCAAACAGTCACTACAGCCCCAGACAGGTCACTACAGCCCCAAACAGTCACTACAGCCCCAAACAGGTAACTACAGCCCCAAACAGGTCACTACAGCCCCAAACAGTCACTACAGCCCCAAACAGGTCACTACAGCCTCAAACAGGTCACTACAGCCCCACACAGTCACTACAGCCCCAAACAGGTCACTACAGCCCCAAACAGTCACTACAGCCCCAAACAGGTAACTACAGCCCCAAACAGGTCACTACAGCCCCAAACAGTCACTACAGCCCCAAACAGGTCACTACAGCCTCAAACAGGTCACTACAGCCCCACACAGTCACTACAGCCCCAAACAGGTCACTACAGCCCCAAACAGGTCACTACAGCCCCAAACAGTCACTACAGCCCCAAACAGGTCACTACAGCCCCAAACAGTCACTACAGCCCCAAACAGACAGGTCACTACAGCCCCAAACAGCCACTACAGCCCCAAACAGTTAACTACAGCCCCAAACAGGTCACTACAGCCCCAAACAGGTCCACTACAGCCCCAAACAGTCACTACAGCCCCAAACAGGTCACTACAGCCCCAAACAGGTCCACTACAGCCCCAAACAGACAGGTCACTACAGCCCCAAACAGTCACTACAGCCCCAAACAGACAGGTCACTACAGCCCCAAACAGTCACTACAGCCCCAAACAGTCACTACAGCCCCAAACAGACACTACAGCCCCAAACAGTCACTACAGCCCCAACCAGACACTACAGCCCCAAACAGACACTACAGCCCCAAACAGTCACTACAGCCCCAAACAGGTCACTACAGCCCCAAACAGTCACTACAGCCCCAAACAGACAGGTCACTACAGCCCCAAACAGTCACTACAGCCCCAAACAGCTAACTACAGCCCCAAACAGGTCACTACAGCCCCAGACAGGTCACTACAGCCCCAAACAGTCACTACAGCCCCAAACAGGCCACTACAGCCCCAAACAGGCCACTACAGCCCCAAACAGACAGGTCACTACAGCCCCAAACAGTCACTACAGCCCCAAACAGACAGGTCACTACAGCCCCAAACAGTCACTACAGCCCCAAACAGGTAACTACAGCCCCAAACAGGTCACTACAGCCCCAAACAGGCCACTACAGCCCCAAACAGTCACTACAGCCCCAAACAGACACTACAGCCCCAAACAGGTAACTACAGCCCCAAACAGGTCACTACAGCCCCAAACAGTCACTACAGCCCCAAACAGGTCACTACAGCCCCAAACAGGTCACTACAGCCCCAAACAGTCACTACAGCCCCAAACAGGTCACTACAGCCCCAAACAGGTCACTACAGCCCCAAACAGTCACTACAGCCCCAAACAGACAGGTCACTACAGCCCCAAACAGTCACTACAGCCCCAAACAGGTAACTACAGCCCCAAACAGGTCACTACAGCCCCAAACAGTCACTACAGCCCCAAACAGGTCACTACAGCCCCAAACAGGTCACTACAGCCCCAAACAGTCACTACAGCCCCAAACAGGTCACTACAGCCCCAAACAGGTCACTACAGCCCCAAACAGTCACTACAGCCCCAAACAGGTCACTACAGCCCCAAACAGTCACTACAGCCCCAAACGGACAGGTCACTACAGCCCCAAACAGTCACTACAGCCCCAAACAGGTAACTACAGCCCCAAACAGACAGGTCACTACAGCCCCAAACAGTCACTACAAACAGGTCACTACAGCCCCACACAGGTCACTACAAACAGGTCACTACAAACAGGTCACTACAGCCCCAAACAGTCACTACAGCCCCAAACAGGTAACTACAACCCCAAACAGGTCACTACAGCCCCAAACAGGTCCACTACAGCCCCAAACAGTCACTACAGCCCCAAACAGGTCACTACAGCCCCAAACAGGTCCACTACAGCCCCAAACAGACAGGTCACTACAGCCCCAAACAGTCACTACAGCCCCAAACAGACACTACAGCCACAAACAGGTCACTACAGCCCCAAACAGGTCACTACAGCCCCAAACAGACACTACAGCCCCAAACAGTCACTACAGCCCCAAACAGGTCACTACAGCCCCAAACCGGCCACTACAGCCCCAAACAGGTTACTACAGCCCCAAACAGGCCACTACAGCTCCAAACAGGCCACTACAGCCCCAAACAGGTAACTACAGCCCCAAACAGGTAACTACAGCCCCAAACAGGCCACTACAGCCCCAAACAGGTCACTACAGCCCCAAACAGGTCCACTACAGCCCCACACAGTCACTACAGCCCCAAACAGGTAACTACAGCCCCAAACAGTCACTACAGCCCCAAACACGTCCACTACAGCCCCAAACAGGGTCACTACAGCCCCAAACAGGCCACTACAGCCCCAAACAGGCCACTACAGCCCCAAACAGGCCACTACAGCCCCAAACAGGTAACTACAGCCCCAAACAGTCACTACAGCCCCAAACAGACAATACAGCCCCAAACAGGCCACTACAGCCCCAAACAGGCCACTACAGCCCCAAACAGGTAACTACAGCCCCAAACAGGCCACTACAGCCCCAAACAGGTAACTACAGCCCCAAACAGGTCACTACAGCCCCAAACAGGTCCACTACAGCCCCAAACAGTCACTACTGCCCCAAACAGGTAACTACAGCCCCAAACAGGCCACTACAGCCCCAAACAGGTCACTACAGCCCCAAACAGGCCACTACAGCCCCAAACAGGTCACTACAGCCCCAAACAGTCACTAGAGCCCCAAACAGGTAACTACAGCCCCAAACAGGTCACTACAGCCCCAAACAGTCACTACAGCCCCAAACAGGTCACTACAGCCCCAAACAGGTCACTACAGCCCCAAACAGGTCACTACAGCCCCAAACAGTCACTACAGCCCCAAACGGACAGGTCACTACAGCCCCAAACAGTCACTACAGCCCCAAACAGGTAACTACAGCCCCAAACAGACAGGTCACTACAGCCCCAAACAGTCACTACAAACAGGTCACTACAGCCCCACACAGGTCACTACAAACAGGTCACTACAAACAGGTCACTACAGCCCCAAACAGTCACTACAGCCCCAAACAGGTAACTACAACCCCAAACAGGTCACTACAGCCCCAAACAGGTCCACTACAGCCCCAAACAGTCACTACAGCCCCAAACAGGTCACTACAGCCCCAAACAGGTCCACTACAGCCCCAAACAGACAGGTCACTACAGCCCCAAACAGTCACTACAGCCCCAAACAGACAGGTCACTACAGCCCCAAACAGTCACTACAGCCCCAAACAGTCACTACAGCCCCAAACAGACAGGTCACTACAGCCCCAAACAGACAGGTCACTACAGCCCCAAACAGTCACTACAGCCCCAAACAGGTCACTACAGCCCCAAACAGGCCACTACAGCCCCAAACAGGTCACTACAGCCCCAAACAGTCACTAGAGCCCCAAACAGGTAACTACAGCCCCAAACAGGTCACTACAGCCCCAAACAGTCACTACAGCCCCAAACAGACACTACAGCCCCAAACAGGTAACTACAGCCCCAAACAGGTCACTACAGCCCCAAACAGTCACTACAGCCCCAAACAGGTCACTACAGCCCCAAACAGGTCACTACAGCCCCAAACAGTCACTACAGCCCCAAACAGGTCACTACAGCCCCAAACAGGTCACTACAGCCCCAAACAGTCACTACAGCCCCAAACAGACAGGTCACTACAGCCCCAAACAGTCACTACAGCCCCAAACAGGTAACTACAGCCCCAAACAGGTCACTACAGCCCCAAACAGTCACTACAGCCCCAAACAGGTCACTACAGCCCCAAACAGGTCACTACAGCCCCAAACAGTCACTACAGCCCCAAACAGGTCACTACAGCCCCAAACAGGTCACTACAGCCCCAAACAGTCACTACAGCCCCAAACAGGTCACTACAGCCCCAAACAGTCACTACAGCCCCAAACGGACAGGTCACTACAGCCCCAAACAGTCACTACAGCCCCAAACAGGTAACTACAGCCCCAAACAGACAGGTCACTACAGCCCCAAACAGTCACTACAAACAGGTCACTACAGCCCCACACAGGTCACTACAAACAGGTCACTACAAACAGGTCACTACAGCCCCAAACAGTCACTACAGCCCCAAACAGGTAACTACAACCCCAAACAGGTCACTACAGCCCCAAACAGGTCCACTACAGCCCCAAACAGTCACTACAGCCCCAAACAGGTCACTACAGCCCCAAACAGGTCCACTACAGCCCCAAACAGACAGGTCACTACAGCCCCAAACAGTCACTACAGCCCCAAACAGACAGGTCACTACAGCCCCAAACAGTCACTACAGCCCCAAACAGTCACTACAGCCCCAAACAGACAGGTCACTACAGCCCCAAACAGACAGGTCACTACAGCCCCAAACAGTCACTACAGCCCCAAACAGGTCACTACAGCCCCAAACAGGCCACTACAGCCCCAAACAGGTCACTACAGCCCCAAACAGTCACTAGAGCCCCAAACAGGTAACTACAGCCCCAAACAGGTCACTACAGCCCCAAACAGTCACTACAGCCCCAAACAGGCCACTACAGCCCCAAACAGGTAACTACAGCCCCAAACAGGTCACTACAGCCCCAAACAGGTCCACTACAGCCCCAAACAGTCACTACAGCCCCAAACAGGTAACTACAGCCCCAAACAGTCACTACAGCCCCAAACAGGTCACTACAGCCCCAAACAGGCCACTACAGCCCCAAACAGGTAACTACAGCCCCAAACAGGTCACTACAGCCCCAAACAGTCACTACAGCCCCAAACAGGTCACTACAGCCCCAAACAGGTAACTACAGCCCCAAACAGGTCACTACAGCCCCAAACAGGTCACTACAGCCCCAAACAGTCACTACAGCCCCAAACAGGCCACTACAGCCCCAAACAGTCACTACAGCCCCAAACAGACACTACAGCCCCAAACAGGTAACTACAGCCCCAAACAGGTCACTACAGCCCCAAACAGTCACTACAGCCCCAAACAGGTCACTACAGCCCCAAACAGGTCACTACAGCCCCAAACAGTCACTACAGCCCCAGACAGGTCACTACAGCCCCAAACAGTCACTACAGCCCCAAACAGGTAACTACAGCCCCAAACAGGTCACTACAGCCCCAAACAGTCACTACAGCCCCAAACAGGTCACTACAGCCTCAAACAGGTCACTACAGCCCCACACAGTCACTACAGCCCCAAACAGGTCACTACAGCCCCAAACAGGTCACTACAGCCCCAAACAGTCACTACAGCCCCAAACAGGTCACTACAGCCCCAAACAGTCACTACAGCCCCAAACAGACAGGTCACTACAGCCCCAAACAGTCACTACAGCCCCAAACAGTTAACTACAGCCCCAAACAGGTCACTACAGCCCCAAACAGGTCCACTACAGCCCCAAACAGTCACTACAGCCCCAAACAGGTCACTACAGCCCCAAACAGGTCCACTACAGCCCCAAACAGACAGGTCACTACAGCCCCAAACAGTCACTACAGCCCCAAACAGACAGGTCACTACAGCCCCAAACAGTCACTACAGCCCCAAACAGTCACTACAGCCCCAAACAGACACTACAGCCCCAAACAGTCACTACAGCCCCAACCAGACACTACAGCCCCAAACAGACACTACAGCCCCAAACAGTCACTACAGCCCCAAACAGGTCACTACAGCCCCAAACAGTCACTACAGCCCCAAACAGACAGGTCACTACAGCCCCAAACAGTCACTACAGCCCCAAACAGCTAACTACAGCCCCAAACAGGTCACTACAGCCCCAGACAGGTCACTACAGCCCCAAACAGTCACTACAGCCCCAAACAGGCCACTACAGCCCCAAACAGGCCACTACAGCCCCAAACAGACAGGTCACTACAGCCCCAAACAGTCACTACAGCCCCAAACAGACAGGTCACTACAGCCCCAAACAGTCACTACAGCCCCAAACAGGTAACTACAGCCCCAAACAGGTCACTACAGCCCCAAACAGGCCACTACAGCCCCAAACAGTCACTACAGCCCCAAACAGACACTACAGCCCCAAACAGGTAACTACAGCCCCAAACAGGTCACTACAGCCCCAAACAGTCACTACAGCCCCAAACAGGTCACTACAGCCCCAAACAGGTCACTACAGCCCCAAACAGTCACTACAGCCCCAAACAGGTCACTACAGCCCCAAACAGGTCACTACAGCCCCAAACAGTCACTACAGCCCCAAACAGACAGGTCACTACAGCCCCAAACAGTCACTACAGCCCCAAACAGGTAACTACAGCCCCAAACAGGTCACTACAGCCCCAAACAGTCACTACAGCCCCAAACAGGTCACTACAGCCCCAAACAGGTCACTACAGCCCCAAACAGTCACTACAGCCCCAAACAGGTCACTACAGCCCCAAACAGGTCACTACAGCCCCAAACAGTCACTACAGCCCCAAACAGGTCACTACAGCCCCAAACAGTCACTACAGCCCCAAACGGACAGGTCACTACAGCCCCAAACAGTCACTACAGCCCCAAACAGGTAACTACAGCCCCAAACAGACAGGTCACTACAGCCCCAAACAGTCACTACAAACAGGTCACTACAGCCCCACACAGGTCACTACAAACAGGTCACTACAAACAGGTCACTACAGCCCCAAACAGTCACTACAGCCCCAAACAGGTAACTACAACCCCAAACAGGTCACTACAGCCCCAAACAGGTCCACTACAGCCCCAAACAGTCACTACAGCCCCAAACAGGTCACTACAGCCCCAAACAGGTCCACTACAGCCCCAAACAGACAGGTCACTACAGCCCCAAACAGTCACTACAGCCCCAAACAGACACTACAGCCACAAACAGGTCACTACAGCCCCAAACAGGTCACTACAGCCCCAAACAGACACTACAGCCCCAAACAGTCACTACAGCCCCAAACAGGTCACTACAGCCCCAAACCGGCCACTACAGCCCCAAACAGGTTACTACAGCTCCAAACAGGCCACTACAGCCCCAAACAGGTAACTACAGCCCCAAACAGGTAACTACAGCCCCAAACAGGCCACTACAGCCCCAAACAGGTCACTACAGCCCCAAACAGGTCCACTACAGCCCCACACAGTCACTACAGCCCCAAACAGGTAACTACAGCCCCAAACAGTCACTACAGCCCCAAACACGTCCACTACAGCCCCAAACAGGGTCACTACAGCCCCAAACAGGCCACTACAGCCCCAAACAGGCCACTACAGCCCCAAACAGGCCACTACAGCCCCAAACAGGTAACTACAGCCCCAAACAGTCACTACAGCCCCAAACAGACAATACAGCCCCAAACAGGCCACTATAGCCCCAAACAGGCCACTACAGCCCCAAACAGGTAACTACAGCCCCAAACAGGCCACTACAGCCCCAAACAGGTAACTACAGCCCCAAACAGGTCACTACAGCCCCAAACAGGTCCACTACAGCCCCAAACAGTCACTACTGCCCCAAACAGGTAACTACAGCCCCAAACAGGCCACTACAGCCCCAAACAGGTCACTACAGCCCCAAACAGGCCACTACAGCCCCAAACAGGTCACTACAGCCCCAAACAGTCACTAGAGCCCCAAACAGGTAACTACAGCCCCAAACAGGTCACTACAGCCCCAAACAGTCACTACAGCCCCAAACAGGTCACTACAGCCCCAAACAGGTCACTACAGCCCCAAACAGGTCACTACAGCCCCAAACAGTCACTACAGCCCCAAACGGACAGGTCACTACAGCCCCAAACAGTCACTACAGCCCCAAACAGGTAACTACAGCCCCAAACAGACAGGTCACTACAGCCCCAAACAGTCACTACAAACAGGTCACTACAGCCCCACACAGGTCACTACAAACAGGTCACTACAAACAGGTCACTACAGCCCCAAACAGTCACTACAGCCCCAAACAGGTAACTACAACCCCAAACAGGTCACTACAGCCCCAAACAGGTCCACTACAGCCCCAAACAGTCACTACAGCCCCAAACAGGTCACTACAGCCCCAAACAGGTCCACTACAGCCCCAAACAGACAGGTCACTACAGCCCCAAACAGTCACTACAGCCCCAAACAGACAGGTCACTACAGCCCCAAACAGTCACTACAGCCCCAAACAGTCACTACAGCCCCAAACAGACAGGTCACTACAGCCCCAAACAGACAGGTCACTACAGCCCCAAACAGACAGGTCACTACAGCCCCAAACAGTCACTACAGCCCCAAACAGGTCACTACAGCCCCAAACAGGCCACTACAGCCCCAAACAGGTCACTACAGCCCCAAACAGTCACTAGAGCCCCAAACAGGTAACTACAGCCCCAAACAGGTCACTACAGCCCCAAACAGTCACTACAGCCCCAAACAGGCCACTACAGCCCCAAACAGGTAACTACAGCCCCAAACAGGTCACTACAGCCCCAAACAGGTCCACTACAGCCCCAAACAGTCACTACAGCCCCAAACAGGTAACTACAGCCCCAAACAGTCACTACAGCCCCAAACAGGTCACTACAGCCCCAAACAGGCCACTACAGCCCCAAACAGGTAACTACAGCCCCAAACAGGTCACTACAGCCCCAAACAGTCACTACAGCCCCAAACAGGTCACTACAGCCCCAAACAGGTAACTACAGCCCCAAACAGGTCACTACAGCCCCAAACAGGCCACTACAGCCCCAAACAGTCACTACAGCCCCAAACAGACACTACAGCCCCAAACAGGTAACTACAGCCCCAAACAGGTCACTACAGCCCCAAACAGTCACTACAGCCCCAAACAGGTCACTACAGCCCCAAACAGGTCACTACAGCCCCAAACAGTCACTACAGCCCCAAACAGGTCACTACAGCCCCAAACAGGTCACTACAGCCCCAAACAGTCACTACAGCCCCAAACAGACAGGTCACTACAGCCCCAAACAGTCACTACAGCCCCAAACAGGTAACTACAGCCCCAAACAGGTCACTACAGCCCCAAACAGTCACTACAGCCCCAAACAGGTCACTACAGCCCCAAACAGGTCACTACAGCCCCAAACAGTCACTACAGCCCCAAACAGGTCACTACAGCCCCAAACAGGTCACTACAGCCCCAAACAGTCACTACAGCCCCAAACAGGTCACTACAGCCCCAAACAGTCACTACAGCCCCAAACGGACAGGTCACTACAGCCCCAAACAGTCACTACAGCCCCAAACAGGTAACTACAGCCCCAATCAGACAGGTCACTACAGCCCCAAACAGTCACTACAAACAGGTCACTACAGCCCCACACAGGTCACTACAAACAGGTCACTACAAACAGGTCACTACAGCCCCAAACAGTCACTACAGCCCCAAACAGGTAACTACAACCCCAAACAGGTCACTACAGCCCCAAACAGGTCCACTACAGCCCCAAACAGTCACTACAGCCCCAAACAGGTCACTACAGCCCCAAACAGGTCCACTACAGCCCCAAACAGACAGGTCACTACAGCCCCAAACAGTCACTACAGCCCCAAACAGACAGGTCACTACAGCCCCAAACAGTCACTACAGCCCCAAACAGTCACTACAGCCCCAAACAGACAGGTCACTACAGCCCCAAACAGACAGGTCACTACAGCCCCAAACAGTCACTACAGCCCCAAACAGGTCACTACAGCCCCAAACAGGCCACTACAGCCCCAAACAGGTCACTACAGCCCCAAACAGTCACTAGAGCCCCAAACAGGTAACTACAGCCCCAAACAGGTCACTACAGCCCCAAACAGTCACTACAGCCCCAAACAGGTCACTACAGCCCCAAACAGGTCACTACAGCCCCAAACAGTCACTACAGCCCCAAACAGGTCACTACAGCCCCAAACAGGTCCACTACAGCCCCAAACAGTCACTACAGCCCCAAACAGGTAACTACAGCCCCAAACAGTCACTACAGCCCCAAACAGGTCACTACAGCCCCAAACAGGCCACTACAGCCCCAAACAGGTCACTACAGCCCCAAACAGACAGGTCACTACAGCCCCAAACAGTCACTACAGACACAAACAGGTCACTACAGCCCCAAACAGGTCACTACAGCCCCAAACAGGCCACTACAGCCCCAAACAGGCCACTACAGCCCCAAACAGACAGGTCACTACAGCCCCAAACAGTCACTACAGCCCCAAACAGACATGTCACTACAGCCCCAAACAGTCACTACAGCCCCAAACAGGTAACTACAGCCCCAAACAGGTCACTACAGCCCCAAACAGGTCACTACAGCCCCAAACAGTCACTACAGCCCCAAACAGGCCACTACAGCCCCAAACAGTCACTACAGCCCCAAACAGACACTACAGCCCCAAACAGGTAACTACAGCCCCAAACAGGTCACTACAGCCCCAAACAGTCACTACAGCCCCAAACAGGTCACTACAGCCCCAAACAGGTCACTACAGCCCCAAACAGTCACTACAGCCCCAGACAGGTCACTACAGCCCCAAACAGTCACTACAGCCCCAAACAGACAGGTCACTACAGCCCCAAACAGGTAACTACAGCCCCAAACAGGTAACTACAGACCCAAACAGGTCACTACAGCCCCAAACAGTCACTACAGCCCCAAACAGGTCACTACAGCCTCAAACAGGTCACTACAGCCCCACACAGTCACTACAGCCCCAAACAGGTCACTACAGCCCCAAACAGGCCACTACAGCCCCAAACAGTCACTACAGCCCCAAACAGGTCACTACAGCCCCAAACAGTCACTACAGCCCCAAACAGACAGGTCACTACAGCCCCAAACAGTCACTACAGCCCCAAACAGTTAACTACAGCCCCAAACAGGTCACTACAGCCCCAAACAGGTCCACTACAGCCCCAAACAGTCACTACAGCCCCAAACAGGTCACTACAGCCCCAAACAGGTCCACTACAGCCCCAAACAGACAGGTCACTACAGCCCCAAACAGTCACTACAGCCCCAAACAGACAGGTCACTACAGCCCCAAACAGTCACTACAGCCCCAAACAGTCACTACAGCCCCAAACAGACACTACAGCCCCAAACAGTCACTACAGCCCCAACCAGACACTACAGCCCCAAACAGACACTACAGCCCCAAACAGTCACTACAGCCCCAAACAGGTCACTACAGCCCCAAACAGTCACTACAGCCCCAAACAGACAGGTCACTACAGCCCCAAACAGTCACTACAGCCCCAAACAGCTAACTACAGCCCCAAACAGGTCACTACAGCCCCAGACAGGTCACTACAGCCCCAAACAGTCACTACAGCCCCAAACAGGCCACTACAGCCCCAAACAGTCACTACAGCCCCAAACAGACACTACAGCCCCAAACAGGTAACTACAGCCCCAAACATGTCACTACAGCCCCAAACAGTCACTACAGCCCCAAACAGGTCACTACAGCCCCAAACAGGTCACTACAGCCCCAAACAGTCACTACAGCCCCAAACAGGTCACTACAGCCCCAAACAGGTCACTACAGCCCCAAACAGTCACTACAGCCCCAAACAGTCACTACAGCCCCAAACAGACAGGTCACTACAGCCCCAAACAGTCACTACAGCCCCAAACAGGTAACTACAGCCCCAAACAGGTCACTACAGCCCCAAACAGTCACTACAGCCCCAAACAGGTCACTACAGCCCCAAACAGGTCACTACAGCCCCAAACAGTCACTACAGCCCCAAACAGGTCACTACAGCCCCAAACAGGTCACTACAGCCCCAAACAGTCACTACAGCCCCAAACAGGTCACTACAGCCCCAAACAGTCACTACAGCCCCAAACGGACAGGTCACTACAGCCCCAAACAGTCACTACAGCCCCAAACAGGTAACTACAGCCCCAAACAGACAGGTCACTACAGCCCCAAACAGTCACTACAAACAGGTCACTACAGCCCCACACAGGTCACTACAAACAGGTCACTACAAACAGGTCACTACAGCCCCAAACAGTCACTACAGCCCCAAACAGGCAACTACAACCCCAAACAGGTCACTACAGCCCCAAACAGGTCACTACAGCCCCAAACACGTCACTACAGCCCCAAACAGGTCACTACAGCCCCAGACAGGTCACTACAGCCCCAAACAGTCACTACAGCCCCAAACAGGTAACTACAGCCCCAAACAGGTCACTACAGCCCCAAACAGTCACTACAGCCCCAAACAGGTCACTACAGCCTCAAACAGGTCACTACAGCCCCACACAGTCACTACAGCCCCAAACAGGTCACTACAGCCACAAACAGGTCACTACAGCCCCAAACAGTCACTACAGCCCCAAACAGGTCACTACAGCCCCAAACAGTCACTACAGCCCCAAACAGACAGGTCACTACAGCCCCAAACAGTCACTACAGCCCCAAACAGTTAACTACAGCCCCAAACAGGTCACTACAGCCCCAAACAGGTCCACTACAGCCCCAAACAGTCACTACAGCCCCAAACAGGTCACTACAGCCCCAAACAGGTCCACTACAGCCCCAAACAGACAGGTCACTACAGCCCCAAACAGTCACTACAGCCCCAAACAGACAGGTCACTACAGCCCCAAACAGTCACTACAGCCCCAAACAGTCACTACAGCCCCAAACAGACACTACAGCCCCAAACAGTCACTACAGCCCCAACCAGACACTACAGCCCCAAACAGACACTACAGCCCCAAACAGTCACTACAGCCCCAAACAGGTCACTACAGCCCCAAACAGTCACTACAGCCCCAAACAGACAGGTCACTACAGCCCCAAACAGTCACTACAGCCCCAAACAGCTAACTACAGCCCCAAACAGGTCACTACAGCCCCAGACAGGTCACTACAGCCCCAAACAGTCACTACAGCCCCAAACAGGCCACTACAGCCCCAAACAGGCCACTACAGCCCCAAACAGACAGGTCACTACAGCCCCAAACAGTCACTACAGCCCCAAACAGACAGGTCACTACAGCCCCAAACAGTCACTACAGCCCCAAACAGGTAACTACAGCCCCAAACAGGTCACTACAGCCCCAAACAGGCCACTACAGCCCCAAACAGTCACTACAGCCCCAAACAGACACTACAGCCCCAAACAGGTAACTACAGCCCCAAACAGGTCACTACAGCCCCAAACAGTCACTACAGCCCCAAACAGGTCACTACAGCCCCAAACAGGTCACTACAGCCCCAAACAGTCACTACAGCCCCAAACAGGTCACTACAGCCCCAAACAGGTCACTACAGCCCCAAACAGTCACTACAGCCCCAAACAGACAGGTCACTACAGCCCCAAACAGTCACTACAGCCCCAAACAGGTAACTACAGCCCCAAACAGGTCACTACAGCCCCAAACAGTCACTACAGCCCCAAACAGGTCACTACAGCCCCAAACAGGTCACTACAGCCCCAAACAGTCACTACAGCCCCAAACAGGTCACTACAGCCCCAAACAGGTCACTACAGCCCCAAACAGTCACTACAGCCCCAAACAGGTCACTACAGCCCCAAACAGTCACTACAGCCCCAAACGGACAGGTCACTACAGCCCCAAACAGTCACTACAGCCCCAAACAGGTAACTACAGCCCCAAACAGACAGGTCACTACAGCCCCAAACAGTCACTACAAACAGGTCACTACAGCCCCACACAGGTCACTACAAACAGGTCACTACAAACAGGTCACTACAGCCCCAAACAGTCACTACAGCCCCAAACAGGTAACTACAACCCCAAACAGGTCACTACAGCCCCAAACAGGTCCACTACAGCCCCAAACAGTCACTACAGCCCCAAACAGGTCACTACAGCCCCAAACAGGTCCACTACAGCCCCAAACAGACAGGTCACTACAGCCCCAAACAGTCACTACAGCCCCAAACAGACACTACAGCCACAAACAGGTCACTACAGCCCCAAACAGGTCACTACAGCCCCAAACAGACACTACAGCCCCAAACAGTCACTACAGCCCCAAACAGGTCACTACAGCCCCAAACCGGCCACTACAGCCCCAAACAGGTTACTACAGCCCCAAACAGGCCACTACAGCTCCAAACAGGCCACTACAGCCCCAAACAGGTAACTACAGCCCCAAACAGGTAACTACAGCCCCAAACAGGCCACTACAGCCCCAAACAGGTCACTACAGCCCCAAACAGGTCCACTACAGCCCCACACAGTCACTACAGCCCCAAACAGGTAACTACAGCCCCAAACAGTCACTACAGCCCCAAACACGTCCACTACAGCCCCAAACAGGGTCACTACAGCCCCAAACAGGCCACTACAGCCCCAAACAGGCCACTACAGCCCCAAACAGGCCACTACAGCCCCAAACAGGTAACTACAGCCCCAAACAGTCACTACAGCCCCAAACAGACAATACAGCCCCAAACAGGCCACTATAGCCCCAAACAGGCCACTACAGCCCCAAACAGGTAACTACAGCCCCAAACAGGCCACTACAGCCCCAAACAGGTAACTACAGCCCCAAACAGGTCACTACAGCCCCAAACAGGTCCACTACAGCCCCAAACAGTCACTACTGCCCCAAACAGGTAACTACAGCCCCAAACAGGCCACTACAGCCCCAAACAGGTCACTACAGCCCCAAACAGGCCACTACAGCCCCAAACAGGTCACTACAGCCCCAAACAGTCACTAGAGCCCCAAACAGGTAACTACAGCCCCAAACAGGTCACTACAGCCCCAAACAGTCACTACAGCCCCAAACAGGTCACTACAGCCCCAAACAGGTCACTACAGCCCCAAACAGGTCACTACAGCCCCAAACAGTCACTACAGCCCCAAACGGACAGGTCACTACAGCCCCAAACAGTCACTACAGCCCCAAACAGGTAACTACAGCCCCAAACAGACAGGTCACTACAGCCCCAAACAGTCACTACAAACAGGTCACTACAGCCCCACACAGGTCACTACAAACAGGTCACTACAAACAGGTCACTACAGCCCCAAACAGTCACTACAGCCCCAAACAGGTAACTACAACCCCAAACAGGTCACTACAGCCCCAAACAGGTCCACTACAGCCCCAAACAGTCACTACAGCCCCAAACAGGTCACTACAGCCCCAAACAGGTCCACTACAGCCCCAAACAGACAGGTCACTACAGCCCCAAACAGTCACTACAGCCCCAAACAGACAGGTCACTACAGCCCCAAACAGTCACTACAGCCCCAAACAGTCACTACAGCCCCAAACAGACAGGTCACTACAGCCCCAAACAGACAGGTCACTACAGCCCCAAACAGACAGGTCACTACAGCCCCAAACAGTCACTACAGCCCCAAACAGGTCACTACAGCCCCAAACAGGCCACTACAGCCCCAAACAGGTCACTACAGCCCCAAACAGTCACTAGAGCCCCAAACAGGTAACTACAGCCCCAAACAGGTCACTACAGCCCCAAACAGTCACTACAGCCCCAAACAGGCCACTACAGCCCCAAACAGGTAACTACAGCCCCAAACAGGTCACTACAGCCCCAAACAGGTCCACTACAGCCCCAAACAGTCACTACAGCCCCAAACAGGTAACTACAGCCCCAAACAGTCACTACAGCCCCAAACAGGTCACTACAGCCCCAAACAGGCCACTACAGCCCCAAACAGGTAACTACAGCCCCAAACAGGTCACTACAGCCCCAAACAGTCACTACAGCCCCAAACAGGTCACTACAGCCCCAAACAGGTAACTACAGCCCCAAACAGGTCACTACAGCCCCAAACAGGCCACTACAGCCCCAAACAGTCACTACAGCCCCAAACAGACACTACAGCCCCAAACAGGTAACTACAGCCCCAAACAGGTCACTACAGCCCCAAACAGTCACTACAGCCCCAAACAGGTCACTACAGCCCCAAACAGGTCACTACAGCCCCAAACAGTCACTACAGCCCCAAACAGGTCACTACAGCCCCAAACAGGTCACTACAGCCCCAAACAGTCACTACAGCCCCAAACAGACAGGTCACTACAGCCCCAAACAGTCACTACAGCCCCAAACAGGTAACTACAGCCCCAAACAGGTCACTACAGCCCCAAACAGTCACTACAGCCCCAAACAGGTCACTACAGCCCCAAACAGGTCACTACAGCCCCAAACAGTCACTACAGCCCCAAACAGGTCACTACAGCCCCAAACAGGTCACTACAGCCCCAAACAGTCACTACAGCCCCAAACAGGTCACTACAGCCCCAAACAGTCACTACAGCCCCAAACGGACAGGTCACTACAGCCCCAAACAGTCACTACAGCCCCAAACAGGTAACTACAGCCCCAAACAGACAGGTCACTACAGCCCCAAACAGTCACTACAAACAGGTCACTACAGCCCCACACAGGTCACTACAAACAGGTCACTACAAACAGGTCACTACAGCCCCAAACAGTCACTACAGCCCCAAACAGGTAACTACAACCCCAAACAGGTCACTACAGCCCCAAACAGGTCCACTACAGCCCCAAACAGTCACTACAGCCCCAAACAGGTCACTACAGCCCCAAACAGGTCCACTACAGCCCCAAACAGACAGGTCACTACAGCCCCAAACAGTCACTACAGCCCCAAACAGACAGGTCACTACAGCCCCAAACAGTCACTACAGCCCCAAACAGTCACTACAGCCCCAAACAGGCCACTACAGCCCCAAACAGGTAACTACAGCCCCAAACAGGTCACTACAGCCCCAAACAGGTCCACTACAGCCCCAAACAGTCACTACAGCCCCAAACAGGTAACTACAGCCCCAAACAGTCACTACAGCCCCAAACAGGTCACTACAGCCCCAAACAGGCCACTACAGCCCCAAACAGGTAACTACAGCCCCAAACAGGTCACTACAGCCCCAAACAGTCACTACAGCCCCAAACAGGTCACTACAGCCCCAAACAGGTAACTACAGCCCCAAACAGGTCACTACAGCCCCAAACAGGCCACTACAGCCCCAAACAGTCACTACAGCCCCAAACAGACACTACAGCCCCAAACAGGTAACTACAGCCCCAAACAGGTCACTACAGCCCCAAACAGTCACTACAGCCCCAAACAGGTCACTACAGCCCCAAACAGGTCACTACAGCCCCAAACAGTCACTACAGCCCCAAACAGGTCACTACAGCCCCAAACAGGTCACTACAGCCCCAAACAGTCACTACAGCCCCAAACAGACAGGTCACTACAGCCCCAAACAGTCACTACAGCCCCAAACAGGTAACTACAGCCCCAAACAGGTCACTACAGCCCCAAACAGTCACTACAGCCCCAAACAGGTCACTACAGCCCCAAACAGGTCACTACAGCCCCAAACAGTCACTACAGCCCCAAACAGGTCACTACAGCCCCAAACAGGTCACTACAGCCCCAAACAGTCACTACAGCCCCAAACAGGTCACTACAGCCCCAAACAGTCACTACAGCCCCAAACGGACAGGTCACTACAGCCCCAAACAGTCACTACAGCCCCAAACAGGTAACTACAGCCCCAAACAGACAGGTCACTACAGCCCCAAACAGTCACTACAAACAGGTCACTACAGCCCCACACAGGTCACTACAAACAGGTCACTACAAACAGGTCACTACAGCCCCAAACAGTCACTACAGCCCCAAACAGGTAACTACAACCCCAAACAGGTCACTACAGCCCCAAACAGGTCCACTACAGCCCCAAACAGTCACTACAGCCCCAAACAGGTCACTACAGCCCCAAACAGGTCCACTACAGCCCCAAACAGACAGGTCACTACAGCCCCAAACAGTCACTACAGCCCCAAACAGACAGGTCACTACAGCCCCAAACAGTCACTACAGCCCCAAACAGTCACTACAGCCCCAAACAGACAGGTCACTACAGCCCCAAACAGACAGGTCACTACAGCCCCAAACAGTCACTACAGCCCCAAACAGGTCACTACAGCCCCAAACAGGCCACTACAGCCCCAAACAGGTCACTACAGCCCCAAACAGTCACTAGAGCCCCAAACAGGTAACTACAGCCCCAAACAGGTCACTACAGCCCCAAACAGTCACTACAGCCCCAAACAGGTCACTACAGCCCCAAACAGGTCACTACAGCCCCAAACAGTCACTACAGCCCCAAACAGGCCACTACAGCCCCAAACAGGTAACTACAGCCCCAAACAGGTCACTACAGCCCCAAACAGGTCCACTACAGCCCCAAACAGTCACTACAGCCCCAAACAGGTAACTACAGCCCCAAACAGTCACTACAGCCCCAAACAGGTCACTACAGCCCCAAACAGGACACTACAGCCCCAAACAGGTCACTACAGCCCCAAACAGACAGGTCACTACAGCCCCAAACAGTCACTACAGACACAAACAGGTCACTACAGCCCCAAACAGGTCACTACAGCCCCAAACAGGCCACTACAGCCCCAAACAGGCCACTACAGCCCCAAACAGACAGGTCACTACAGCCCCAAACAGTCACTACAGCCCCAAACAGACATGTCACTACAGCCCCAAACAGTCACTACAGCCCCAAACAGGTAACTACAGCCCCAAACAGGTCACTACAGCCCCAAACAGGTCACTACAGCCCCAAACAGTCACTACAGCCCCAAACAGGCCACTACAGCCCCAAACAGTCACTACAGCCCCAAACAGACACTACAGCCCCAAACAGGTAACTACAGCCCCAAACAGGTCACTACAGCCCCAAACAGTCACTACAGCCCCAAACAGGTCACTACAGCCCCAAACAGGTCACTACAGCCCCAAACAGTCACTACAGCCCCAGACAGGTCACTACAGCCCCAAACAGTCACTACAGCCCCAAACAGACAGGTCACTACAGCCCCAAACAGGTAACTACAGCCCCAAACAGGTAACTACAGACCCAAACAGGTCACTACAGCCCCAAACAGTCACTACAGCCCCAAACAGGTCACTACAGCCTCAAACAGGTCACTACAGCCCCACACAGTCACTACAGCCCCAAACAGGTCACTACAGCCCCAAACAGGCCACTACAGCCCCAAACAGTCACTACAGCCCCAAACAGGTCACTACAGCCCCAAACAGTCACTACAGCCCCAAACAGACAGGTCACTACAGCCCCAAACAGTCACTACAGCCCCAAACAGTTAACTACAGCCCCAAACAGGTCACTACAGCCCCAAACAGGTCCACTACAGCCCCAAACAGTCACTACAGCCCCAAACAGGTCACTACAGCCCCAAACAGGTCCACTACAGCCCCAAACAGACAGGTCACTACAGCCCCAAACAGTCACTACAGCCCCAAACAGACAGGTCACTACAGCCCCAAACAGTCACTACAGCCCCAAACAGTCACTACAGCCCCAAACAGACACTACAGCCCCAAACAGTCACTACAGCCCCAACCAGACACTACAGCCCCAAACAGACACTACAGCCCCAAACAGTCACTACAGCCCCAAACAGGTCACTACAGCCCCAAACAGTCACTACAGCCCCAAACAGACAGGTCACTACAGCCCCAAACAGTCACTACAGCCCCAAACAGCTAACTACAGCCCCAAACAGGTCACTACAGCCCCAGACAGGTCACTACAGCCCCAAACAGTCACTACAGCCCCAAACAGGCCACTACAGCCCCAAACAGTCACTACAGCCCCAAACAGACACTACAGCCCCAAACAGGTAACTACAGCCCCAAACATGTCACTACAGCCCCAAACAGTCACTACAGCCCCAAACAGGTCACTACAGCCCCAAACAGGTCACTACAGCCCCAAACAGTCACTACAGCCCCAAACAGGTCACTACAGCCCCAAACAGGTCACTACAGCCCCAAACAGTCACTACAGCCCCAAACAGTCACTACAGCCCCAAACAGACAGGTCACTACAGCCCCAAACAGTCACTACAGCCCCAAACAGGTAACTACAGCCCCAAACAGGTCACTACAGCCCCAAACAGTCACTACAGCCCCAAACAGGTCACTACAGCCCCAAACAGGTCACTACAGCCCCAAACAGTCACTACAGCCCCAAACAGGTCACTACAGCCCCAAACAGGTCACTACAGCCCCAAACAGTCACTACAGCCCCAAACAGGTCACTACAGCCCCAAACAGTCACTACAGCCCCAAACGGACAGGTCACTACAGCCCCAAACAGTCACTACAGCCCCAAACAGGTAACTACAGCCCCAAACAGACAGGTCACTACAGCCCCAAACAGTCACTACAAACAGGTCACTACAGCCCCACACAGGTCACTACAAACAGGTCACTACAAACAGGTCACTACAGCCCCAAACAGTCACTACAGCCCCAAACAGGCAACTACAACCCCAAACAGGTCACTACAGCCCCAAACAGGTCACTACAGCCCCAAACACGTCACTACAGCCCCAAACAGGTCACTACAGCCCCAAACAGTCACTACAGCCCCAGACAGGTCACTACAGCCCCAAACAGTCACTACAGCCCCAAACAGTCACTACAGCCCCAAACAGGTAACTACAGCCCCAAACAGGTCACTACAGCCCCAAACAGTCACTACAGCCCCAAACAGTCACTACAGCCCCAAACAGGTCACTACAGCCTCAAACAGGTCACTACAGCCCCAAACAGTCACTACAGCCCCAAACAGGTCACTACAGCCCCAAACAGGTCACTACAGCCCCAAACAGTCACTACAGCCCCAAACAGGTCACTACAGCCCCAAACAGTCACTACAGCCCCAAACAGACAGGTCACTACAGCCCCAAACAGTCACTACAGCCCCAAACAGGTAACTACAGCCCCAAACAGGTCACTACAGCCCCAAACAGGTCCACTACAGCCCCAAACAGACAGGTCACTACAGCCCCAAACAGTCACTACAGCCCCAAACAGACAGGTCACTACTGTCCCAAACAGTCACTACAGCCCCAAACAGTCACTACAGCCCCAAACAGTCACTACAGCCCCAAACAGGTCACTACAGCCCCAAACAGGTCACTACAGCCCCAAACAGTCACTACAGCCCCAAACAGGCCACTACAGCCCCAAACAGGTAACTACAGCCCCAAACAGGCCACTACAGCCCCAAACAGGCCACTACAGCCCCAAACAGACAGGTCACTACAGCCCCAAACAGTCACTACAGCCCCAAACAGACAGGTCACTACAGCCCCAAACAGTCACTACAGCCCCAAACAGGTAACTACAGCCCCAAACAGGTCACTACAGCCCCAAACAGGCCACTACAGCCCCAAACAGTCACTACAGCCCCAAACAGACACTACAGCCCCAAACAGGTAACTACAGCCCCAAACAGGTCACTACAGCCCCAAACAGTCACTACAGCCCCAAACAGGTCACTACAGCCCCAAACAGGTCACTACAGCCCCAAACAGTCACTACAGCCCCAAACAGGTCACTACAGCCCCAAACAGGTCACTACAGCCCCAAACAGTCACTACAGCCCCAAACAGACAGGTCACTACAGCCCCAAACAGTCACTACAGCCCCAAACAGGTAACTACAGCCCCAAACAGGTCACTACAGCCCCAAACAGTCACTACAGCCCCAAACAGGTCACTACAGCCCCAAACAGGTCACTACAGCCCCAAACAGTCACTACAGCCCCAAACAGGTCACTACAGCCCCAAACAGGTCACTACAGCCCCAAACAGTCACTACAGCCCCAAACAGGTCACTACAGCCCCAAACAGG
This sequence comes from Notolepis coatsorum, assembly GCF_963971535.1. Lineage (NCBI taxonomy): Eukaryota > Metazoa > Chordata > Actinopteri > Aulopiformes > Paralepididae > Notolepis > Notolepis coatsorum. The sequence goes on from NW_028174666.1 coordinate 27,851, forward strand.
TCACTACAGCCCCAAACAGTCACTACAGCCCCAAACAGACAGGTCACTACAGCCCCAAACAGTCACTACAGCCCCAAACAGGTAACTACAGCCCCAAACAGGTCACTACAGCCCCAAACAGTCACTACAGCCCCAAACAGGTCACTACAGCCCCAAACAGGTCACTACAGCCCCAAACAGTCACTACAGCCCCAAACAGGTCACTACAGCCCCAAACAGGTCACTACAGCCCCAAACAGTCACTACAGCCCCAAACAGGTCACTACAGCCCCAAACAGTCACTACAGCCCCAAACGGACAGGTCACTACAGCCCCAAACAGTCACTACAGCCCCAAACAGGTAACTACAGCCCCAAACAGACAGGTCACTACAGCCCCAAACAGTCACTACAAACAGGTCACTACAGCCCCACACAGGTCACTACAAACAGGTCACTACAAACAGGTCACTACAGCCCCAAACAGTCACTACAGCCCCAAACAGGTAACTACAACCCCAAACAGGTCACTACAGCCCCAAACAGGTCCACTACAGCCCCAAACAGTCACTACAGCCCCAAACAGGTCACTACAGCCCCAAACAGGTCCACTACAGCCCCAAACAGACAGGTCACTACAGCCCCAAACAGTCACTACAGCCCCAAACAGACACTACAGCCACAAACAGGTCACTACAGCCCCAAACAGGTCACTACAGCCCCAAACAGACACTACAGCCCCAAACAGTCACTACAGCCCCAAACAGGTCACTACAGCCCCAAACCGGCCACTACAGCCCCAAACAGGTTACTACAGCCCCAAACAGGCCACTACAGCTCCAAACAGGCCACTACAGCCCCAAACAGGTAACTACAGCCCCAAACAGGTAACTACAGCCCCAAACAGGCCACTACAGCCCCAAACAGGTCACTACAGCCCCAAACAGGTCCACTACAGCCCCACACAGTCACTACAGCCCCAAACAGGTAACTACAGCCCCAAACAGTCACTACAGCCCCAAACACGTCCACTACAGCCCCAAACAGGGTCACTACAGCCCCAAACAGGCCACTACAGCCCCAAACAGGCCACTACAGCCCCAAACAGGCCACTACAGCCCCAAACAGGCCACTACAGCCCCAAACAGGTAACTACAGCCCCAAACAGTCAATACAGCCCCAAACAGACAATACAGCCCCAAACAGGCCACTACAGCCCCAAACAGGCCACTACAGCCCCAAACAGGTAACTACAGCCCCAAACAGGCCACTACAGCCCCAAACAGGTAACTACAGCCCCAAACAGGTCACTACAGCCCCAAACAGGTCCACTACAGCCCCAAACAGTCACTACTGCCCCAAACAGGTAACTACAGCCCCAAACAGGCCACTACAGCCCCAAACAGGTCACTACAGCCCCAAACAGGCCACTACAGCCCCAAACAGGTCACTACAGCCCCAAACAGTCACTAGAGCCCCAAACAGGTAACTACAGCCCCAAACAGGTCACTACAGCCCCAAACAGTCACTACAGCCCCAAACAGGTCACTACAGCCCCAAACAGGTCACTACAGCCCCAAACAGTCACTACAGCCCCAAACAGGCCACTACAGCCCCAAACAGGTAACTACAGCCCCAAACAGGCCACTACAGCCCCAAACAGGCCACTACAGCCCCAAACAGACAGGTCACTACAGCCCCAAACAGTCACTACAGCCCCAAACAGACAGGTCACTACAGCCCCAAACAGTCACTACAGCCCCAAACAGGTAACTACAGCCCCAAACAGGTCACTACAGCCCCAAACAGGCCACTACAGCCCCAAACAGTCACTACAGCCCCAAACAGACACTACAGCCCCAAACAGGTAACTACAGCCCCAAACAGGTCACTACAGCCCCAAACAGTCACTACAGCCCCAAACAGGTCACTACAGCCCCAAACAGGTCACTACAGCCCCAAACAGTCACTACAGCCCCAAACAGGTCACTACAGCCCCAAACAGGTCACTACAGCCCCAAACAGTCACTACAGCCCCAAACAGACAGGTCACTACAGCCCCAAACAGTCACTACAGCCCCAAACAGGTAACTACAGCCCCAAACAGGTCACTACAGCCCCAAACAGTCACTACAGCCCCAAACAGGTCACTACAGCCTCAAACAGGTCACTACAGCCCCACACAGTCACTACAGCCCCAAACAGGTCACTACAGCCCCAAACAGGTCACTACAGCCCCAAACAGTCACTACAGCCCCAAACAGGTCACTACAGCCCCAAACAGACAGGTCACTACAGCCCCAAACAGTCACTACAGCCCCAAACAGACAGGTCACTACAGCCCCAAACAGGTAACTACAGCCCCAAACAGGTCACTACAGCCCCAAACAGGTCACTACAGCCCCAAACAGTCACTACAGCCCCAAACAGGCCACTACAGCCCCAAACAGTCACTACAGCCCCAAACAGACACTACAGCCCCAAACAGGTAACTACAGCCCCAAACAGGTCACTACAGCCCCAAACAGTCACTACAGCCCCAAACAGGTCACTACAGCCCCAAACAGGTCACTACAGCCCCAAACAGTCACTACAGCCCCAGACAGGTCACTACAGCCCCAAACAGTCACTACAGCCCCAAACAGACAGGTCACTACAGCCCCAAACAGGTAACTACAGCCCCAAACAGGTAACTACAGCCCCAAACAGGTCACTACAGCCCCAAACAGTCACTACAGCCCCAAACAGGTCACTACAGCCTCAAACAGGTCACTACAGCCCCACACAGTCACTACAGCCCCAAACAGGTCACTACAGCCCCAAACAGGTCACTACAGCCCCAAACAGTCACTACAGCCCCAAACAGGTCACTACAGCCCCAAACAGTCACTACAGCCCCAAACAGACAGGTCACTACAGCCCCAAACAGTCACTACAGCCCCAAACAGGTAACTACAGCCCCAAACAGGTCACTACAGCCCCAAACAGTCACTACAGCCCCAAACAGTCACTACAGCCCCAAACAGACAGGTCACTACAGCCCCAAACAGTCACTACAGCCCCAAACAGGTAACTACAGCCCCAAACAGGTCACTACAGCCCCAAACAGTCACTACAGCCCCAAACAGGTCACTACAGCCCCAAACAGGTCACTACAGCCCCAAACAGTCACTACAGCCCCAAACAGGTCACTACAGCCCCAAACAGGTCACTACAGCCCCAAACAGTCACTACAGCCCCAAACAGGTCACTACAGCCCCAAACAGTCACTACAGCCCCAAACGGACAGGTCACTACAGCCCCAAACAGTCACTACAGCCCCAAACAGGTAACTACAGCCCCAAACAGACAGGTCACTACAGCCCCAAACAGTCACTACAAACAGGTCACTACAGCCCCACACAGGTCACTACAAACAGGTCACTACAAACAGGTCACTACAGCCCCAAACAGTCACTACAGCCCCAAACAGGTAACTACAACCCCAAACAGGTCACTACAGCCCCAAACAGGTCCACTACAGCCCCAAACAGTCACTACAGCCCCAAACAGGTCACTACAGCCCCAAACAGGTCCACTACAGCCCCAAACAGACAGGTCACTACAGCCCCAAACAGTCACTACAGCCCCAAACAGACACTACAGCCACAAACAGGTCACTACAGCCCCAAACAGGTCACTACAGCCCCAAACAGACACTACAGCCCCAAACAGTCACTACAGCCCCAAACAGGTCACTACAGCCCCAAACCGGCCACTACAGCCCCAAACAGGTTACTACAGCCCCAAACAGGCCACTACAGCTCCAAACAGGCCACTACAGCCCCAAACAGGTAACTACAGCCCCAAACAGGTAACTACAGCCCCAAACAGGCCACTACAGCCCCAAACAGGTCACTACAGCCCCAAACAGGTCCACTACAGCCCCACACAGTCACTACAGCCCCAAACAGGTAACTACAGCCCCAAACAGTCACTACAGCCCCAAACACGTCCACTACAGCCCCAAACAGGGTCACTACAGCCCCAAACAGGCCACTACAGCCCCAAACAGGCCACTACAGCCCCAAACAGGCCACTACAGCCCCAAACAGGTAACTACAGCCCCAAACAGTCACTACAGCCCCAAACAGACAATACAGCCCCAAACAGGCCACTACAGCCCCAAACAGGCCACTACAGCCCCAAACAGGTAACTACAGCCCCAAACAGGCCACTACAGCCCCAAACAGGTAACTACAGCCCCAAACAGGTCACTACAGCCCCAAACAGGTCCACTACAGCCCCAAACAGTCACTACTGCCCCAAACAGGTAACTACAGCCCCAAACAGGCCACTACAGCCCCAAACAGGTCACTACAGCCCCAAACAGGCCACTACAGCCCCAAACAGGTCACTACAGCCCCAAACAGTCACTAGAGCCCCAAACAGGTAACTACAGCCCCAAACAGGTCACTACAGCCCCAAACAGTCACTACAGCCCCAAACAGGTCACTACAGCCCCAAACAGGTCACTACAGCCCCAAACAGGTCACTACAGCCCCAAACAGTCACTACAGCCCCAAACGGACAGGTCACTACAGCCCCAAACAGTCACTACAGCCCCAAACAGGTAACTACAGCCCCAAACAGACAGGTCACTACAGCCCCAAACAGTCACTACAAACAGGTCACTACAGCCCCACACAGGTCACTACAAACAGGTCACTACAAACAGGTCACTACAGCCCCAAACAGGTCCACTACAGCCCCAAACAGACAGGTCACTACAGCCCCAAACAGGTCACTACAGCCCCAAACAGGCCACTACAGCCCCAAACAGGTAACTACAGCCCCAAACAGGTCACTACAGCCCCAAACAGTCACTACAGCCCCAAACAGGTCACTACAGCCCCAAACAGGTAACTACAGCCCCAAACAGGTCACTACAGCCCCAAACAGGCCACTACAGCCCCAAACAGTCACTACAGCCCCAAACAGACACTACAGCCCCAAACAGGTAACTACAGCCCCAAACAGGTCACTACAGCCCCAAACAGTCACTACAGCCCCAAACAGGTCACTACAGCCCCAAACAGGTCACTACAGCCCCAAACAGTCACTACAGCCCCAAACAGGTCACTACAGCCCCAAACAGGTCACTACAGCCCCAAACAGTCACTACAGCCCCAAACAGACAGGTCACTACAGCCCCAAACAGTCACTACAGCCCCAAACAGGTAACTACAGCCCCAAACAGGTCACTACAGCCCCAAACAGTCACTACAGCCCCAAACAGGTCACTACAGCCCCAAACAGGTCACTACAGCCCCAAACAGTCACTACAGCCCCAAACAGGTCACTACAGCCCCAAACAGGTCACTACAGCCCCAAACAGTCACTACAGCCCCAAACAGGTCACTACAGCCCCAAACAGTCACTACAGCCCCAAACGGACAGGTCACTACAGCCCCAAACAGTCACTACAGCCCCAAACAGGTAACTACAGCCCCAAACAGACAGGTCACTACAGCCCCAAACAGTCACTACAAACAGGTCACTACAGCCCCACACAGGTCACTACAAACAGGTCACTACAAACAGGTCACTACAGCCCCAAACAGTCACTACAGCCCCAAACAGGTAACTACAACCCCAAACAGGTCACTACAGCCCCAAACAGGTCCACTACAGCCCCAAACAGTCACTACAGCCCCAAACAGGTCACTACAGCCCCAAACAGGTCCACTACAGCCCCAAACAGACAGGTCACTACAGCCCCAAACAGTCACTACAGCCCCAAACAGACAGGTCACTACAGCCCCAAACAGTCACTACAGCCCCAAACAGTCACTACAGCCCCAAACAGACAGGTCACTACAGCCCCAAACAGGCCACTACAGCCCCAAACAGGTCACTACAGCCCCAAACAGTCACTAGAGCCCCAAACAGGTAACTACAGCCCCAAACAGGTCACTACAGCCCCAAACAGTCACTACAGCCCCAAACAGGTCACTACAGCCCCAAACAGGTCACTACAGCCCCAAACAGGTCACTACAGCCCCAAACAGTCACTACAGCCCCAAACGGACAGGTCACTACAGCCCCAAACAGTCACTACAGCCCCAAACAGGTAACTACAGCCCCAAACAGACAGGTCACTACAGCCCCAAACAGTCACTACAAACAGGTCACTACAGCCCCACACAGGTCACTACAAACAGGTCACTACAAACAGGTCACTACAGCCCCAAACAGTCACTACAGCCCCAAACAGGTAACTACAACCCCAAACAGGTCACTACAGCCCCAAACAGGTCCACTACAGCCCCAAACAGTCACTACAGCCCCAAACAGGTCACTACAGCCCCAAACAGGTCCACTACAGCCCCAAACAGACAGGTCACTACAGCCCCAAACAGTCACTACAGCCCCAAACAGACAGGTCACTACAGCCCCAAACAGTCACTACAGCCCCAAACAGTCACTACAGCCCCAAACAGACAGGTCACTACAGCCCCAAACAGGCCACTACAGCCCCAAACAGGTCACTACAGCCCCAAACAGTCACTAGAGCCCCAAACAGGTAACTACAGCCCCAAACAGGTCACTACAGCCCCAAACAGTCACTACAGCCCCAAACAGGTCACTACAGCCCCAAACAGGTCACTACAGCCCCAAACAGGTCACTACAGCCCCAAACAGTCACTACAGCCCCAAACGGACAGGTCACTACAGCCCCAAACAGTCACTACAGCCCCAAACAGGTAACTACAGCCCCAAACAGACAGGTCACTACAGCCCCAAACAGTCACTACAAACAGGTCACTACAGCCCCACACAGGTCACTACAAACAGGTCACTACAAACAGGTCACTACAGCCCCAAACAGTCACTACAGCCCCAAACAGGTAACTACAACCCCAAACAGGTCACTACAGCCCCAAACAGGTCCACTACAGCCCCAAACAGTCACTACAGCCCCAAACAGGTCACTACAGCCCCAAACAGGTCCACTACAGCCCCAAACAGACAGGTCACTACAGCCCCAAACAGTCACTACAGCCCCAAACAGACAGGTCACTACAGCCCCAAACAGTCACTACAGCCCCAAACAGTCACTACAGCCCCAAACAGACAGGTCACTACAGCCCCAAACAGACAGGTCACTACAGCCCCAAACAGTCACTACAGCCCCAAACAGGTCACTACAGCCCCAAACAGGCCACTACAGCCCCAAACAGGTCACTACAGCCCCAAACAGTCACTAGAGCCCCAAACAGGTAACTACAGCCCCAAACAGGTCACTACAGCCCCAAACAGTCACTACAGCCCCAAACAGGCCACTACAGCCCCAAACAGGTAACTACAGCCCCAAACAGGTCACTACAGCCCCAAACAGGTCCACTACAGCCCCAAACAGTCACTACAGCCCCAAACAGGTAACTACAGCCCCAAACAGTCACTACAGCCCCAAACAGGTCACTACAGCCCCAAACAGGCCACTACAGCCCCAAACAGGTAACTACAGCCCCAAACAGGTCACTACAGCCCCAAACAGTCACTACAGCCCCAAACAGGTCACTACAGCCCCAAACAGGTAACTACAGCCCCAAACAGGTCACTACAGCCCCAAACAGGCCACTACAGCCCCAAACAGTCACTACAGCCCCAAACAGACACTACAGCCCCAAACAGGTAACTACAGCCCCAAACAGGTCACTACAGCCCCAAACAGTCACTACAGCCCCAAACAGGTCACTACAGCCCCAAACAGGTCACTACAGCCCCAAACAGTCACTACAGCCCCAAACAGGTCACTACAGCCCCAAACAGGTCACTACAGCCCCAAACAGTCACTACAGCCCCAAACAGACAGGTCACTACAGCCCCAAACAGTCACTACAGCCCCAAACAGGTAACTACAGCCCCAAACAGGTCACTACAGCCCCAAACAGTCACTACAGCCCCAAACAGGTCACTACAGCCCCAAACAGGTCACTACAGCCCCAAACAGTCACTACAGCCCCAAACAGGTCACTACAGCCCCAAACAGGTCACTACAGCCCCAAACAGTCACTACAGCCCCAAACAGGTCACTACAGCCCCAAACAGTCACTACAGCCCCAAACGGACAGGTCACTACAGCCCCAAACAGTCACTACAGCCCCAAACAGGTAACTACAGCCCCAAACAGACAGGTCACTACAGCCCCAAACAGTCACTACAAACAGGTCACTACAGCCCCACACAGGTCACTACAAACAGGTCACTACAAACAGGTCACTACAGCCCCAAACAGTCACTACAGCCCCAAACAGGTAACTACAACCCCAAACAGGTCACTACAGCCCCAAACAGGTCCACTACAGCCCCAAACAGTCACTACAGCCCCAAACAGGTCACTACAGCCCCAAACAGGTCCACTACAGCCCCAAACAGACAGGTCACTACAGCCCCAAACAGTCACTACAGCCCCAAACAGACAGGTCACTACAGCCCCAAACAGTCACTACAGCCCCAAACAGTCACTACAGCCCCAAACAGACAGGTCACTACAGCCCCAAACAGACAGGTCACTACAGCCCCAAACAGTCACTACAGCCCCAAACAGGTCACTACAGCCCCAAACAGGCCACTACAGCCCCGAACAGGTCACTACAGCCCCAAACAGTCACTAGAGCCCCAAACAGGTAACTACAGCCCCAAACAGGTCACTACAGCCCCAAACAGTCACTACATCCCCAAACAGGTCACTACAGCCCCAAACAGGTCACTACAGCCCCAAACAGTCACTACAGCCCCAAACAGGCCACTACAGCCCCAAACAGGTAACTACAGCCCCAAACAGGTCACTACAGCCCCAAACAGGTCCACTACAGCCCCAAACAGTCACTACAGCCCCAAACAGGTAACTACAGCCCCAAACAGTCACTACAGCCCCAAACAGGTCACTACAGCCCCAAACAGGCCACTACAGCCCCAAACAGGTCACTACAGCCCCAAACAGACAGGTCACTACAGCCCCAAACAGTCACTACAGACACAAACAGGTCACTACAGCCCCAAACAGGTCACTACAGCCCCAAACAGGCCACTACAGCCCCAAACAGGCCACTACAGCCCCAAACAGACAGGTCACTACAGCCCCAAACAGTCACTACAGCCCCAAACAGACATGTCACTACAGCCCCAAACAGTCACTACAGCCCCAAACAGGTAACTACAGCCCCAAACAGGTCACTACAGCCCCAAACAGGTCACTACAGCCCCAAACAGTCACTACAGCCCCAAACAGGCCACTACAGCCCCAAACAGTCACTACAGCCCCAAACAGACACTACAGCCCCAAACAGGTAACTACAGCCCCAAACAGGTCACTACAGCCCCAAACAGTCACTACAGCCCCAAACAGGTCACTACAGCCCCAAACAGGTCACTACAGCCCCAAACAGTCACTACAGCCCCAGACAGGTCACTACAGCCCCAAACAGTCACTACAGCCCCAAACAGACAGGTCACTACAGCCCCAAACAGGTAACTACAGCCCCAAACAGGTAACTACAGACCCAAACAGGTCACTACAGCCCCAAACAGTCACTACAGCCCCAAACAGGTCACTACAGCCTCAAACAGGTCACTACAGCCCCACACAGTCACTACAGCCCCAAACAGGTCACTACAGCCCCAAACAGGCCACTACAGCCCCAAACAGTCACTACAGCCCCAAACAGGTCACTACAGCCCCAAACAGTCACTACAGCCCCAAACAGACAGGTCACTACAGCCCCAAACAGTCACTACAGCCCCAAACAGTTAACTACAGCCCCAAACAGGTCACTACAGCCCCAAACAGGTCCACTACAGCCCCAAACAGTCACTACAGCCCCAAACAGGTCACTACAGCCCCAAACAGGTCCACTACAGCCCCAAACAGACAGGTCACTACAGCCCCAAACAGTCACTACAGCCCCAAACAGACAGGTCACTACAGCCCCAAACAGTCACTACAGCCCCAAACAGTCACTACAGCCCCAAACAGACACTACAGCCCCAAACAGTCACTACAGCCCCAACCAGACACTACAGCCCCAAACAGACACTACAGCCCCAAACAGTCACTACAGCCCCAAACAGGTCACTACAGCCCCAAACAGTCACTACAGCCCCAAACAGACAGGTCACTACAGCCCCAAACAGTCACTACAGCCCCAAACAGCTAACTACAGCCCCAAACAGGTCACTACAGCCCCAGACAGGTCACTACAGCCCCAAACAGTCACTACAGCCCCAAACAGGCCACTACAGCCCCAAACAGTCACTACAGCCCCAAACAGACACTACAGCCCCAAACAGGTAACTACAGCCCCAAACATGTCACTACAGCCCCAAACAGTCACTACAGCCCCAAACAGGTCACTACAGCCCCAAACAGGTCACTACAGCCCCAAACAGTCACTACAGCCCCAAACAGGTCACTACAGCCCCAAACAGGTCACTACAGCCCCAAACAGTCACTACAGCCCCAAACAGTCACTACAGCCCCAAACAGACAGGTCACTACAGCCCCAAACAGTCACTACAGCCCCAAACAGGTAACTACAGCCCCAAACAGGTCACTACAGCCCCAAACAGTCACTACAGCCCCAAACAGGTCACTACAGCCCCAAACAGGTCACTACAGCCCCAAACAGTCACTACAGCCCCAAACAGGTCACTACAGCCCCAAACAGGTCACTACAGCCCCAAACAGTCACTACAGCCCCAAACAGGTCACTACAGCCCCAAACAGTCACTACAGCCCCAAACGGACAGGTCACTACAGCCCCAAACAGTCACTACAGCCCCAAACAGGTAACTACAGCCCCAAACAGACAGGTCACTACAGCCCCAAACAGTCACTACAAACAGGTCACTACAGCCCCACACAGGTCACTACAAACAGGTCACTACAAACAGGTCACTACAGCCCCAAACAGTCACTACAGCCCCAAACAGGCAACTACAACCCCAAACAGGTCACTACAGCCCCAAACAGGTCACTACAGCCCCAAACACGTCACTACAGCCCCAAACAGGTCACTACAGCCCCAAACAGTCACTACAGCCCCAGACAGGTCACTACAGCCCCAAACAGTCACTACAGCCCCAAACAGTCACTACAGCCCCAAACAGGTAACTACAGCCCCAAACAGGTCACTACAGCCCCAAACAGTCACTACAGCCCCAAACAGTCACTACAGCCCCAAACAGGTCACTACAGCCTCAAACAGGTCACTACAGCCCCAAACAGTCACTACAGCCCCAAACAGGTCACTACAGCCCCAAACAGGTCACTACAGCCCCAAACAGTCACTACAGCCCCAAACAGGTCACTACAGCCCCAAACAGTCACTACAGCCCCAAACAGACAGGTCACTACAGCCCCAAACAGTCACTACAGCCCCAAACAGGTAACTACAGCCCCAAACAGGTCACTACAGCCCCAAACAGGTCCACTACAGCCCCAAACAGACAGGTCACTACAGCCCCAAACAGTCACTACAGCCCCAAACAGACAGGTCACTACTGTCCCAAACAGTCACTACAGCCCCAAACAGTCACTACAGCCCCAAACAGTCACTACAGCCCCAAACAGGTCACTACAGCCCCAAACAGGTCACTACAGCCCCAAACAGTCACTACAGCCCCAAACAGGCCACTACAGCCCCAAACAGGTAACTACAGCCCCAAACAGGCCACTACAGCCCCAAACAGGCCACTACAGCCCCAAACAGACAGGTCACTACAGCCCCAAACAGTCACTACAGCCCCAAACAGACACTACAGCCCCAAACAGGTAACTACAGCCCCAAACAGGTCACTACAGCCCCAAACAGGCCACTACAGCCCCAAACAGTCACTACAGCCCCAAACAGACACTACAGCCCCAAACAGGTAACTACAGCCCCAAACAGGTCACTACAGCCCCAAACAGTCACTACAGCCCCAAACAGGTCACTACAGCCCCAAACAGGTCACTACAGCCCCAAACAGTCACTACAGCCCCAAACAGGTCACTACAGCCCCAAACAGGTCCACTACAGCCCCAAACAGACAGGTCACTACAGCCCCAAACAGTCACTACAGCCCCAAACAGACAGGTCACTACAGCCCCAAACAGTCACTACAGCCCCAAACAGTCACTACAGCCCCAAACAGACAGGTCACTACAGCCCCAAACAGACAGGTCACTACAGCCCCAAACAGTCACTACAGCCCCAAACAGGTCACTACAGCCCCAAACAGGCCACTACAGCCCCAAACAGTCACTACAGCCCCAAACAGACACTACAGCCCCAAACAGGTAACTACAGCCCCAAACAGGTCACTACAGCCCCAAACAGTCACTACAGCCCCAAACAGGTCACTACAGCCCCAAACAGGTCACTACAGCCCCAAACAGTCACTACAGCCCCAAACAGGTCACTACAGCCCCAAACAGGTCCACTACAGCCCCAAACAGACAGGTCACTACAGCCCCAAACAGTCACTACAGCCCCAAACAGACAGGTCACTACAGCCCCAAACAGTCACTACAGCCCCAAACAGTCACTACAGCCCCAAACAGACAGGTCACTACAGCCCCAAACAGTCACTACAGCCCCAAACAGGTCACTACAGCCCCAAACAGGCCACTACAGCCCCAAACAGGTCACTACAGCCCCAAACAGTCACTAGAGCCCCAAACAGGTAACTACAGCCCCAAACAGGTCACTACAGCCCCAAACAGTCACTACAGCCCCAAACAGGTCACTACAGCCCCAAACAGGTCACTACAGCCCCAAACAGTCACTACAGCCCCAAACAGGCCACTACAGCCCCAAACAGGTAACTACAGCCCCAAACAGGTCACTACAGCCCCAAACAGGTCCACTACAGCCCCAAACAGTCACTACAGCCCCAAACAGGTAACTACAGCCCCAAACAGTCACTACAGCCCCAAACAGGTCACTACAGCCCCAAACAGGCCACTACAGCCCCAAACAGGTCACTACAGCCCCAAACAGACAGGTCACTACAGCCCCAAACAGTCACTACAGCCCCAAACAGACAGGTCACTACAGCCCCAAACAGTCACTACAGCCCCAAACAGTCACTACAGCCCCAAACAGACAGGTCACTACAGCCCCAAACAGTCACTACAGCCCCAAACAGGTCACTACAGCCCCAAACAGGCCACTACAGCCCCAAACAGGTCACTACAGCCCCAAACAGTCACTAGAGCCCCAAACAGGTAACTACAGCCCCAAACAGGTCACTACAGCCCCAAACAGTCACTACAGCCCCAAACAGGTCACTACAGCCCCAAACAGGTCACTACAGCCCCAAACAGTCACTACAGCCCCAAACAGGCCACTACAGCCCCAAACAGGTAACTACAGCCCCAAACAGGTCACTACAGCCCCAAACAGGTCCACTACAGCCCCAAACAGTCACTACAGCCCCAAACAGGTAACTACAGCCCCAAACAGTCACTACAGCCCCAAACAGGTCACTACAGCCCCAAACAGGCCACTACAGCCCCAAACAGGTCACTACAGCCCCAAACAGACAGGTCACTACAGCCCCAAACAGTCACTACAGACACAAACAGGTCACTACAGCCCCAAACAGGTCACTACAGCCCCAAACAGGCCACTACAGCCCCAAACAGGCCACTACAGCCCCAAACAGACAGGTCACTACAGCCCCAAACAGTCACTACAGCCCCAAACAGACATGTCACTACAGCCCCAAACAGTCACTACAGCCCCAAACAGGTAACTACAGCCCCAAACAGGTCACTACAGCCCCAAACAGGTCACTACAGCCCCAAACAGTCACTACAGCCCCAAACAGGCCACTACAGCCCCAAACAGTCACTACAGCCCCAAACAGACACTACAGCCCCAAACAGGTAACTACAGCCCCAAACAGGTCACTACAGCCCCAAACAGTCACTACAGCCCCAAACAGGTCACTACAGCCCCAAACAGGTCACTACAGCCCCAAACAGTCACTACAGCCCCAGACAGGTCACTACAGCCCCAAACAGTCACTACAGCCCCAAACAGACAGGTCACTACAGCCCCAAACAGGTAACTACAGCCCCAAACAGGTAACTACAGACCCAAACAGGTCACTACAGCCCCAAACAGTCACTACAGCCCCAAACAGGTCACTACAGCCTCAAACAGGTCACTACAGCCCCACACAGTCACTACAGCCCCAAACAGGTCACTACAGCCCCAAACAGGTCACTACAGCCCCAAACAGTCACTACAGCCCCAAACAGTCACTACAGCCCCAAACAGACAGGTCACTACAGCCCCAAACAGACAGGTCACTACAGCCCCAAACAGTCACTACAGCCCCAAACAGGTCACTACAGCCCCAAACAGGCCACTACAGCCCCAAACAGTCACTACAGCCCCAAACAGACACTACAGCCCCAAACAGGTAACTACAGCCCCAAACAGGTCACTACAGCCCCAAACAGTCACTACAGCCCCAAACAGGTCACTACAGCCCCAAACAGGTCACTACAGCCCCAAACAGTCACTACAGCCCCAAACAGGTCACTACAGCCCCAAACAGGTCCACTACAGCCCCAAACAGACAGGTCACTACAGCCCCAAACAGTCACTACAGCCCCAAACAGACAGGTCACTACAGCCCCAAACAGTCACTACAGCCCCAAACAGTCACTACAGCCCCAAACAGACAGGTCACTACAGCCCCAAACAGTCACTACAGCCCCAAACAGGTCACTACAGCCCCAAACAGGCCACTACAGCCCCAAACAGGTCACTACAGCCCCAAACAGTCACTAGAGCCCCAAACAGGTAACTACAGCCCCAAACAGGTCACTACAGCCCCAAACAGTCACTACAGCCCCAAACAGGTCACTACAGCCCCAAACAGGTCACTACAGCCCCAAACAGTCACTACAGCCCCAAACAGGCCACTACAGCCCCAAACAGGTAACTACAGCCCCAAACAGGTCACTACAGCCCCAAACAGGTCCACTACAGCCCCAAACAGTCACTACAGCCCCAAACAGGTAACTACAGCCCCAAACAGTCACTACAGCCCCAAACAGGTCACTACAGCCCCAAACAGGCCACTACAGCCCCAAACAGGTCACTACAGCCCCAAACAGACAGGTCACTACAGCCCCAAACAGTCACTACAGCCCCAAACAGACAGGTCACTACAGCCCCAAACAGTCACTACAGCCCCAAACAGTCACTACAGCCCCAAACAGACAGGTCACTACAGCCCCAAACAGTCACTACAGCCCCAAACAGGTCACTACAGCCCCAAACAGGCCACTACAGCCCCAAACAGGTCACTACAGCCCCAAACAGTCACTAGAGCCCCAAACAGGTAACTACAGCCCCAAACAGGTCACTACAGCCCCAAACAGTCACTACAGCCCCAAACAGGTCACTACAGCCCCAAACAGGTCACTACAGCCCCAAACAGTCACTACAGCCCCAAACAGGCCACTACAGCCCCAAACAGGTAACTACAGCCCCAAACAGGTCACTACAGCCCCAAACAGGTCCACTACAGCCCCAAACAGTCACTACAGCCCCAAACAGGTAACTACAGCCCCAAACAGTCACTACAGCCCCAAACAGGTCACTACAGCCCCAAACAGGCCACTACAGCCCCAAACAGGTCACTACAGCCCCAAACAGACAGGTCACTACAGCCCCAAACAGTCACTACAGACACAAACAGGTCACTACAGCCCCAAACAGGTCACTACAGCCCCAAACAGGCCACTACAGCCCCAAACAGGCCACTACAGCCCCAAACAGACAGGTCACTACAGCCCCAAACAGTCACTACAGCCCCAAACAGACATGTCACTACAGCCCCAAACAGTCACTACAGCCCCAAACAGGTAACTACAGCCCCAAACAGGTCACTACAGCCCCAAACAGGTCACTACAGCCCCAAACAGTCACTACAGCCCCAAACAGGCCACTACAGCCCCAAACAGTCACTACAGCCCCAAACAGACACTACAGCCCCAAACAGGTAACTACAGCCCCAAACAGGTCACTACAGCCCCAAACAGTCACTACAGCCCCAAACAGGTCACTACAGCCCCAAACAGGTCACTACAGCCCCAAACAGTCACTACAGCCCCAGACAGGTCACTACAGCCCCAAACAGTCACTACAGCCCCAAACAGACAGGTCACTACAGCCCCAAACAGGTAACTACAGCCCCAAACAGGTAACTACAGACCCAAACAGGTCACTACAGCCCCAAACAGTCACTACAGCCCCAAACAGGTCACTACAGCCTCAAACAGGTCACTACAGCCCCACACAGTCACTACAGCCCCAAACAGGTCACTACAGCCCCAAACAGGCCACTACAGCCCCAAACAGTCACTACAGCCCCAAACAGGTCACTACAGCCCCAAACAGTCACTACAGCCCCAAACAGACAGGTCACTACAGCCCCAAACAGTCACTACAGCCCCAAACAGTTAACTACAGCCCCAAACAGGTCACTACAGCCCCAAACAGGTCCACTACAGCCCCAAACAGTCACTACAGCCCCAAACAGGTCACTACAGCCCCAAACAGGTCCACTACAGCCCCAAACAGACAGGTCACTACAGCCCCAAACAGTCACTACAGCCCCAAACAGACAGGTCACTACAGCCCCAAACAGTCACTACAGCCCCAAACAGTCACTACAGCCCCAAACAGACACTACAGCCCCAAACAGTCACTACAGCCCCAACCAGACACTACAGCCCCAAACAGACACTACAGCCCCAAACAGTCACTACAGCCCCAAACAGGTCACTACAGCCCCAAACAGTCACTACAGCCCCAAACAGACAGGTCACTACAGCCCCAAACAGTCACTACAGCCCCAAACAGCTAACTACAGCCCCAAACAGGTCACTACAGCCCCAGACAGGTCACTACAGCCCCAAACAGTCACTACAGCCCCAAACAGGCCACTACAGCCCCAAACAGTCACTACAGCCCCAAACAGACACTACAGCCCCAAACAGGTAACTACAGCCCCAAACATGTCACTACAGCCCCAAACAGTCACTACAGCCCCAAACAGGTCACTACAGCCCCAAACAGGTCACTACAGCCCCAAACAGTCACTACAGCCCCAAACAGGTCACTACAGCCCCAAACAGGTCACTACAGCCCCAAACAGTCACTACAGCCCCAAACAGTCACTACAGCCCCAAACAGACAGGTCACTACAGCCCCAAACAGTCACTACAGCCCCAAACAGGTAACTACAGCCCCAAACAGGTCACTACAGCCCCAAACAGTCACTACAGCCCCAAACAGGTCACTACAGCCCCAAACAGGTCACTACAGCCCCAAACAGTCACTACAGCCCCAAACAGTCACTACAGCCCCAAACAGGCCACTACAGCCCCAAACAGGTAACTACAGCCCCAAACAGGTCACTACAGCCCCAAACAGGTCCACTACAGCCCCAAACAGTCACTACAGCCCCAAACAGGTAACTACAGCCCCAAACAGTCACTACAGCCCCAAACAGGTCACTACAGCCCCAAACAGGCCACTACAGCCCCAAACAGGTCACTACAGCCCCAAACAGACAGGTCACTACAGCCCCAAACAGTCACTACAGACACAAACAGGTCACTACAGCCCCAAACAGGTCACTACAGCCCCAAACAGGCCACTACAGCCCCAAACAGGCCACTACAGCCCCAAACAGACAGGTCACTACAGCCCCAAACAGTCACTACAGCCCCAAACAGACATGTCACTACAGCCCCAAACAGTCACTACAGCCCCAAACAGGTAACTACAGCCCCAAACAGGTCACTACAGCCCCAAACAGGTCACTACAGCCCCAAACAGTCACTACAGCCCCAAACAGGCCACTACAGCCCCAAACAGTCACTACAGCCCCAAACCGACACTACAGCCCCAAACAGGTAACTACAGCCCCAAACAGGTCACTACAGCCCCAAACAGTCACTACAGCCCCAAACAGGTCACTACAGCCCCAAACAGGTCACTACAGCCCCAAACAGTCACTACAGCCCCAGACAGGTCACTACAGCCCCAAACAGTCACTACAGCCCCAAACAGACAGGTCACTACAGCCCCAAACAGGTAACTACAGCCCCAAACAGGTAACTACAGACCCAAACAGGTCACTACAGCCCCAAACAGTCACTACAGCCCCAAACAGGTCACTACAGCCTCAAACAGGTCACTACAGCCCCACACAGTCACTACAGCCCCAAACAGGTCACTACAGCCCCAAACAGGCCACTACAGCCCCAAACAGTCACTACAGCCCCAAACAGGTCACTACAGCCCCAAACAGTCACTACAGCCCCAAACAGGCCACTACAGCCCCAAACAGTCACTACAGCCCCAAACAGGTCACTACAGCCCCAAACAGTCACTACAGCCCCAAACAGACAGGTCACTACAGCCCCAAACAGTCACTACAGCCCCAAACAGTTAACTACAGCCCCAAACAGGTCACTACAGCCCCAAACAGGTCCACTACAGCCCCAAACAGTCACTACAGCCCCAAACAGGTCACTACAGCCCCAAACAGGTCCACTACAGCCCCAAACAGACAGGTCACTACAGCCCCAAACAGTCACTACAGCCCCAAACAGACAGGTCACTACAGCCCCAAACAGTCACTACAGCCCCAAACAGTCACTACAGCCCCAAACAGACACTACAGCCCCAAACAGTCACTACAGCCCCAACCAGACACTACAGCCCCAAACAGACACTACAGCCCCAAACAGTCACTACAGCCCCAAACAGGTCACTACAGCCCCAAACAGTCACTACAGCCCCAAACAGACAGGTCACTACAGCCCCAAACAGTCACTACAGCCCCAAACAGCTAACTACAGCCCCAAACAGGTCACTACAGCCCCAGACAGGTCACTACAGCCCCAAACAGTCACTACAGCCCCAAACAGGCCACTACAGCCCCAAACAGTCACTACAGCCCCAAACAGACACTACAGCCCCAAACAGGTAACTACAGCCCCAAACATGTCACTACAGCCCCAAACAGTCACTACAGCCCCAAACAGGTCACTACAGCCCCAAACAGGTCACTACAGCCCCAAACAGTCACTACAGCCCCAAACAGGTCACTACAGCCCCAAACAGGCCACTACAGCCCCAAACAGTCACTACAGCCCCAAACAGGTCACTACAGCCCCAAACAGTCACTACAGCCCCAAACAGGCCACTACAGCCCCAAACAGTCACTACAGCCCCAAACAGGTCACTACAGCCCCAAACAGTCACTACAGCCCCAAACAGACAGGTCACTACAGCCCCAAACAGTCACTACAGCCCCAAACAGTTAACTACAGCCCCAAACAGGTCACTACAGCCCCAAACAGGTCCACTACAGCCCCAAACAGTCACTACAGCCCCAAACAGGTCACTACAGCCCCAAACAGGTCCACTACAGCCCCAAACAGACAGGTCACTACAGCCCCAAACAGTCACTACAGCCCCAAACAGACAGGTCACTACAGCCCCAAACAGTCACTACAGCCCCAAACAGTCACTACAGCCCCAAACAGACACTACAGCCCCAAACAGTCACTACAGCCCCAACCAGACACTACAGCCCCAAACAGACACTACAGCCCCAAACAGTCACTACAGCCCCAAACAGGTCACTACAGCCCCAAACAGTCACTACAGCCCCAAACAGACAGGTCACTACAGCCCCAAACAGTCACTACAGCCCCAAACAGCTAACTACAGCCCCAAACAGGTCACTACAGCCCCAGACAGGTCACTACAGCCCCAAACAGTCACTACAGCCCCAAACAGGCCACTACAGCCCCAAACAGTCACTACAGCCCCAAACAGACACTACAGCCCCAAACAGGTAACTACAGCCCCAAACATGTCACTACAGCCCCAAACAGTCACTACAGCCCCAAACAGGTCACTACAGCCCCAAACAGGTCACTACAGCCCCAAACAGTCACTACAGCCCCAAACAGGTCACTACAGCCCCAAACAGGTCACTACAGCCCCAAACAGTCACTACAGCCCCAAACAGTCACTACAGCCCCAAACAGACAGGTCACTACAGCCCCAAACAGTCACTACAGCCCCAAACAGGTAACTACAGCCCCAAACAGGTCACTACAGCCCCAAACAGTCACTACAGCCCCAAACAGGTCACTACAGCCCCAAACAGGTCACTACAGCCCCAAACAGTCACTACAGCCCCAAACAGTCACTACAGCCCCAAACAGGCCACTACAGCCCCAAACAGGTAACTACAGCCCCAAACAGGTCACTACAGCCCCAAACAGGTCCACTACAGCCCCAAACAGTCACTACAGCCCCAAACAGGTAACTACAGCCCCAAACAGTCACTACAGCCCCAAACAGGTCACTACAGCCCCAAACAGGCCACTACAGCCCCAAACAGGTCACTACAGCCCCAAACAGACAGGTCACTACAGCCCCAAACAGTCACTACAGACACAAACAGGTCACTACAGCCCCAAACAGGTCACTACAGCCCCAAACAGGCCACTACAGCCCCAAACAGGCCACTACAGCCCCAAACAGACAGGTCACTACAGCCCCAAACAGTCACTACAGCCCCAAACAGACATGTCACTACAGCCCCAAACAGTCACTACAGCCCCAAACAGGTAACTACAGCCCCAAACAGGTCACTACAGCCCCAAACAGGTCACTACAGCCCCAAACAGTCACTACAGCCCCAAACAGGCCACTACAGCCCCAAACAGTCACTACAGCCCCAAACAGACACTACAGCCCCAAACAGGTAACTACAGCCCCAAACAGGTCACTACAGCCCCAAACAGTCACTACAGCCCCAAACAGGTCACTACAGCCCCAAACAGGTCACTACAGCCCCAAACAGTCACTACAGCCCCAGACAGGTCACTACAGCCCCAAACAGTCACTACAGCCCCAAACAGACAGGTCACTACAGCCCCAAACAGGTAACTACAGCCCCAAACAGGTAACTACAGACCCAAACAGGTCACTACAGCCCCAAACAGTCACTACAGCCCCAAACAGGTCACTACAGCCTCAAACAGGTCACTACAGCCCCACACAGTCACTACAGCCCCAAACAGGTCACTACAGCCCCAAACAGGCCACTACAGCCCCAAACAGTCACTACAGCCCCAAACAGGTCACTACAGCCCCAAACAGTCACTACAGCCCCAAACAGACAGGTCACTACAGCCCCAAACAGTCACTACAGCCCCAAACAGTTAACTACAGCCCCAAACAGGTCACTACAGCCCCAAACAGGTCCACTACAGCCCCAAACAGTCACTACAGCCCCAAACAGGTCACTACAGCCCCAAACAGGTCCACTACAGCCCCAAACAGACAGGTCACTACAGCCCCAAACAGTCACTACAGCCCCAAACAGACAGGTCACTACAGCCCCAAACAGTCACTACAGCCCCAAACAGTCACTACAGCCCCAAACAGACACTACAGCCCCAAACAGTCACTACAGCCCCAACCAGACACTACAGCCCCAAACAGACACTACAGCCCCAAACAGTCACTACAGCCCCAAACAGGTCACTACAGCCCCAAACAGTCACTACAGCCCCAAACAGACAGGTCACTACAGCCCCAAACAGTCACTACAGCCCCAAACAGCTAACTACAGCCCCAAACAGGTCACTACAGCCCCAGACAGGTCACTACAGCCCCAAACAGTCACTACAGCCCCAAACAGGCCACTACAGCCCCAAACAGTCACTACAGCCCCAAACAGACACTACAGCCCCAAACAGGTAACTACAGCCCCAAACATGTCACTACAGCCCCAAACAGTCACTACAGCCCCAAACAGGTCACTACAGCCCCAAACAGGTCACTACAGCCCCAAACAGTCACTACAGCCCCAAACAGGTCACTACAGCCCCAAACAGGTCACTACAGCCCCAAACAGTCACTACAGCCCCAAACAGTCACTACAGCCCCAAACAGACAGGTCACTACAGCCCCAAACAGTCACTACAGCCCCAAACAGGTAACTACAGCCCCAAACAGGTCACTACAGCCCCAAACAGTCACTACAGCCCCAAACAGGTCACTACAGCCCCAAACAGGTCACTACAGCCCCAAACAGTCACTACAGCCCCAAACAGGTCACTACAGCCCCAAACAGGTCACTACAGCCCCAAACAGTCACTACAGCCCCAAACAGGTCACTACAGCCCCAAACAGTCACTACAGCCCCAAACGGACAGGTCACTACAGCCCCAAACAGTCACTACAGCCCCAAACAGGTAACTACAGCCCCAAACAGACAGGTCACTACAGCCCCAAACAGTCACTACAAACAGGTCACTACAGCCCCACACAGGTCACTACAAACAGGTCACTACAAACAGGTCACTACAGCCCCAAACAGTCACTACAGCCCCAAACAGGCAACTACAACCCCAAACAGGTCACTACAGCCCCAAACAGGTCACTACAGCCCCAAACACGTCACTACAGCCCCAAACAGGTCACTACAGCCCCAAACAGTCACTACAGCCCCAGACAGGTCACTACAGCCCCAAACAGTCACTACAGCCCCAAACAGTCACTACAGCCCCAAACAGGTAACTACAGCCCCAAACAGGTCACTACAGCCCCAAACAGTCACTACAGCCCCAAACAGTCACTACAGCCCCAAACAGGTCACTACAGCCTCAAACAGGTCACTACAGCCCCAAACAGTCACTACAGCCCCAAACAGGTCACTACAGCCCCAAACAGGTCACTACAGCCCCAAACAGTCACTACAGCCCCAAACAGGTCACTACAGCCCCAAACAGTCACTACAGCCCCAAACAGACAGGTCACTACAGCCCCAAACAGTCACTACAGCCCCAAACAGGTAACTACAGCCCCAAACAGGTCACTACAGCCCCAAACAGGTCCACTACAGCCCCAAACAGACAGGTCACTACAGCCCCAAACAGTCACTACAGCCCCAAACAGACAGGTCACTACTGTCCCAAACAGTCACTACAGCCCCAAACAGTCACTACAGCCCCAAACAGTCACTACAGCCCCAAACAGGTCACTACAGCCCCAAACAGGTCACTACAGCCCCAAACAGTCACTACAGCCCCAAACAGGCCACTACAGCCCCAAACAGGTAACTACAGCCCCAAACAGGCCACTACAGCCCCAAACAGGCCACTACAGCCCCAAACAGACAGGTCACTACAGCCCCAAACAGTCACTACAGCCCCAAACAGACAGGTCACTACAGCCCCAAACAGTCACTACAGCCCCAAACAGGTAACTACAGCCCCAAACAGGTCACTACAGCCCCAAACAGGCCACTACAGCCCCAAACAGTCACTACAGCCCCAAACAGACACTACAGCCCCAAACAGGTAACTACAGCCCCAAACAGGTCACTACAGCCCCAAACAGTCACTACAGCCCCAAACAGGTCACTACAGCCCCAAACAGGTCACTACAGCCCCAAACAGTCACTACAGCCCCAAACAGGTCACTACAGCCCCAAACAGGTCACTACAGCCCCAAACAGTCACTACAGCCCCAAACAGACAGGTCACTACAGCCCCAAACAGTCACTACAGCCCCAAACAGGTAACTACAGCCCCAAACAGGTCACTACAGCCCCAAACAGTCACTACAGCCCCAAACAGGTCACTACAGCCCCAAACAGGTCACTACAGCCCCAAACAGTCACTACAGCCCCAAACAGGTCACTACAGCCCCAAACAGGTCACTACAGCCCCAAACAGTCACTACAGCCCCAAACAGGTCACTACAGCCCCAAACAGGTCACTACAGCCCCAAACAGTCACTACAGCCCCAAACAGGTAACTACAGCCCCAAACAGGTCACTACAGCCCCAAACAGTCACTACAGCCCCAAACAGGTCACTACAGCCCCAAACAGGTCACTACAGCCCCAAACAGTCACTACAGCCCCAAACAGGTCACTACAGCCCCAAACAGGTCACTACAGCCCCAAACAGTCACTACAGCCCCAAACAGGTCACTACAGCCCCAAACAGTCACTACAGCCCCAAACGGACAGGTCACTACAGCCCCAAACAGTCACTACAGCCCCAAACAGGTAACTACAGCCCCAAACAGACAGGTCACTACAGCCCCAAACAGTCACTACAAACAGGTCACTACAGCCCCACACAGGTCACTACAAACAGGTCACTACAAACAGGTCACTACAGCCCCAAACAGTCACTACAGCCCCAAACAGGTAACTACAACCCCAAACAGGTCACTACAGCCCCAAACAGGTCCACTACAGCCCCAAACAGTCACTACAGCCCCAAACAGGTCACTACAGCCCCAAACAGGTCCACTACAGCCCCAAACAGACAGGTCACTACAGCCCCAAACAGTCACTACAGCCCCAAACAGACACTACAGCCACAAACAGGTCACTACAGCCCCAAACAGGTCACTACAGCCCCAAACAGACACTACAGCCCCAAACAGTCACTACAGCCCCAAACAGGTCACTACAGCCCCAAACCGGCCACTACAGCCCCAAACAGGTTACTACAGCCCCAAACAGGCCACTACAGCTCCAAACAGGCCACTACAGCCCCAAACAGGTAACTACAGCCCCAAACAGGTAACTACAGCCCCAAACAGGCCACTACAGCCCCAAACAGGTCACTACAGCCCCAAACAGGTCCACTACAGCCCCACACAGTCACTACAGCCCCAAACAGGTAACTACAGCCCCAAACAGTCACTACAGCCCCAAACACGTCCACTACAGCCCCAAACAGGGTCACTACAGCCCCAAACAGGCCACTACAGCCCCAAACAGGCCACTACAGCCCCAAACAGGCCACTACAGCCCCAAACAGGCCACTACAGCCCCAAACAGGTAACTACAGCCCCAAACAGTCACTACAGCCCCAAACAGACAATACAGCCCCAAACAGGCCACTACAGCCCCAAACAGGCCACTACAGCCCCAAACAGGTAACTACAGCCCCAAACAGGCCACTACAGCCCCAAACAGGTAACTACAGCCCCAAACAGGTCACTACAGCCCCAAACAGGTCCACTACAGCCCCAAACAGTCACTACTGCCCCAAACAGGTAACTACAGCCCCAAACAGGCCACTACAGTGGCCACTGCATGCACCTCCGAGGCATTGGATCAGTTATTCACCGCCGTCTGTCCGTGGTCCTGTCAACTGATTAACAGACTGTTAACAGATTAACAGTCAACGCGGTTTCATTGCTGGGTTAAGTACTTCTATTCTATTCACATAATACGCTTACTTCATATATCTACTCCATTCACATATATGCCTACCACTTGTATCTATTGCTATGTCCGCCTACTACAATCTCATGAGCTGTCTAACGCCTGTCCCGTCTCCCTGTCTTCCTATGACTTGCTGTCCTGGAGTGTTGACCGGAGTGTTGGACGTCCCGTGACGAAGGCCGGGAGATTGCGACCCCCTCTGCGTGCCCCCCTGTCTTCGGAGGTTTCGTAGTGGTGACCGGAGTGCCGGATGTCCCGCGATGATGTCGGGGAGTTCGTGACCCTCTCTGTGCCACCCCCCCTTCCCCCTGTCTCCGGCTGTCCCTGAGCAACGACCGGAGTGCTGAATGTCCCGTGACTAAGACGGGGAGGACGTGACCCTCTTGCGCCGCCCCTGTGCTTCAAATAGATCCGCTATCAACTCTATCTTTAATTTTTCAAAATGTACAGTTGCTATTGCATGCACTCATTTGTGTTTCACTACACACATGAGTGCATGCTTACCAACTGTCCGTCTGCAACACTACTATCACCGACATCTAAGAAGGGAGATCCCCCCTTGAACGGCCCTTCTAAGGTTTCTCTCCTCCACATTGCCTGTGGAGCTTTTTTCCCTATTGTTAGGTTTTAGTGAGTTTTTCCTTACCTTCGCGTGGGGTATGTCTGGGAGTGCTTGCATTCTTTCATTTATTTGCATTCATCTAAAAAATGTTTGGACCCTATGGTGTTCTTGTTCTGTTCTTGACTTATTGTTATGTTGTCTTCTTGACTTGTTTAAAGAAGACCTGTACGGCCCATGGGGACATTAACGTGTGTTGTCGGGCCCTATAAATAAATTTGATTTTGATTTGATTTGATTTACAGCCCCAAACAGGTCACTACAGCCCCAAACAGGCCACTACAGCCCCAAACAGGTCACTACAGCCCCAAACAGTCACTAGAGCCCCAAACAGGTAACTACAGCCCCAAACAGGTCACTACAGCCCCAAACAGTCACTACAGCCCCAAACAGGTCACTACAGCCCCAAACAGGTCACTACAGCCCCAAACAGTCACTACAGCCCCAAACAGGCCACTACAGCCCCAAACAGGTAACTACAGCCCCAAACAGGCCACTACAGCCCCAAACAGGCCACTACAGCCCCAAACAGACAGGTCACTACAGCCCCAAACAGTCACTACAGCCCCAAACAGACAGGTCACTACAGCCCCAAACAGTCACTACAGCCCCAAACAGGTAACTACAGCCCCAAACAGGTCACTACAGCCCCAAACAGGCCACTACAGCCCCAAACAGTCACTACAGCCCCAAACAGACACTACAGCCCCAAACAGGTAACTACAGCCCCAAACAGGTCACTACAGCCCCAAACAGTCACTACAGCCCCAAACAGGTCACTACAGCCCCAAACAGGTCACTACAGCCCCAAACAGTCACTACAGCCCCAAACAGGTCACTACAG
Organism: Notolepis coatsorum; assembly: GCF_963971535.1. Lineage (NCBI taxonomy): Eukaryota > Metazoa > Chordata > Actinopteri > Aulopiformes > Paralepididae > Notolepis > Notolepis coatsorum. Next base: position 54,638 of record NW_028174666.1, read on the forward strand.
CCCCAAACAGGTCACTACAGCCCCAAACAGTCACTACAGCCCCAAACAGACAGGTCACTACAGCCCCAAACAGTCACTACAGCCCCAAACAGGTAACTACAGCCCCAAACAGGTCACTACAGCCCCAAACAGTCACTACAGCCCCAAACAGGTCACTACAGCCCCAAACAGGTCACTACAGCCCCAAACAGTCACTACAACCCCAAACAGGTCACTACAGCCCCAAACAGGTCACTACAGCCCCAAACAGTCACTACAGCCCCAAACAGGTCACTACAGCCCCAAACAGTCACTACAGCCCCAAACGGACAGGTCACTACAGCCCCAAACAGTCACTACAGCCCCAAACAGGTAACTACAGCCCCAAACAGACAGGTCACTACAGCCCCAAACAGTCACTACAAACAGGTCACTACAGCCCCACACAGGTCACTACAAACAGGTCACTACAAACAGGTCACTACAGCCCCAAACAGTCACTACAGCCCCAAACAGGTAACTACAACCCCAAACAGGTCACTACAGCCCCAAACAGGTCCACTACAGCCCCAAACAGTCACTACAGCCCCAAACAGGTCACTACAGCCCCAAACAGGTCCACTACAGCCCCAAACAGACAGGTCACTACAGCCCCAAACAGTCACTACAGCCCCAAACAGACAGGTCACTACAGCCCCAAACAGTCACTACAGCCCCAAACAGTCACTACAGCCCCAAACAGACAGGTCACTACAGCCCCAAACAGACAGGTCACTACAGCCCCAAACAGTCACTACAGCCCCAAACAGGTCACTACAGCCCCAAACAGGCCACTACAGCCCCAAACAGGTCACTACAGCCCCAAACAGTCACTAGAGCCCCAAACAGGTAACTACAGCCCCAAACAGGTCACTACAGCCCCAAACAGTCACTACAGCCCCAAACAGGCCACTACAGCCCCAAACAGGTAACTACAGCCCCAAACAGGTCACTACAGCCCCAAACAGGTCCACTACAGCCCCAAACAGTCACTACAGCCCCAAACAGGTAACTACAGCCCCAAACAGTCACTACAGCCCCAAACAGGTCACTACAGCCCCAAACAGGCCACTACAGCCCCAAACAGGTAACTACAGCCCCAAACAGGTCACTACAGCCCCAAACAGTCACTACAGCCCCAAACAGGTCACTACAGCCCCAAACAGGTAACTACAGCCCCAAACAGGTCACTACAGCCCCAAACAGGTCACTACAGCCCCAAACAGTCACTACAGCCCCAAACAGGCCACTACAGCCCCAAACAGTCACTACAGCCCCAAACAGACACTACAGCCCCAAACAGGTAACTACAGCCCCAAACAGGTCACTACAGCCCCAAACAGTCACTACAGCCCCAAACAGGTCACTACAGCCCCAAACAGGTCACTACAGCCCCAAACAGTCACTACAGCCCCAGACAGGTCACTACAGCCCCAAACAGTCACTACAGCCCCAAACAGACAGGTCACTACAGCCCCAAACAGGTAACTACAGCCCCAAACAGGTAACTACAGCCCCAAACAGGTCACTACAGCCCCAAACAGTCACTACAGCCCCAAACAGGTCACTACAGCCTCAAACAGGTCACTACAGCCCCACACAGTCACTACAGCCCCAAACAGGTCACTACAGCCCCAAACAGGTCACTACAGCCCCAAACAGTCACTACAGCCCCAAACAGGTCACTACAGCCCCAAACAGTCACTACAGCCCCAAACAGACAGGTCACTACAGCCCCAAACAGTCACTACAGCCCCAAACAGGTAACTACAGCCCCAAACAGGTCACTACAGCCCCAAACAGTCACTACAGCCCCAAACAGGTCACTACAGCCCCAAACAGGTCACTACAGCCCCAAACAGTCACTACAGCCCCAAACAGGTCACTACAGCCCCAAACAGTCACTACAGCCCCAAACAGGTCACTACAGCCCCAAACAGTCACTACAGCCCCAAACGGACAGGTCACTACAGCCCCAAACAGTCACTACAGCCCCAAACAGGTAACTACAGCCCCAAACAGACAGGTCACTACAGCCCCAAACAGTCACTACAAACAGGTCACTACAGCCCCACACAGGTCACTACAAACAGGTCACTACAAACAGGTCACTACAGCCCCAAACAGTCACTACAGCCCCAAACAGGTAACTACAACCCCAAACAGGTCACTACAGCCCCAAACAGGTCCACTACAGCCCCAAACAGTCACTACAGCCCCAAACAGGTCACTACAGCCCCAAACAGGTCCACTACAGCCCCAAACAGACAGGTCACTACAGCCCCAAACAGTCACTACAGCCCCAAACAGACACTACAGCCACAAACAGGTCACTACAGCCCCAAACAGGTCACTACAGCCCCAAACAGACACTACAGCCCCAAACAGTCACTACAGCCCCAAACAGGTCACTACAGCCCCAAACCGGCCACTACAGCCCCAAACAGGTTACTACAGCCCCAAACAGGCCACTACAGCTCCAAACAGGCCACTACAGCCCCAAACAGGTAACTACAGCCCCAAACAGGTAACTACAGCCCCAAACAGGCCACTACAGCCCCAAACAGGTCACTACAGCCCCAAACAGGTCCACTACAGCCCCACACAGTCACTACAGCCCCAAACAGGTAACTACAGCCCCAAACAGTCACTACAGCCCCAAACACGTCCACTACAGCCCCAAACAGGGTCACTACAGCCCCAAACAGGCCACTACAGCCCCAAACAGGCCACTACAGCCCCAAACAGGCCACTACAGCCCCAAACAGGTAACTACAGCCCCAAACAGTCACTACAGCCCCAAACAGACAATACAGCCCCAAACAGGCCACTACAGCCCCAAACAGGCCACTACAGCCCCAAACAGGTAACTACAGCCCCAAACAGGCCACTACAGCCCCAAACAGGTAACTACAGCCCCAAACAGGTCACTACAGCCCCAAACAGGTCCACTACAGCCCCAAACAGTCACTACTGCCCCAAACAGGTAACTACAGCCCCAAACAGGCCACTACAGCCCCAAACAGGTCACTACAGCCCCAAACAGGCCACTACAGCCCCAAACAGGTCACTACAGCCCCAAACAGTCACTAGAGCCCCAAACAGGTAACTACAGCCCCAAACAGGTCACTACAGCCCCAAACAGTCACTACAGCCCCAAACAGGTCACTACAGCCCCAAACAGGTCACTACAGCCCCAAACAGGTCACTACAGCCCCAAACAGTCACTACAGCCCCAAACGGACAGGTCACTACAGCCCCAAACAGTCACTACAGCCCCAAACAGGTAACTACAGCCCCAAACAGACAGGTCACTACAGCCCCAAACAGTCACTACAAACAGGTCACTACAGCCCCACACAGGTCACTACAAACAGGTCACTACAAACAGGTCACTACAGCCCCAAACAGTCACTACAGCCCCAAACAGGTAACTACAACCCCAAACAGGTCACTACAGCCCCAAACAGGTCCACTACAGCCCCAAACAGTCACTACAGCCCCAAACAGGTCACTACAGCCCCAAACAGGTCCACTACAGCCCCAAACAGACAGGTCACTACAGCCCCAAACAGTCACTACAGCCCCAAACAGACAGGTCACTACAGCCCCAAACAGTCACTACAGCCCCAAACAGTCACTACAGCCCCAAACAGACAGGTCACTACAGCCCCAAACAGACAGGTCACTACAGCCCCAAACAGTCACTACAGCCCCAAACAGGTCACTACAGCCCCAAACAGGCCACTACAGCCCCAAACAGGTCACTACAGCCCCAAACAGTCACTAGAGCCCCAAACAGGTAACTACAGCCCCAAACAGGTCACTACAGCCCCAAACAGTCACTACAGCCCCAAACAGGCCACTACAGCCCCAAACAGGTAACTACAGCCCCAAACAGGTCACTACAGCCCCAAACAGGTCCACTACAGCCCCAAACAGTCACTACAGCCCCAAACAGGTAACTACAGCCCCAAACAGTCACTACAGCCCCAAACAGGTCACTACAGCCCCAAACAGGCCACTACAGCCCCAAACAGGTAACTACAGCCCCAAACAGGTCACTACAGCCCCAAACAGTCACTACAGCCCCAAACAGGTCACTACAGCCCCAAACAGGTAACTACAGCCCCAAACAGGTCACTACAGCCCCAAACAGGCCACTACAGCCCCAAACAGTCACTACAGCCCCAAACAGACACTACAGCCCCAAACAGGTAACTACAGCCCCAAACAGGTCACTACAGCCCCAAACAGTCACTACAGCCCCAAACAGGTCACTACAGCCCCAAACAGGTCACTACAGCCCCAAACAGTCACTACAGCCCCAAACAGGTCACTACAGCCCCAAACAGGTCACTACAGCCCCAAACAGTCACTACAGCCCCAAACAGACAGGTCACTACAGCCCCAAACAGTCACTACAGCCCCAAACAGGTAACTACAGCCCCAAACAGGTCACTACAGCCCCAAACAGTCACTACAGCCCCAAACAGGTCACTACAGCCCCAAACAGGTCACTACAGCCCCAAACAGTCACTACAGCCCCAAACAGGTCACTACAGCCCCAAACAGGTCACTACAGCCCCAAACAGTCACTACAGCCCCAAACAGGTCACTACAGCCCCAAACAGTCACTACAGCCCCAAACGGACAGGTCACTACAGCCCCAAACAGTCACTACAGCCCCAAACAGGTAACTACAGCCCCAAACAGACAGGTCACTACAGCCCCAAACAGTCACTACAAACAGGTCACTACAGCCCCACACAGGTCACTACAAACAGGTCACTACAAACAGGTCACTACAGCCCCAAACAGTCACTACAGCCCCAAACAGGTAACTACAACCCCAAACAGGTCACTACAGCCCCAAACAGGTCCACTACAGCCCCAAACAGTCACTACAGCCCCAAACAGGTCACTACAGCCCCAAACAGGTCCACTACAGCCCCAAACAGACAGGTCACTACAGCCCCAAACAGTCACTACAGCCCCAAACAGACAGGTCACTACAGCCCCAAACAGTCACTACAGCCCCAAACAGTCACTACAGCCCCAAACAGACAGGTCACTACAGCCCCAAACAGACAGGTCACTACAGCCCCAAACAGTCACTACAGCCCCAAACAGGTCACTACAGCCCCAAACAGGCCACTACAGCCCCAAACAGGTCACTACAGCCCCAAACAGTCACTAGAGCCCCAAACAGGTAACTACAGCCCCAAACAGGTCACTACAGCCCCAAACAGTCACTACAGCCCCAAACAGGTCACTACAGCCCCAAACAGGTCACTACAGCCCCAAACAGTCACTACAGCCCCAAACAGGCCACTACAGCCCCAAACAGGTAACTACAGCCCCAAACAGGTCACTACAGCCCCAAACAGGTCCACTACAGCCCCAAACAGTCACTACAGCCCCAAACAGGTAACTACAGCCCCAAACAGTCACTACAGCCCCAAACAGGTCACTACAGCCCCAAACAGGCCACTACAGCCCCAAACAGGTCACTACAGCCCCAAACAGACAGGTCACTACAGCCCCAAACAGTCACTACAGACACAAACAGGTCACTACAGCCCCAAACAGGTCACTACAGCCCCAAACAGGCCACTACAGCCCCAAACAGGCCACTACAGCCCCAAACAGACAGGTCACTACAGCCCCAAACAGTCACTACAGCCCCAAACAGACATGTCACTACAGCCCCAAACAGTCACTACAGCCCCAAACAGGTAACTACAGCCCCAAACAGGTCACTACAGCCCCAAACAGGTCACTACAGCCCCAAACAGTCACTACAGCCCCAAACAGGCCACTACAGCCCCAAACAGTCACTACAGCCCCAAACAGACACTACAGCCCCAAACAGGTAACTACAGCCCCAAACAGGTCACTACAGCCCCAAACAGTCACTACAGCCCCAAACAGGTCACTACAGCCCCAAACAGGTCACTACAGCCCCAAACAGTCACTACAGCCCCAGACAGGTCACTACAGCCCCAAACAGTCACTACAGCCCCAAACAGACAGGTCACTACAGCCCCAAACAGGTAACTACAGCCCCAAACAGGTAACTACAGACCCAAACAGGTCACTACAGCCCCAAACAGTCACTACAGCCCCAAACAGGTCACTACAGCCTCAAACAGGTCACTACAGCCCCACACAGTCACTACAGCCCCAAACAGGTCACTACAGCCCCAAACAGGCCACTACAGCCCCAAACAGTCACTACAGCCCCAAACAGGTCACTACAGCCCCAAACAGTCACTACAGCCCCAAACAGACAGGTCACTACAGCCCCAAACAGTCACTACAGCCCCAAACAGTTAACTACAGCCCCAAACAGGTCACTACAGCCCCAAACAGGTCCACTACAGCCCCAAACAGTCACTACAGCCCCAAACAGGTCACTACAGCCCCAAACAGGTCCACTACAGCCCCAAACAGACAGGTCACTACAGCCCCAAACAGTCACTACAGCCCCAAACAGACAGGTCACTACAGCCCCAAACAGTCACTACAGCCCCAAACAGTCACTACAGCCCCAAACAGACACTACAGCCCCAAACAGTCACTACAGCCCCAACCAGACACTACAGCCCCAAACAGGTCACTACAGCCCCAAACAGTCACTACAGCCCCAAACAGGTCACTACAGCCCCAAACAGTCACTACAGCCCCAAACAGGTCACTACAGCCCCAAACAGTCACTACAGCCCCAAACGGACAGGTCACTACAGCCCCAAACAGTCACTACAGCCCCAAACAGGTAACTACAGCCCCAAACAGACAGGTCACTACAGCCCCAAACAGTCACTACAAACAGGTCACTACAGCCCCACACAGGTCACTACAAACAGGTCACTACAAACAGGTCACTACAGCCCCAAACAGTCACTACAGCCCCAAACAGGTAACTACAACCCCAAACAGGTCACTACAGCCCCAAACAGGTCCACTACAGCCCCAAACAGTCACTACAGCCCCAAACAGGTCACTACAGCCCCAAACAGGTCCACTACAGCCCCAAACAGACAGGTCACTACAGCCCCAAACAGTCACTACAGCCCCAAACAGACACTACAGCCACAAACAGGTCACTACAGCCCCAAACAGGTCACTACAGCCCCAAACAGACACTACAGCCCCAAACAGTCACTACAGCCCCAAACAGGTCACTACAGCCCCAAACCGGCCACTACAGCCCCAAACAGGTTACTACAGCCCCAAACAGGCCACTACAGCTCCAAACAGGCCACTACAGCCCCAAACAGGTAACTACAGCCCCAAACAGGTAACTACAGCCCCAAACAGGCCACTACAGCCCCAAACAGGTCACTACAGCCCCAAACAGGTCCACTACAGCCCCACACAGTCACTACAGCCCCAAACAGGTAACTACAGCCCCAAACAGTCACTACAGCCCCAAACACGTCCACTACAGCCCCAAACAGGGTCACTACAGCCCCAAACAGGCCACTACAGCCCCAAACAGGCCACTACAGCCCCAAACAGGCCACTACAGCCCCAAACAGGTAACTACAGCCCCAAACAGTCACTACAGCCCCAAACAGACAATACAGCCCCAAACAGGCCACTACAGCCCCAAACAGGCCACTACAGCCCCAAACAGGTAACTACAGCCCCAAACAGGCCACTACAGCCCCAAACAGGTAACTACAGCCCCAAACAGGTCACTACAGCCCCAAACAGGTCCACTACAGCCCCAAACAGTCACTACTGCCCCAAACAGGTAACTACAGCCCCAAACAGGCCACTACAGCCCCAAACAGGTCACTACAGCCCCAAACAGGCCACTACAGCCCCAAACAGGTCACTACAGCCCCAAACAGTCACTAGAGCCCCAAACAGGTAACTACAGCCCCAAACAGGTCACTACAGCCCCAAACAGTCACTACAGCCCCAAACAGGTCACTACAGCCCCAAACAGGTCACTACAGCCCCAAACAGGTCACTACAGCCCCAAACAGTCACTACAGCCCCAAACGGACAGGTCACTACAGCCCCAAACAGTCACTACAGCCCCAAACAGGTAACTACAGCCCCAAACAGACAGGTCACTACAGCCCCAAACAGTCACTACAAACAGGTCACTACAGCCCCACACAGGTCACTACAAACAGGTCACTACAAACAGGTCACTACAGCCCCAAACAGTCACTACAGCCCCAAACAGGTAACTACAACCCCAAACAGGTCACTACAGCCCCAAACAGGTCCACTACAGCCCCAAACAGTCACTACAGCCCCAAACAGGTCACTACAGCCCCAAACAGGTCCACTACAGCCCCAAACAGACAGGTCACTACAGCCCCAAACAGTCACTACAGCCCCAAACAGACAGGTCACTACAGCCCCAAACAGTCACTACAGCCCCAAACAGTCACTACAGCCCCAAACAGACAGGTCACTACAGCCCCAAACAGACAGGTCACTACAGCCCCAAACAGTCACTACAGCCCCAAACAGGTCACTACAGCCCCAAACAGGCCACTACAGCCCCAAACAGGTCACTACAGCCCCAAACAGTCACTAGAGCCCCAAACAGGTAACTACAGCCCCAAACAGGTCACTACAGCCCCAAACAGTCACTACAGCCCCAAACAGGCCACTACAGCCCCAAACAGGTAACTACAGCCCCAAACAGGTCACTACAGCCCCAAACAGGTCCACTACAGCCCCAAACAGTCACTACAGCCCCAAACAGGTAACTACAGCCCCAAACAGTCACTACAGCCCCAAACAGGTCACTACAGCCCCAAACAGGCCACTACAGCCCCAAACAGGTAACTACAGCCCCAAACAGGTCACTACAGCCCCAAACAGTCACTACAGCCCCAAACAGGTCACTACAGCCCCAAACAGGTAACTACAGCCCCAAACAGGTCACTACAGCCCCAAACAGGCCACTACAGCCCCAAACAGTCACTACAGCCCCAAACAGACACTACAGCCCCAAACAGGTAACTACAGCCCCAAACAGGTCACTACAGCCCCAAACAGTCACTACAGCCCCAAACAGGTCACTACAGCCCCAAACAGGTCACTACAGCCCCAAACAGTCACTACAGCCCCAAACAGGTCACTACAGCCCCAAACAGGTCACTACAGCCCCAAACAGTCACTACAGCCCCAAACAGACAGGTCACTACAGCCCCAAACAGTCACTACAGCCCCAAACAGGTAACTACAGCCCCAAACAGGTCACTACAGCCCCAAACAGTCACTACAGCCCCAAACAGGTCACTACAGCCCCAAACAGGTCACTACAGCCCCAAACAGTCACTACAGCCCCAAACAGGTCACTACAGCCCCAAACAGGTCACTACAGCCCCAAACAGTCACTACAGCCCCAAACAGGTCACTACAGCCCCAAACAGTCACTACAGCCCCAAACGGACAGGTCACTACAGCCCCAAACAGTCACTACAGCCCCAAACAGGTAACTACAGCCCCAAACAGACAGGTCACTACAGCCCCAAACAGTCACTACAAACAGGTCACTACAGCCCCACACAGGTCACTACAAACAGGTCACTACAAACAGGTCACTACAGCCCCAAACAGTCACTACAGCCCCAAACAGGTAACTACAACCCCAAACAGGTCACTACAGCCCCAAACAGGTCCACTACAGCCCCAAACAGTCACTACAGCCCCAAACAGGTCACTACAGCCCCAAACAGGTCCACTACAGCCCCAAACAGACAGGTCACTACAGCCCCAAACAGTCACTACAGCCCCAAACAGACAGGTCACTACAGCCCCAAACAGTCACTACAGCCCCAAACAGTCACTACAGCCCCAAACAGACAGGTCACTACAGCCCCAAACAGACAGGTCACTACAGCCCCAAACAGTCACTACAGCCCCAAACAGGTCACTACAGCCCCAAACAGGCCACTACAGCCCCAAACAGGTCACTACAGCCCCAAACAGTCACTAGAGCCCCAAACAGGTAACTACAGCCCCAAACAGGTCACTACAGCCCCAAACAGTCACTACAGCCCCAAACAGGTCACTACAGCCCCAAACAGGTCACTACAGCCCCAAACAGTCACTACAGCCCCAAACAGGCCACTACAGCCCCAAACAGGTAACTACAGCCCCAAACAGGTCACTACAGCCCCAAACAGGTCCACTACAGCCCCAAACAGTCACTACAGCCCCAAACAGGTAACTACAGCCCCAAACAGTCACTACAGCCCCAAACAGGTCACTACAGCCCCAAACAGGCCACTACAGCCCCAAACAGGTCACTACAGCCCCAAACAGACAGGTCACTACAGCCCCAAACAGTCACTACAGACACAAACAGGTCACTACAGCCCCAAACAGGTCACTACAGCCCCAAACAGGCCACTACAGCCCCAAACAGGCCACTACAGCCCCAAACAGACAGGTCACTACAGCCCCAAACAGTCACTACAGCCCCAAACAGACATGTCACTACAGCCCCAAACAGTCACTACAGCCCCAAACAGGTAACTACAGCCCCAAACAGGTCACTACAGCCCCAAACAGGTCACTACAGCCCCAAACAGTCACTACAGCCCCAAACAGGCCACTACAGCCCCAAACAGTCACTACAGCCCCAAACAGACACTACAGCCCCAAACAGGTAACTACAGCCCCAAACAGGTCACTACAGCCCCAAACAGTCACTACAGCCCCAAACAGGTCACTACAGCCCCAAACAGGTCACTACAGCCCCAAACAGTCACTACAGCCCCAGACAGGTCACTACAGCCCCAAACAGTCACTACAGCCCCAAACAGACAGGTCACTACAGCCCCAAACAGGTAACTACAGCCCCAAACAGGTAACTACAGACCCAAACAGGTCACTACAGCCCCAAACAGTCACTACAGCCCCAAACAGGTCACTACAGCCTCAAACAGGTCACTACAGCCCCACACAGTCACTACAGCCCCAAACAGGTCACTACAGCCCCAAACAGGCCACTACAGCCCCAAACAGTCACTACAGCCCCAAACAGGTCACTACAGCCCCAAACAGTCACTACAGCCCCAAACAGACAGGTCACTACAGCCCCAAACAGTCACTACAGCCCCAAACAGTTAACTACAGCCCCAAACAGGTCACTACAGCCCCAAACAGGTCCACTACAGCCCCAAACAGTCACTACAGCCCCAAACAGGTCACTACAGCCCCAAACAGGTCCACTACAGCCCCAAACAGACAGGTCACTACAGCCCCAAACAGTCACTACAGCCCCAAACAGACAGGTCACTACAGCCCCAAACAGTCACTACAGCCCCAAACAGTCACTACAGCCCCAAACAGACACTACAGCCCCAAACAGTCACTACAGCCCCAACCAGACACTACAGCCCCAAACAGACACTACAGCCCCAAACAGTCACTACAGCCCCAAACAGGTCACTACAGCCCCAAACAGTCACTACAGCCCCAAACAGACAGGTCACTACAGCCCCAAACAGTCACTACAGCCCCAAACAGCTAACTACAGCCCCAAACAGGTCACTACAGCCCCAGACAGGTCACTACAGCCCCAAACAGTCACTACAGCCCCAAACAGGCCACTACAGCCCCAAACAGTCACTACAGCCCCAAACAGACACTACAGCCCCAAACAGGTAACTACAGCCCCAAACATGTCACTACAGCCCCAAACAGTCACTACAGCCCCAAACAGGTCACTACAGCCCCAAACAGGTCACTACAGCCCCAAACAGTCACTACAGCCCCAAACAGGTCACTACAGCCCCAAACAGGTCACTACAGCCCCAAACAGTCACTACAGCCCCAAACAGTCACTACAGCCCCAAACAGACAGGTCACTACAGCCCCAAACAGTCACTACAGCCCCAAACAGGTAACTACAGCCCCAAACAGGTCACTACAGCCCCAAACAGTCACTACAGCCCCAAACAGGTCACTACAGCCCCAAACAGTCACTACAGCCCCAAACAGGTCACTACAGCCCCAAACAGGTCACTACAGCCCCAAACAGTCACTACAGCCCCAAACAGGTCACTACAGCCCCAAACAGTCACTACAGCCCCAAACGGACAGGTCACTACAGCCCCAAACAGTCACTACAGCCCCAAACAGGTAACTACAGCCCCAAACAGACAGGTCACTACAGCCCCAAACAGTCACTACAAACAGGTCACTACAGCCCCACACAGGTCACTACAAACAGGTCACTACGAACAGGTCACTACAGCCCCAAACAGTCACTACAGCCCCAAACAGGCAACTACAACCCCAAACAGGTCACTACAGCCCCAAACAGGTCACTACAGCCCCAAACACGTCACTACAGCCCCAAACAGGTCACTACAGCCCCAAACAGTCACTACAGCCCCAGACAGGTCACTACAGCCCCAAACAGTCACTACAGCCCCAAACAGTCACTACAGCCCCAAACAGGTAACTACAGCCCCAAACAGGTCACTACAGCCCCAAACAGTCACTACAGCCCCAAACAGTCACTACAGCCCCAAACAGGTCACTACAGCCTCAAACAGGTCACTACAGCCCCAAACAGTCACTACAGCCCCAAACAGGTCACTACAGCCCCAAACAGGTCACTACAGCCCCAAACAGTCACTACAGCCCCAAACAGGTCACTACAGCCCCAAACAGTCACTACAGCCCCAAACAGACAGGTCACTACAGCCCCAAACAGTCACTACAGCCCCAAACAGGTAACTACAGCCCCAAACAGGTCACTACAGCCCCAAACAGGTCCACTACAGCCCCAAACAGACAGGTCACTACAGCCCCAAACAGTCACTACAGCCCCAAACAGACAGGTCACTACTGTCCCAAACAGTCACTACAGCCCCAAACAGTCACTACAGCCCCAAACAGTCACTACAGCCCCAAACAGGTCACTACAGCCCCAAACAGGTCACTACAGCCCCAAACAGTCACTACAGCCCCAAACAGGCCACTACAGCCCCAAACAGGTAACTACAGCCCCAAACAGGCCACTACAGCCCCAAACAGGCCACTACAGCCCCAAACAGACAGGTCACTACAGCCCCAAACAGTCACTACAGCCCCAAACAGACAGGTCACTACAGCCCCAAACAGTCACTACAGCCCCAAACAGGTAACTACAGCCCCAAACAGGTCACTACAGCCCCAAACAGGCCACTACAGCCCCAAACAGTCACTACAGCCCCAAACAGACACTACAGCCCCAAACAGGTAACTACAGCCCCAAACAGGTCACTACAGCCCCAAACAGTCACTACAGCCCCAAACAGGTCACTACAGCCCCAAACAGGTCACTACAGCCCCAAACAGTCACTACAGCCCCAAACAGGTCACTACAGCCCCAAACAGGTCACTACAGCCCCAAACAGGTCACTACAGCCCCAAACAGACAGGTCACTACAGCCCCAAACAGTCACTACAGCCCCAAACAGGTAACTACAGCCCCAAACAGGTCACTACAGCCCCAAACAGTCACTACAGCCCCAAACAGGTCACTACAGCCCCAAACAGGTCACTACAGCCCCAAACAGTCACTACAGCCCCAAACAGGTCACTACAGCCCCAAACAGGTCACTACAGCCCCAAACAGTCACTACAGCCCCAAACAGGTCACTACAGCCCCAAACAGGTCACTACAGCCCCAAACAGTCACTACAGCCCCAAACAGACAGGTCACTACAGCCCCAAACAGTCACTACAGCCCCAAACAGGTAACTACAGCCCCAAACAGGTCACTACAGCCCCAAACAGTCACTACAGCCCCAAACAGGTCACAACAGCCCCAAACAGGTCACTACAGCCCCAAACAGTCACTACAGCCCCAAACAGGTCACTACAGCCCCAAACAGGTCACTACAGCCCCAAACAGTCACTACAGCCCCAAACAGGTCACTACAGCCCCAAACAGTCACTACAGCCCCAAACGGACAGGTCACTACAGCCCCAAACAGTCACTACAGCCCCAAACAGGTAACTACAGCCCCAAACAGGTCACTACAAACAGGTCACTACAAACAGGTCACTACAGCCCCAAACAGTCACTACAGCCCCAAACAGGTAACTACAACCCCAAACAGGTCACTACAGCCCCAAACAGGTCCACTACAGCCCCAAACAGTCACTACAGCCCCAAACAGGTCACTACAGCCCCAAACAGGTCCACTACAGCCCCAAACAGACAGGTCACTACAGCCCCAAACAGTCACTACAGCCCCAAACAGACACTACAGCCACAAACAGGTCACTACAGCCCCAAACAGGTCACTACAGCCCCAAACAGACACTACAGCCCCAAACAGTCACTACAGCCCCAAACAGGTCACTACAGCCCCAAACCGGCCACTACAGCCCCAAACAGGTTACTACAGCCCCAAACAGGCCACTACAGCTCCAAACAGGCCACTACAGCCCCAAACAGGTAACTACAGCCCCAAACAGGTAACTACAGCCCCAAACAGGCCACTACAGCCCCAAACAGGTCACTACAGCCCCAAACAGGTCCACTACAGCCCCACACAGTCACTACAGCCCCAAACAGGTAACTACAGCCCCAAACAGTCACTACAGCCCCAAACACGTCCACTACAGCCCCAAACAGGGTCACTACAGCCCCAAACAGGCCACTACAGCCCCAAACAGGCCACTACAGCCCCAAACAGGCCACTACAGCCCCAAACAGGTAACTACAGCCCCAAACAGTCACTACAGCCCCAAACAGACAATACAGCCCCAAACAGGCCACTACAGCCCCAAACAGGCCACTACAGCCCCAAACAGGTAACTACAGCCCCAAACAGGCCACTACAGCCCCAAACAGGTAACTACAGCCCCAAACAGGTCACTACAGCCCCAAACAGGTCCACTACAGCCCCAAACAGTCACTACTGCCCCAAACAGGTAACTACAGCCCCAAACAGGCCACTACAGCCCCAAACAGGTCACTACAGCCCCAAACAGGCCACTACAGCCCCAAACAGGTCACTACAGCCCCAAACAGTCACTAGAGCCCCAAACAGGTAACTACAGCCCCAAACAGGTCACTACAGCCCCAAACAGTCACTACAGCCCCAAACAGGTCACTACAGCCCCAAACAGGTCACTACAGCCCCAAACAGTCACTACAGCCCCAAACAGGCCACTACAGCCCCAAACAGGTAACTACAGCCCCAAACAGGCCACTACAGCCCCAAACAGGCCACTACAGCCCCAAACAGACAGGTCACTACAGCCCCAAACAGTCACTACAGCCCCAAACAGACAGGTCACTACAGCCCCAAACAGTCACTACAGCCCCAAACAGGTAACTACAGCCCCAAACAGGTCACTACAGCCCCAAACAGGCCACTACAGCCCCAAACAGTCACTACAGCCCCAAACAGACACTACAGCCCCAAACAGGTAACTACAGCCCCAAACAGGTCACTACAGCCCCAAACAGTCACTACAGCCCCAAACAGGTCACTACAGCCCCAAACAGGTCACTACAGCCCCAAACAGTCACTACAGCCCCAAACAGGTCACTACAGCCCCAAACAGGTCACTACAGCCCCAAACAGGCCACTACAGCCCCAAACAGGTAACTACAGCCCCAAACAGGTCACTACAGCCCCAAACAGTCACTACAGCCCCAAACAGGTCACTACAGCCCCAAACAGGTAACTACAGCCCCAAACAGGTCACTACAGCCCCAAACAGGCCACTACAGCCCCAAACAGTCACTACAGCCCCAAACAGACACTACAGCCCCAAACAGGTAACTACAGCCCCAAACAGGTCACTACAGCCCCAAACAGTCACTACAGCCCCAAACAGGTCACTACAGCCCCAAACAGGTCACTACAGCCCCAAACAGTCACTACAGCCCCAAACAGGTCACTACAGCCCCAAACAGGTCACTACAGCCCCAAACAGTCACTACAGCCCCAAACAGACAGGTCACTACAGCCCCAAACAGTCACTACAGCCCCAAACAGGTAACTACAGCCCCAAACAGGTCACTACAGCCCCAAACAGTCACTACAGCCCCAAACAGGTCACTACAGCCCCAAACAGGTCACTACAGCCCCAAACAGTCACTACAGCCCCAAACAGGTCACTACAGCCCCAAACAGGTCACTACAGCCCCAAACAGTCACTACAGCCCCAAACAGGTCACTACAGCCCCAAACAGTCACTACAGCCCCAAACGGACAGGTCACTACAGCCCCAAACAGTCACTACAGCCCCAAACAGGTAACTACAGCCCCAAACAGACAGGTCACTACAGCCCCAAACAGTCACTACAAACAGGTCACTACAGCCCCACACAGGTCACTACAAACAGGTCACTACAAACAGGTCACTACAGCCCCAAACAGTCACTACAGCCCCAAACAGGTAACTACAACCCCAAACAGGTCACTACAGCCCCAAACAGGTCCACTACAGCCCCAAACAGTCACTACAGCCCCAAACAGGTCACTACAGCCCCAAACAGGTCCACTACAGCCCCAAACAGACAGGTCACTACAGCCCCAAACAGTCACTACAGCCCCAAACAGACAGGTCACTACAGCCCCAAACAGTCACTACAGCCCCAAACAGTCACTACAGCCCCAAACAGACAGGTCACTACAGCCCCAAACAGACAGGTCACTACAGCCCCAAACAGTCACTACAGCCCCAAACAGGTCACTACAGCCCCAAACAGGCCACTACAGCCCCAAACAGGTCACTACAGCCCCAAACAGTCACTAGAGCCCCAAACAGGTAACTACAGCCCCAAACAGGTCACTACAGCCCCAAACAGTCACTACAGCCCCAAACAGGTCACTACAGCCCCAAACAGGTCACTACAGCCCCAAACAGTCACTACAGCCCCAAACAGGCCACTACAGCCCCAAACAGGTCACTACAGCCCCAAACAGTCACTACAGCCCCAAACAGGCCACTACAGCCCCAAACAGTCACTACAGCCCCAAACAGACACTACAGCCCCAAACAGGTAACTACAGCCCCAAACAGGTCACTACAGCCCCAAACAGTCACTACAGCCCCAAACAGGTCACTACAGCCCCAAACAGGTCACTACAGCCCCAAACAGTCACTACAGCCCCAGACAGGTCACTACAGCCCCAAACAGTCACTACAGCCCCAAACAGACAGGTCACTACAGCCCCAAACAGGTAACTACAGCCCCAAACAGGTAACTACAGACCCAAACAGGTCACTACAGCCCCAAACAGTCACTACAGCCCCAAACAGGTCACTACAGCCTCAAACAGGTCACTACAGCCCCACACAGTCACTACAGCCCCAAACAGGTCACTACAGCCCCAAACAGGCCACTACAGCCCCAAACAGTCACTACAGCCCCAAACAGGTCACTACAGCCCCAAACAGTCACTACAGCCCCAAACAGACAGGTCACTACAGCCCCAAACAGTCACTACAGCCCCAAACAGTTAACTACAGCCCCAAACAGGTCACTACAGCCCCAAACAGGTCCACTACAGCCCCAAACAGTCACTACAGCCCCAAACAGGTCACTACAGCCCCAAACAGGTCCACTACAGCCCCAAACAGACAGGTCACTACAGCCCCAAACAGTCACTACAGCCCCAAACAGACAGGTCACTACAGCCCCAAACAGTCACTACAGCCCCAAACAGTCACTACAGCCCCAAACAGACACTACAGCCCCAAACAGTCACTACAGCCCCAACCAGACACTACAGCCCCAAACAGACACTACAGCCCCAAACAGTCACTACAGCCCCAAACAGGTCACTACAGCCCCAAACAGTCACTACAGCCCCAAACAGACAGGTCACTACAGCCCCAAACAGTCACTACAGCCCCAAACAGCTAACTACAGCCCCAAACAGGTCACTACAGCCCCAGACAGGTCACTACAGCCCCAAACAGTCACTACAGCCCCAAACAGGCCACTACAGCCCCAAACAGTCACTACAGCCCCAAACAGACACTACAGCCCCAAACAGGTAACTACAGCCCCAAACATGTCACTACAGCCCCAAACAGTCACTACAGCCCCAAACAGGTCACTACAGCCCCAAACAGGTCACTACAGCCCCAAACAGTCACTACAGCCCCAAACAGGTCACTACAGCCCCAAACAGGTCACTACAGCCCCAAACAGTCACTACAGCCCCAAACAGTCACTACAGCCCCAAACAGACAGGTCACTACAGCCCCAAACAGTCACTACAGCCCCAAACAGGTAACTACAGCCCCAAACAGGTCACTACAGCCCCAAACAGTCACTACAGCCCCAAACAGGTCACTACAGCCCCAAACAGGTCACTACAGCCCCAAACAGTCACTACAGCCCCAAACAGGTCACTACAGCCCCAAACAGGTCACTACAGCCCCAAACAGTCACTACAGCCCCAAACAGGTCACTACAGCCCCAAACAGTCACTACAGCCCCAAACGGACAGGTCACTACAGCCCCAAACAGTCACTACAGCCCCAAACAGGTAACTACAGCCCCAAACAGACAGGTCACTACAGCCCCAAACAGTCACTACAAACAGGTCACTACAGCCCCACACAGGTCACTACAAACAGGTCACTACGAACAGGTCACTACAGCCCCAAACAGTCACTACAGCCCCAAACAGGCAACTACAACCCCAAACAGGTCACTACAGCCCCAAACAGGTCACTACAGCCCCAAACACGTCACTACAGCCCCAAACAGGTCACTACAGCCCCAAACAGTCACTACAGCCCCAGACAGGTCACTACAGCCCCAAACAGTCACTACAGCCCCAAACAGTCACTACAGCCCCAAACAGGTAACTACAGCCCCAAACAGGTCACTACAGCCCCAAACAGTCACTACAGCCCCAAACAGTCACTACAGCCCCAAACAGGTCACTACAGCCTCAAACAGGTCACTACAGCCCCAAACAGTCACTACAGCCCCAAACAGGTCACTACAGCCCCAAACAGGTCACTACAGCCCCAAACAGTCACTACAGCCCCAAACAGGTCACTACAGCCCCAAACAGTCACTACAGCCCCAAACAGACAGGTCACTACAGCCCCAAACAGTCACTACAGCCCCAAACAGGTAACTACAGCCCCAAACAGGTCACTACAGCCCCAAACAGGTCCACTACAGCCCCAAACAGACAGGTCACTACAGCCCCAAACAGTCACTACAGCCCCAAACAGACAGGTCACTACTGTCCCAAACAGTCACTACAGCCCCAAACAGTCACTACAGCCCCAAACAGTCACTACAGCCCCAAACAGGTCACTACAGCCCCAAACAGGTCACTACAGCCCCAAACAGTCACTACAGCCCCAAACAGGCCACTACAGCCCCAAACAGGTAACTACAGCCCCAAACAGGCCACTACAGCCCCAAACAGGCCACTACAGCCCCAAACAGACAGGTCACTACAGCCCCAAACAGTCACTACAGCCCCAAACAGACAGGTCACTACAGCCCCAAACAGTCACTACAGCCCCAAACAGGTAACTACAGCCCCAAACAGGTCACTACAGCCCCAAACAGGCCACTACAGCCCCAAACAGTCACTACAGCCCCAAACAGACACTACAGCCCCAAACAGGTAACTACAGCCCCAAACAGGTCACTACAGCCCCAAACAGTCACTACAGCCCCAAACAGGTCACTACAGCCCCAAACAGGTCACTACAGCCCCAAACAGTCACTACAGCCCCAAACAGGTCACTACAGCCCCAAACAGGTCACTACAGCCCCAAACAGTCACTACAGCCCCAAACAGACAGGTCACTACAGCCCCAAACAGTCACTACAGCCCCAAACAGGTAACTACAGCCCCAAACAGGTCACTACAGCCCCAAACAGTCACTACAGCCCCAAACAGGTCACTACAGCCCCAAACAGGTCACTACAGCCCCAAACAGTCACTACAGCCCCAAACAGGTCACTACAGCCCCAAACAGGTCACTACAGCCCCAAACAGTCACTACAGCCCCAAACAGGTCACTACAGCCCCAAACAGGTCACTACAGCCCCAAACAGTCACTACAGCCCCAAACAGACAGGTCACTACAGCCCCAAACAGTCACTACAGCCCCAAACAGGTAACTACAGCCCCAAACAGGTCACTACAGCCCCAAACAGTCACTACAGCCCCAAACAGGTCACTACAGCCCCAAACAGGTCACTACAGCCCCAAACAGTCACTACAGCCCCAAACAGGTCACTACAGCCCCAAACAGGTCACTACAGCCCCAAACAGTCACTACAGCCCCAAACAGGTCACTACAGCCCCAAACAGTCACTACAGCCCCAAACGGACAGGTCACTACAGCCCCAAACAGTCACTACAGCCCCAAACAGGTAACTACAGCCCCAAACAGGTCACTACAAACAGGTCACTACAAACAGGTCACTACAGCCCCAAACAGTCACTACAGCCCCAAACAGGTAACTACAACCCCAAACAGGTCACTACAGCCCCAAACAGGTCCACTACAGCCCCAAACAGTCACTACAGCCCCAAACAGGTCACTACAGCCCCAAACAGGTCCACTACAGCCCCAAACAGACAGGTCACTACAGCCCCAAACAGTCACTACAGCCCCAAACAGACACTACAGCCACAAACAGGTCACTACAGCCCCAAACAGGTCACTACAGCCCCAAACAGACACTACAGCCCCAAACAGTCACTACAGCCCCAAACAGGTCACTACAGCCCCAAACCGGCCACTACAGCCCCAAACAGGTTACTACAGCCCCAAACAGGCCACTACAGCTCCAAACAGGCCACTACAGCCCCAAACAGGTAACTACAGCCCCAAACAGGTAACTACAGCCCCAAACAGGCCACTACAGCCCCAAACAGGTCACTACAGCCCCAAACAGGTCCACTACAGCCCCACACAGTCACTACAGCCCCAAACAGGTAACTACAGCCCCAAACAGTCACTACAGCCCCAAACACGTCCACTACAGCCCCAAACAGGGTCACTACAGCCCCAAACAGGCCACTACAGCCCCAAACAGGCCACTACAGCCCCAAACAGGCCACTACAGCCCCAAACAGGTAACTACAGCCCCAAACAGTCACTACAGCCCCAAACAGACAATACAGCCCCAAACAGGCCACTACAGCCCCAAACAGGCCACTACAGCCCCAAACAGGTAACTACAGCCCCAAACAGGCCACTACAGCCCCAAACAGGTAACTACAGCCCCAAACAGGTCACTACAGCCCCAAACAGGTCCACTACAGCCCCAAACAGTCACTACTGCCCCAAACAGGTAACTACAGCCCCAAACAGGCCACTACAGCCCCAAACAGGTCACTACAGCCCCAAACAGGCCACTACAGCCCCAAACAGGTCACTACAGCCCCAAACAGTCACTAGAGCCCCAAACAGGTAACTACAGCCCCAAACAGGTCACTACAGCCCCAAACAGTCACTACAGCCCCAAACAGGTCACTACAGCCCCAAACAGGTCACTACAGCCCCAAACAGTCACTACAGCCCCAAACAGGCCACTACAGCCCCAAACAGGTAACTACAGCCCCAAACAGGCCACTACAGCCCCAAACAGGCCACTACAGCCCCAAACAGACAGGTCACTACAGCCCCAAACAGTCACTACAGCCCCAAACAGACAGGTCACTACAGCCCCAAACAGTCACTACAGCCCCAAACAGGTAACTACAGCCCCAAACAGGTCACTACAGCCCCAAACAGGCCACTACAGCCCCAAACAGTCACTACAGCCCCAAACAGACACTACAGCCCCAAACAGGCCACTACAGCCCCAAACAGGTAACTACAGCCCCAAACAGTCACTACAGCCCCAAACAGACAATACAGCCCCAAACAGGCCACTACAGCCCCAAACAGGCCACTACAGCCCCAAACAGGTAACTACAGCCCCAAACAGGCCACTACAGCCCCAAACAGGTAACTACAGCCCCAAACAGGTCACTACAGCCCCAAACAGGTCCACTACAGCCCCAAACAGTCACTACTGCCCCAAACAGGTAACTACAGCCCCAAACAGGCCACTACAGCCCCAAACAGGTCACTACAGCCCCAAACAGGCCACTACAGCCCCAAACAGGTCACTACAGCCCCAAACAGTCACTAGAGCCCCAAACAGGTAACTACAGCCCCAAACAGGTCACTACAGCCCCAAACAGTCACTACAGCCCCAAACAGGTCACTACAGCCCCAAACAGGTCACTACAGCCCCAAACAGTCACTACAGCCCCAAACAGGCCACTACAGCCCCAAACAGGTAACTACAGCCCCAAACAGGCCACTACAGCCCCAAACAGGCCACTACAGCCCCAAACAGACAGGTCACTACAGCCCCAAACAGTCACTACAGCCCCAAACAGACAGGTCACTACAGCCCCAAACAGTCACTACAGCCCCAAACAGGTAACTACAGCCCCAAACAGGTCACTACAGCCCCAAACAGGCCACTACAGCCCCAAACAGTCACTACAGCCCCAAACAGACACTACAGCCCCAAACAGGTAACTACAGCCCCAAACAGGTCACTACAGCCCCAAACAGTCACTACAGCCCCAAACAGGTCACTACAGCCCCAAACAGGTCACTACAGCCCCAAACAGTCACTACAGCCCCAAACAGGTCACTACAGCCCCAAACAGGTCACTACAGCCCCAAACAGTCACTACAGCCCCAAACAGACAGGTCACTACAGCCCCAAACAGTCACTACAGCCCCAAACAGGTAACTACAGCCCCAAACAGGTCACTACAGCCCCAAACAGTCACTACAGCCCCAAACAGGTCACTACAGCCCCAAACAGGTCACTACAGCCCCAAACAGTCACTACAGCCCCAAACAGGTCACTACAGCCCCAAACAGGTCACTACAGCCCCAAACAGTCACTACAGCCCCAAACAGGTCACTACAGCCCCAAACAGTCACTACAGCCCCAAACGGACAGGTCACTACAGCCCCAAACAGTCACTACAGCCCCAAACAGGTAACTACAGCCCCAAACAGACAGGTCACTACAGCCCCAAACAGTCACTACAAACAGGTCACTACAGCCCCACACAGGTCACTACAAACAGGTCACTACAAACAGGTCACTACAGCCCCAAACAGTCACTACAGCCCCAAACAGGTAACTACAACCCCAAACAGGTCACTACAGCCCCAAACAGGTCCACTACAGCCCCAAACAGTCACTACAGCCCCAAACAGGTCACTACAGCCCCAAACAGGTCCACTACAGCCCCAAACAGACAGGTCACTACAGCCCCAAACAGTCACTACAGCCCCAAACAGACAGGTCACTACAGCCCCAAACAGTCACTACAGCCCCAAACAGTCACTACAGCCCCAAACAGACAGGTCACTACAGCCCCAAACAGACAGGTCACTACAGCCCCAAACAGTCACTACAGCCCCAAACAGGTCACTACAGCCCCAAACAGGCCACTACAGCCCCAAACAGGTCACTACAGCCCCAAACAGGTCACTACAGCCCCAAACAGGTCACTACAGCCCCAAACAGTCACTACAGCCCCAAACAGGTCACTACAGCCCCAAACAGGTCACTACAGCCCCAAACAGTCACTACAGCCCCAAACAGGTCACTACAGCCCCAAACAGTCACTACAGCCCCAAACGGACAGGTCACTACAGCCCCAAACAGTCACTACAGCCCCAAACAGGTAACTACAGCCCCAAACAGACAGGTCACTACAGCCCCAAACAGTCACTACAAACAGGTCACTACAGCCCCACACAGGTCACTACAAACAGGTCACTACAAACAGGTCACTACAGCCCCAAACAGTCACTACAGCCCCAAACAGGTAACTACAACCCCAAACAGGTCACTACAGCCCCAAACAGGTCCACTACAGCCCCAAACAGTCACTACAGCCCCAAACAGGTCACTACAGCCCCAAACAGGTCCACTACAGCCCCAAACAGACAGGTCACTACAGCCCCAAACAGTCACTACAGCCCCAAACAGACACTACAGCCACAAACAGGTCACTACAGCCCCAAACAGGTCACTACAGCCCCAAACAGACACTACAGCCCCAAACAGTCACTACAGCCCCAAACAGGTCACTACAGCCCCAAACCGGCCACTACAGCCCCAAACAGGTTACTACAGCCCCAAACAGGCCACTACAGCTCCAAACAGGCCACTACAGCCCCAAACAGGTAACTACAGCCCCAAACAGGCCACTACAGCCCCAAACAGGTCACTACAGCCCCAAACAGGTCCACTACAGCCCCACACAGTCACTACAGCCCCAAACAGGTAACTACAGCCCCAAACAGTCACTACAGCCCCAAACACGTCCACTACAGCCCCAAACAGGGTCACTACAGCCCCAAACAGGCCACTACAGCCCCAAACAGGCCACTACAGCCCCAAACAGGCCACTACAGCCCCAAACAGGTAACTACAGCCCCAAACAGTCACTACAGCCCCAAACAGACAATACAGCCCCAAACAGGCCACTACAGCCCCAAACAGGCCACTACAGCCCCAAACAGGTAACTACAGCCCCAAACAGGCCACTACAGCCCCAAACAGGTAACTACAGCCCCAAACAGGTCACTACAGCCCCAAACAGGTCCACTACAGCCCCAAACAGTCACTACTGCCCCAAACAGGTCACTACAGCCCCAAACAGGCCACTACAGCCCCAAACAGGTCACTACAGCCCCTAACAGGCCACTACAGCCCCAAACAGGTCACTACAGCCCCAAACAGTCACTAGAGCCCCAAACAGGTAACTACAGCCCCAAACAGGTCACTACAGCCCCAAACAGTCACTACAGCCCCAAACAGGTCACTACAGCCCCAAACAGGTCACTACAGCCCCAAACAGTCACTACAGCCCCAAACAGGCCACTACAGCCCCAAACAGGTAACTACAGCCCCAAACAGGCCACTACAGCCCCAAACAGGCCACTACAGCCCCAAACAGACAGGTCACTACAGCCCCAAACAGTCACTACAGCCCCAAACAGTCACTACAGCCCCAAACAGGTAACTACAGCCCCAAACAGGTCACTACAGCCCCAAACAGGCCACTACAGCCCCAAACAGTCACTACAGCCCCAAACAGACACTACAGCCCCAAACAGGTAACTACAGCCCCAAACAGGTCACTACAGCCCCAAACAGTCACTACAGTCCCAAACAGGTCACTACAGCCCCAAACAGGTCACTACAGCCCCAAACAGTCACTACAGCCCCAAACAGGTCACTACAGCCCCAAACAGGTCACTACAGCCCCAAACAGTCACTACAGCCCCAAACAGACAGGTCACTACAGCCCCAAACAGTCACTACAGCCCCAAACAGGTAACTACAGCCCCAAACAGGTCACTACAGCCCCAAACAGTCACTACAGCCCCAAACAGGTCACTACAGCCCCAAACAGGTCACTACAGCCCCAAACAGTCACTACAGCCCCAAACAGGTCACTACAGCCCCAAACAGGTCACTACAGCCCCAAACAGTCACTACAGCCCCAAACAGGTCACTACAGCCCCAAACAGTCACTACAGCCCCAAACGGACAGGTCACTACAGCCCCAAACAGTCACTACAGCCCCAAACAGGTAACTACAGCCCCAAACAGACAGGTCACTACAGCCCCAAACAGTCACTACAAACAGGTCACTACAGCCCCACACAGGTCACTACAAACAGGTCACTACAAACAGGTCACTACAGCCCCAAACAGTCACTACAGCCCCAAACAGGTAACTACAACCCCAAACAGGTCACTACAGCCCCAAACAGGTCCACTACAGCCCCAAACAGTCACTACAGCCCCAAACAGGTCACTACAGCCCCAAACAGGTCCACTACAGCCCCAAACAGACAGGTCACTACAGCCCCAAACAGTCACTACAGCCCCAAACAGACAGGTCACTACAGCCCCAAACAGTCACTACAGCCCCAAACAGTCACTACAGCCCCAAACAGACAGGTCACTACAGCCCCAAACAGACAGGTCACTACAGCCCCAAACAGTCACTACAGCCCCAAACAGGTCACTACAGCCCCAAACAGGCCACTACAGCCCCAAACAGGTCACTACAGCCCCAAACAGTCACTAGAGCCCCAAACAGGTAACTACAGCCCCAAACAGGTCACTACAGCCCCAAACAGTCACTACAGCCCCAAACAGGCCACTACAGCCCCAAACAGGTAACTACAGCCCCAAACAGGTCACTACAGCCCCAAACAGGTCCACTACAGCCCCAAACAGTCACTACAGCCCCAAACAGGTAACTACAGCCCCAAACAGTCACTACAGCCCCAAACAGGTCACTACAGCCCCAAACAGGCCACTACAGCCCCAAACAGGTAACTACAGCCCCAAACAGGTCACTACAGCCCCAAACAGTCACTACAGCCCCAAACAGGTCACTACAGCCCCAAACAGGTAACTACAGCCCCAAACAGGTCACTACAGCCCCAAACAGGTCACTACAGCCCCAAACAGTCACTACAGCCCCAAACAGGCCACTACAGCCCCAAACAGTCACTACAGCCCCAAACAGACACTACAGCCCCAAACAGGTAACTACAGCCCCAAACAGGTCACTACAGCCCCAAACAGTCACTACAGCCCCAAACAGGTCACTACAGCCCCAAACAGGTCACTACAGCCCCAAACAGTCACTACAGCCCCAGACAGGTCACTACAGCCCCAAACAGTCACTACAGCCCCAAACAGACAGGTCACTACAGCCCCAAACAGGTAACTACAGCCCCAAACAGGTAACTACAGCCCCAAACAGGTCACTACAGCCCCAAACAGTCACTACAGCCCCAAACAGGTCACTACAGCCTCAAACAGGTCACTACAGCCCCACACAGTCACTACAGCCCCAAACAGGTCACTACAGCCCCAAACAGGTCACTACAGCCCCAAACAGTCACTACAGCCCCAAACAGGTCACTACAGCCCCAAACAGTCACTACAGCCCCAAACAGACAGGTCACTACAGCCCCAAACAGTCACTAGAGCCCCAAACAGTTAACTACAGCCCCAAACAGGTCACTACAGCCCCAAACAGGTCCACTACAGCCCCAAACAGTCACTACAGCCCCAAACAGGTCACTACAGCCCCAAACAGGTCCACTACAGCCCCAAACAGACAGGTCACTACAGCCCCAAACAGTCACTACAGCCCCAAACAGACAGGTCACTACAGCCCCAAACAGTCACTACAGCCCCAAACAGTCACTACAGCCCCAAACAGACACTACAGCCCCAAACAGTCACTACAGCCCCAACCAGACACTACAGCCCCAAACAGACACTACAGCCCCAAACAGTCACTACAGCCCCAAACAGGTCACTACAGCCCCAAACAGTCACTACAGCCCCAAACAGACAGGTCACTACAGCCCCAAACAGTCACTACAGCCCCACACAGTCACTACAGCCCCAAACAGGTCACTACAGCCCCAAACAGGTCACTACAGCCCCAAACAGTCACTACAGCCCCAAACAGGTCACTACAGCCCCAAACAGTCACTACAGCCCCAAACAGACAGGTCACTACAGCCCCAAACAGTCACTACAGCCCCAAACAGTTAACTACAGCCCCAAACAGGTCACTACAGCCCCAAACAGTCACTACAGCCCCAAACAGGTCACTACAGCCCCAAACAGTCACTACAGCCCCAAACAGACAGGTCACTACAGCCCCAAACAGTCACTAGAGCCCCAAACAGTTAACTACAGCCCCAAACAGGTCACTACAGCCCCAAACAGGTCCACTACAGCCCCAAACAGTCACTACAGCCCCAAACAGGTCACTACAGCCCCAAACAGGTCCACTACAGCCCCAAACAGACAGGTCACTACAGCCCCAAACAGTCACTACAGCCCCAAACAGACAGGTCACTACAGCCCCAAACAGTCACTACAGCCCCAAACAGTCACTACAGCCCCAAACAGACACTACAGCCCCAAACAGTCACTACAGCCCCAACCAGACACTACAGCCCCAAACAGACACTACAGCCCCAAACAGTCACTACAGCCCCAAACAGGTCACTACAGCCCCAAACAGTCACTACAGCCCCAAACAGACAGGTCACTACAGCCCCAAACAGTCACTACAGCCCCACACAGTCACTACAGCCCCAAACAGGTCACTACAGCCCCAAACAGGTCACTACAGCCCCAAACAGTCACTACAGCCCCAAACAGGTCACTACAGCCCCAAACAGTCACTACAGCCCCAAACAGACAGGTCACTACAGCCCCAAACAGTCACTACAGCCCCAAACAGTTAACTACAGCCCCAAACAGGTCACTACAGCCCCAAACAGGTCCACTACAGCCCCAAACAGTCACTACAGCCCCAAACAGGTCACTACAGCCCCAAACAGGTCCACTACAGCCCCAAACAGACAGGTCACTACAGCCCCAAACAGTCACTACAGCCCCAAACAGACAGGTCACTACAGCCCCAAACAGTCACTACAGCCCCAAACAGTCACTACAGCCCCAAACAGACACTACAGCCCCAAACAGTCACTACAGCCCCAACCAGACACTACAGCCCCAAACAGACACTACAGCCCCAAACAGTCACTACAGCCCCAAACAGGTCACTACAGCCCCAAACAGTCACTACAGCCCCAAACAGACAGGTCACTACAGCCCCAAACCATCACTACAGCCCCAAACAGCTAACTACAGCCCCAAACAGGTCACTACAGCCCCAGACAGGTCACTACAGCCCCAAACAGTCACTACAGCCCCAAACAGGCCACTACAGCCCCAAACAGGCCACTACAGCCCCAAACAGACAGGTCACTACAGCCCCAAACAGTCACTACAGCCCCAAACAGACAGGTCACTACAGCCCCAAACAGTCACTACAGCCCCAAACAGGTAACTACAGCCCCAAACAGGTCACTACAGCCCCAAACAGGCCACTACAGCCCCAAACAGTCACTACAGCCCCAAACAGACACTACAGCCCCAAACAGGTAACTACAGCCCCAAACAGGTCACTACAGCCCCAAACAGTCACTACAGCCCCAAACAGGTCACTACAGCCCCAAACAGGTCACTACAGCCCCAAACAGTCACTACAGCCCCAAACAGGTCACTACAGCCCCAAACAGGTCACTACAGCCCCAAACAGTCACTACAGCCCCAAACAGACAGGTCACTACAGCCCCAAACAGTCACTACAGCCCCAAACAGGTAACTACAGCCCCAAACAGGTCACTACAGCCCCAAACAGTCACTACAGCCCCAAACAGGTCACTACAGCCCCAAACAGGTCACTACAGCCCCAAACAGTCACTACAGCCCCAAACAGGTCACTACAGCCCCAAACAGGTCACTACAGCCCCAAACAGTCACTACAGCCCCAAACAGGTCACTACAGCCCCAAACAGTCACTACAGCCCCAAACGGACAGGTCACTACAGCCCCAAACAGTCACTACAGCCCCAAACAGGTAACTACAGCCCCAAACAGACAGGTCACTACAGCCCCAAACAGTCACTACAAACAGGTCACTACAGCCCCACACAGGTCACTACAAACAGGTCACTACAAACAGGTCACTACAGCCCCAAACAGTCACTACAGCCCCAAACAGGTAACTACAACCCCAAACAGGTCACTACAGCCCCAAACAGGTCCACTACAGCCCCAAACAGTCACTACAGCCCCAAACAGGTCACTACAGCCCCAAACAGGTCCACTACAGCCCCAAACAGACAGGTCACTACAGCCCCAAACAGTCACTACAGCCCCAAACAGACACTACAGCCACAAACAGGTCACTACAGCCCCAAACAGGTCACTACAGCCCCAAACAGACACTACAGCCCCAAACAGTCACTACAGCCCCAAACAGGTCACTACAGCCCCACACCGGCCACTACAGCCCCAAACAGGTTACTACAGCCCCAAACAGGCCACTACAGCTCCAAACAGGCCACTACAGCCCCAAACAGGTAACTACAGCCCCAAACAGGTAACTACAGCCCCAAACAGGCCACTACAGCCCCAAACAGGTCACTACAGCCCCAAACAGGTCCACTACAGCCCCACACAGTCACTACAGCCCCAAACAGGTAACTACAGCCCCAAACAGTCACTACAGCCCCAAACACGTCCACTACAGCCCCAAACAGGGTCACTACAGCCCCAAACAGGCCACTACAGCCCCAAACAGGCCACTACAGCCCCAAACAGGCCACTACAGCCCCAAACAGGTAACTACAGCCCCAAACAGTCACTACAGCCCCAAACAGACAATACAGCCCCAAACAGGCCACTACAGCCCCAAACAGGCCACTACAGCCCCAAACAGGTAACTACAGCCCCAAACAGGCCACTACAGCCCCAAACAGGTAACTACAGCCCCAAACAGGTCACTACAGCCCCAAACAGGTCCACTACAGCCCCAAACAGTCACTACTGCCCCAAACAGGTAACTACAGCCCCAAACAGGCCACTACAGCCCCAAACAGGTCACTACAGCCCCAAACAGGCCACTACAGCCCCAAACAGGTCACTACAGCCCCAAACAGTCACTAGAGCCCCAAACAGGTAACTACAGCCCCAAACAGGTCACTACAGCCCCAAACAGTCACTACAGCCCCAAACAGGTCACTACAGCCCCAAACAGGTCACTACAGCCCCAAACAGTCACTACAGCCCCAAACAGGCCACTACAGCCCCAAACAGGTAACTACAGCCCCAAACAGGCCACTACAGCCCCAAACAGGCCACTACAGCCCCAAACAGACAGGTCACTACAGCCCCAAACAGTCACTACAGCCCCAAACAGACAGGTCACTACAGCCCCAAACAGTCACTACAGCCCCAAACAGGTAACTACAGCCCCAAACAGGTCACTACAGCCCCAAACAGGCCACTACAGCCCCAAACAGTCACTACAGCCCCAAACAGACACTACAGCCCCAAACAGGTAACTACAGCCCCAAACAGGTCACTACAGCCCCAAACAGTCACTACAGTCCCAAACAGGTCACTACAGCCCCAAACAGGTCACTACAGCCCCAAACAGTCACTACAGCCCCAAACAGGTCACTACAGCCCCAAACAGGTCACTACAGCCCCAAACAGTCACTACAGCCCCAAACAGACAGGTCACTACAGCCCCAAACAGTCACTACAGCCCCAAACAGGTAACTACAGCCCCAAACAGGTCACTACAGCCCCAAACAGTCACTACAGCCCCAAACAGGTCACTACAGCCCCAAACAGGTCACTACAGCCCCAAACAGTCACTACAGCCCCAAACAGGTCACTACAGCCCCAAACAGGTCACTACAGCCCCAAACAGTCACTACAGCCCCAAACAGGTCACTACAGCCCCAAACAGTCACTACAGCCCCAAACGGACAGGTCACTACAGCCCCAAACAGTCACTACAGCCCCAAACAGGTAACTACAGCCCCAAACAGACAGGTCACTACAGCCCCAAACAGTCACTACAAACAGGTCACTACAGCCCCACACAGGTCACTACAAACAGGTCACTACAAACAGGTCACTACAGCCCCAAACAGTCACTACAGCCCCAAACAGGTAACTACAACCCCAAACAGGTCACTACAGCCCCAAACAGGTCCACTACAGCCCCAAACAGTCACTACAGCCCCAAACAGGTCACTACAGCCCCAAACAGGTCCACTACAGCCCCAAACAGACAGGTCACTACAGCCCCAAACAGTCACTACAGCCCCAAACAGACAGGTCACTACAGCCCCAAACAGTCACTACAGCCCCAAACAGTCACTACAGCCCCAAACAGACAGGTCACTACAGCCCCAAACAGACAGGTCACTACAGCCCCAAACAGTCACTACAGCCCCAAACAGGTCACTACAGCCCCAAACAGGCCACTACAGCCCCAAACAGGTCACTACAGCCCCAAACAGTCACTAGAGCCCCAAACAGGTAACTACAGCCCCAAACAGGTCACTACAGCCCCAAACAGTCACTACAGCCCCAAACAGGCCACTACAGCCCCAAACAGGTAACTACAGCCCCAAACAGGTCACTACAGCCCCAAACAGGTCCACTACAGCCCCAAACAGTCACTACAGCCCCAAACAGGTAACTACAGCCCCAAACAGTCACTACAGCCCCAAACAGGTCACTACAGCCCCAAACAGGCCACTACAGCCCCAAACAGGTAACTACAGCCCCAAACAGGTCACTACAGCCCCAAACAGTCACTACAGCCCCAAACAGGTCACTACAGCCCCAAACAGGTAACTACAGCCCCAAACAGGTCACTACAGCCCCAAACAGGTCACTACAGCCCCAAACAGTCACTACAGCCCCAAACAGGCCACTACAGCCCCAAACAGTCACTACAGCCCCAAACAGACACTACAGCCCCAAACAGGTAACTACAGCCCCAAACAGGTCACTACAGCCCCAAACAGTCACTACAGCCCCAAACAGGTCACTACAGCCCCAAACAGGTCACTACAGCCCCAAACAGTCACTACAGCCCCAGACAGGTCACTACAGCCCCAAACAGTCACTACAGCCCCAAACAGACAGGTCACTACAGCCCCAAACAGGTAACTACAGCCCCAAACAGGTAACTACAGCCCCAAACAGGTCACTACAGCCCCAAACAGTCACTACAGCCCCAAACAGGTCACTACAGCCTCAAACAGGTCACTACAGCCCCACACAGTCACTACAGCCCCAAACAGGTCACTACAGCCCCAAACAGGTCACTACAGCCCCAAACAGTCACTACAGCCCCAAACAGGTCACTACAGCCCCAAACAGTCACTACAGCCCCAAACAGACAGGTCACTACAGCCCCAAACAGTCACTACAGCCCCAAACAGTTAACTACAGCCCCAAACAGGTCACTACAGCCCCAAACAGGTCCACTACAGCCCCAAACAGTCACTACAGCCCCAAACAGGTCACTACAGCCCCAAACAGGTCCACTACAGCCCCAAACAGACAGGTCACTACAGCCCCAAACAGTCACTACAGCCCCAAACAGACAGGTCACTACAGCCCCAAACAGTCACTACAGCCCCAAACAGTCACTACAGCCCCAAACAGACACTACAGCCCCAAACAGTCACTACAGCCCCAACCAGACACTACAGCCCCAAACAGACACTACAGCCCCAAACAGTCACTACAGCCCCAAACAGGTCACTACAGCCCCAAACAGTCACTACAGCCCCAAACAGACAGGTCACTACAGCCCCAAACAGTCACTACAGCCCCAAACAGCTAACTACAGCCCCAAACAGGTCACTACAGCCCCAGACAGGTCACTACAGCCCCAAACAGTCACTACAGCCCCAAACAGGCCACTACAGCCCCAAACAGTCACTACAGCCCCAAACAGACACTACAGCCCCAAACAGGTAACTACAGCCCCAAACATGTCACTACAGCCCCAAACAGTCACTACAGCCCCAAACAGGTCACTACAGCCCCAAACAGGTCACTACAGCCCCAAACAGTCACTACAGCCCCAAACAGGTCACTACAGCCCCAAACAGGTCACTACAGCCCCAAACAGTCACTACAGCCCCAAACAGTCACTACAGCCCCAAACAGACAGGTCACTACAGCCCCAAACAGTCACTACAGCCCCAAACAGGTAACTACAGCCCCAAACAGGTCACTACAGCCCCAAACAGTCACTACAGCCCCAAACAGGTCACTACAGCCCCAAACAGGTCACTACAGCCCCAAACAGTCACTACAGCCCCAAACAGGTCACTACAGCCCCAAACAGGTCACTACAGCCCCAAACAGTCACTACAGCCCCAAACAGGTCACTACAGCCCCAAACAGTCACTACAGCCCCAAACGGACAGGTCACTACAGCCCCAAACAGTCACTACAGCCCCAAACAGGTAACTACAGCCCCAAACAGACAGGTCACTACAGCCCCAAACAGTCACTACAAACAGGTCACTACAGCCCCACACAGGTCACTACAAACAGGTCACTACAAACAGGTCACTACAGCCCCAAACAGTCACTACAGCCCCAAACAGGCAACTACAACCCCAAACAGGTCACTACAGCCCCAAACAGGTCACTACAGCCCCAAACAGGTCACTACAGCCCCAAACAGGTCACTACAGCCCCAAACAGTCACTACAGCCCCAGACAGGTCACTACAGCCCCAAACAGTCACTACAGCCCCAAACAGTCACTACAGCCCCAAACAGGTAACTACAGCCCCAAACAGGTCACTACAGCCCCAAACAGTCACTACAGCCCCAAACAGTCACTACAGCCCCAAACAGGTCACTACAGCCTCAAACAGGTCACTACAGCCCCAAACAGTCACTACAGCCCCAAACAGGTCACTACAGCCCCAAACAGGTCACTACAGCCCCAAACAGTCACTACAGCCCCAAACAGGTCACTACAGCCCCAAACAGTCACTACAGCCCCAAACAGACAGGTCACTACAGCCCCAAACAGTCACTACAGCCCCAAACAGGTAACTACAGCCCCAAACAGGTCACTACAGCCCCAAACAGGTCCACTACAGCCCCAAACAGTCACTACAGCCCCAAACAGGTCACTACAGCCCCAAACAGGTCCACTACAGCCCCAAACAGACAGGTCACTACAGCCCCAAACAGTCACTACAGCCCCAAACAGACAGGTCACTACTGTCCCAAACAGTCACTACAGCCCCAAACAGTCACTACAGCCCCAAACAGTCACTACAGCCCCAAACAGGTCACTACAGCCCCAAACAGGTCACTACAGCCCCAAACAGTCACTACAGCCCCAAACAGGCCACTACAGCCCCAAACAGGTAACTACAGCCCCAAACAGGCCACTACAGCCCCAAACAGGCCACTACAGCCCCAAACAGGCCACTACAGCCCCAAACAGGCCACTACAGCCCCAAACAGACAGGTCACTACAGCCCCAAACAGTCACTACAGCCCCAAACAGACAGGTCACTACAGCCCCAAACAGTCACTACAGCCCCAAACAGGTAACTACAGCCCCAAACAGGTCACTACAGCCCCAAACAGGCCACTACAGCCCCAAACAGTCACTACAGCCCCAAACAGACACTACAGCCCCAAACAGGTAACTACAGCCCCAAACAGGTCACTACAGCCCCAAACAGTCACTACAGCCCCAAACAGGTCACTACAGCCCCAAACAGGTCACTACAGCCCCAAACAGTCACTACAGCCCCAAACAGGTCACTACAGCCCCAAACAGGTCACTACAGCCCCAAACAGTCACTACAGCCCCAAACAGACAGGTCACTACAGCCCCAAACAGTCACTACAGCCCCAAACAGGTAACTACAGCCCCAAACAGGTCACTACAGCCCCAAACAGTCACTACAGCCCCAAACAGGTCACTACAGCCCCAAACAGGTCACTACAGCCCCAAACAGTCACTACAGCCCCAAACAGGTCACTACAGCCCCAAACAGGTCACTACAGCCCCAAACAGTCACTACAGCCCCAAACAGGTCACTACAGCCCCAAACAGTCACTACAGCCCCAAACGGACAGGTCACTACAGCCCCAAACAGTCACTACAGCCCCAAACAGGTAACTACAGCCCCAAACAGACAGGTCACTACAGCCCCAAACAGTCACTACAAACAGGTCACTACAGCCCCACACAGGTCACTACAAACAGGTCACTACAAACAGGTCACTACAGCCCCAAACAGTCACTACAGCCCCAAACAGGTAACTACAACCCCAAACAGGTCACTACAGCCCCAAACAGGTCCACTACAGCCCCAAACAGTCACTACAGCCCCAAACAGACAGGTCACTACAGCCCCAAACAGTCACTACAGCCCCAAACAGGTAACTACAGCCCCAAACAGGTCACTACAGCCCCAAACAGTCACTACAGCCCCAAACAGGTCACTACAGCCCCAAACAGGTCACTACAGCCCCAAACAGTCACTACAGCCCCAAACAGGTCACTACAGCCCCAAACAGGTCACTACAGCCCCAAACAGTCACTACAGCCCCAAACAGGTCACTACAGCCCCAAACAGTCACTACAGCCCCAAACGGACAGGTCACTACAGCCCCAAACAGTCACTACAGCCCCAAACAGGTAACTACAGCCCCAAACAGACAGGTCACTACAGCCCCAAACAGTCACTACAAACAGGTCACTACAGCCCCACACAGGTCACTACAAACAGGTCACTACAAACAGGTCACTACAGCCCCAAACAGTCACTACAGCCCCAAACAGGTAACTACAACCCCAAACAGGTCACTACAGCCCCAAACAGGTCCACTACAGCCCCAAACAGTCACTACAGCCCCAAACAGGTCACTACAGCCCCAAACAGGTCCACTACAGCCCCAAACAGACAGGTCACTACAGCCCCAAACAGTCACTACAGCCCCAAACAGACACTACAGCCACAAACAGGTCACTACAGCCCCAAACAGGTCACTACAGCCCCAAACAGACACTACAGCCCCAAACAGTCACTACAGCCCCAAACAGGTCACTACAGCCCCAAACCGGCCACTACAGCCCCAAACAGGTTACTACAGCCCCAAACAGGCCACTACAGCTCCAAACAGGCCACTACAGCCCCAAACAGGTAACTACAGCCCCAAACAGGTAACTACAGCCCCAAACAGGCCACTACAGCCCCAAACAGGTCACTACAGCCCCAAACAGGTCCACTACAGCCCCACACAGTCACTACAGCCCCAAACAGGTAACTACAGCCCCAAACAGTCACTACAGCCCCAAACACGTCCACTACAGCCCCAAACAGGGTCACTACAGCCCCAAACAGGTCACTACAGCCCCAAACAGGCCACTACAGCCCCAAACAGGCCACTACAGCCCCAAACAGGCCACTACAGCCCCAAACAGGCCACTACAGCCCCAAACAGGTAACTACAGCCCCAAACAGTCACTACAGCCCCAAACAGACAATACAGCCCCAAACAGGCCACTACAGCCCCAAACAGGCCACTACAGCCCCAAACAGGTAACTACAGCCCCAAACAGGCCACTACAGCCCCAAACAGGTAACTACAGCCCCAAACAGGTCACTACAGCCCCAAACAGGTCCACTACAGCCCCAAACAGTCACTACTGCCCCAAACAGGTAACTACAGCCCCAAACAGGCCACTACAGCCCCAAACAGGTCACTACAGCCCCAAACAGGCCACTACAGCCCCAAACAGGTCACTACAGCCCCAAACAGTCACTAGAGCCCCAAACAGGTAACTACAGCCCCAAACAGGTCACTACAGCCCCAAACAGTCACTACAGCCCCAAACAGGTCACTACAGCCCCAAACAGGTCACTACAGCCCCAAACAGTCACTACAGCCCCAAACAGGCCACTACAGCCCCAAACAGGTAACTACAGCCCCAAACAGGCCACTACAGCCCCAAACAGGCCACTACAGCCCCAAACAGACAGGTCACTACAGCCCCAAACAGTCACTACAGCCCCAAACAGACAGGTCACTACAGCCCCAAACAGTCACTACAGCCCCAAACAGGTAACTACAGCCCCAAACAGGTCACTACAGCCCCAAACAGGCCACTACAGCCCCAAACAGTCACTACAGCCCCAAACATACACTACAGCCCCAAACAGGTAACTACAGCCCCAAACAGGTCACTACAGCCCCAAACAGTCACTACAGCCCCAAACAGGTCACTACAGCCCCAAACAGGTCACTACAGCCCCAAACAGTCACTACAGCCCCAAACAGGTCACTACAGCCCCAAACAGACAGGTCACTACAGCCCCAAACAGTCACTACAGCCCCAAACAGACAGGTCACTACAGCCCCAAACAGTCACTACAGCCCCAAACAGGTAACTACAGCCCCAAACAGGTCACTACAGCCCCAAACAGTCACTACAGCCCCAAACAGGTCACTACAGCCCCAAACAGGTCACTACAGCCCCAAACAGTCACTACAGCCCCAAACAGGTCACTACAGCCCCAAACAGTCACTACAGCCCCAAACAGGTCACTACAGCCCCAAACAGTCACTACAGCCCCAAACGGACAGGTCACTACAGCCCCAAACAGTCACTACAGCCCCAAACAGGTAACTACAGCCCCAAACAGACAGGTCACTACAGCCCCAAACAGTCACTACAAACAGGTCACTACAGCCCCACACAGGTCACTACAAACAGGTCACTACAAACAGGTCACTACAGCCCCAAACAGTCACTACAGCCCCAAACAGGTAACTACAACCCCAAACAGGTCACTACAGCCCCAAACAGGTCCACTACAGCCCCAAACAGTCACTACAGCCCCAAACAGGTCACTACAGCCCCAAACAGGTCCACTACAGCCCCAAACAGACAGGTCACTACAGCCCCAAACAGTCACTACAGCCCCAAACAGACAGGTCACTACAGCCCCAAACAGTCACTACAGCCCCAAACAGTCACTACAGCCCCAAACAGACACTACAGCCACAAACAGGTCACTACAGCCCCAAACAGGTCACTACAGCCCCAAACAGACACTACAGCCCCAAACAGTCACTACAGCCCCAAACAGGTCACTACAGCCCCAAACCGGCCACTACAGCCCCAAACAGGTTACTACAGCCCCAAACAGGCCACTACAGCTCCAAACAGGCCACTACAGCCCCAAACAGGTAACTACAGCCCCAAACAGGTAACTACAGCCCCAAACAGGCCACTACAGCCCCAAACAGGTCACTACAGCCCCAAACAGGTCCACTACAGCCCCACACAGTCACTACAGCCCCAAACAGGTAACTACAGCCCCAAACAGTCACTACAGCCCCAAACACGTCCACTACAGCCCCAAACAGGGTCACTACAGCCCCAAACAGGTCACTACAGCCCCAAACAGGCCACTACAGCCCCAAACAGGCCACTACAGCCCCAAACAGGCCACTACAGCCCCAAACAGGCCACTACAGCCCCAAACAGGTAACTACAGCCCCAAACAGTCACTACAGCCCCAAACAGACAATACAGCCCCAAACAGGCCACTACAGCCCCAAACAGGCCACTACAGCCCCAAACAGGTAACTACAGCCCCAAACAGGCCACTACAGCCCCAAACAGGTAACTACAGCCCCAAACAGGTCACTACAGCCCCAAACAGGTCCACTACAGCCCCAAACAGTCACTACTGCCCCAAACAGGTAACTACAGCCCCAAACAGGCCACTACAGCCCCAAACAGGTCACTACAGCCCCAAACAGGCCACTACAGCCCCAAACAGGTCACTACAGCCCCAAACAGTCACTAGAGCCCCAAACAGGTAACTACAGCCCCAAACAGGTCACTACAGCCCCAAACAGTCACTACAGCCCCAAACAGGTCACTACAGCCCCAAACAGGTCACTACAGCCCCAAACAGTCACTACAGCCCCAAACAGGCCACTACAGCCCCAAACAGGTAACTACAGCCCCAAACAGGCCACTACAGCCCCAAACAGGCCACTACAGCCCCAAACAGACAGGTCACTACAGCCCCAAACAGTCACTACAGCCCCAAACAGACAGGTCACTACAGCCCCAAACAGTCACTACAGCCCCAAACAGGTAACTACAGCCCCAAACAGGTCACTACAGCCCCAAACAGGCCACTACAGCCCCAAACAGTCACTACAGCCCCAAACATACACTACAGCCCCAAACAGGTAACTACAGCCCCAAACAGGTCACTACAGCCCCAAACAGTCACTACAGCCCCAAACAGGTCACTACAGCCCCAAACAGGTCACTACAGCCCCAAACAGTCACTACAGCCCCAAACAGGTCACTACAGCCCCAAACAGACAGGTCACTACAGCCCCAAACAGTCACTACAGCCCCAAACAGACAGGTCACTACAGCCCCAAACAGTCACTACAGCCCCAAACAGGTAACTACAGCCCCAAACAGGTCACTACAGCCCCAAACAGTCACTACAGCCCCAAACAGGTCACTACAGCCCCAAACAGGTCACTACAGCCCCAAACAGTCACTACAGCCCCAAACAGGTCACTACAGCCCCAAACAGGTCACTACAGCCCCAAACAGTCACTACAGCCCCAAACAGGTCACTACAGCCCCAAACAGTCACTACAGCCCCAAACGGACAGGTCACTACAGCCCCAAACAGTCACTACAGCCCCAAACAGGTAACTACAGCCCCAAACAGACAGGTCACTACAGCCCCAAACAGTCACTACAAACAGGTCACTACAGCCCCACACAGGTCACTACAAACAGGTCACTACAAACAGGTCACTACAGCCCCAAACAGTCACTACAGCCCCAAACAGGTAACTACAACCCCAAACAGGTCACTACAGCCCCAAACAGGTCCACTACAGCCCCAAACAGTCACTACAGCCCCAAACAGGTCACTACAGCCCCAAACAGGTCCACTACAGCCCCAAACAGACAGGTCACTACAGCCCCAAACAGTCACTACAGCCCCAAACAGACAGGTCACTACAGCCCCAAACAGTCACTACAGCCCCAAACAGTCACTACAGCCCCAAACAGACAGGTCACTACAGCCCCAAACAGACAGGTCACTACAGCCCCAAACAGTCACTACAGCCCCAAACAGGTCACTACAGCCCCAAACAGGCCACTACAGCCCCAAACAGGTCACTACAGCCCCAAACAGTCACTAGAGCCCCAAACAGGTAACTACAGCCCCAAACAGGTCACTACAGCCCCAAACAGTCACTACAGCCCCAAACAGGTCACTACAGCCCCAAACAGGTCACTACAGCCCCAAACAGTCACTACAGCCCCAAACAGGCCACTACAGCCCCAAACAGGTAACTACAGCCCCAAACAGGTCACTACAGCCCCAAACAGGTCCACTACAGCCCCAAACAGTCACTACAGCCCCAAACAGGTAACTACAGCCCCAAACAGTCACTACAGCCCCAAACAGGTCACTACAGCCCCAAACAGGCCACTACAGCCCCAAACAGGTCACTACAGCCCCAAACAGACAGGTCACTACAGCCCCAAACAGTCACTACAGACACAAACAGGTCACTACAGCCCCAAACAGGTCACTACAGCCCCAAACAGGCCACTACAGCCCCAAACAGGCCACTACAGCCCCAAACAGACAGGTCACTACAGCCCCAAACAGTCACTACAGCCCCAAACAGACATGTCACTACAGCCCCAAACAGGTAACTACAGCCCCAAACAGGTCACTACAGCCCCAAACAGGTCACTACAGCCCCAAACAGTCACTACAGCCCCAAACAGGCCACTACAGCCCCAAACAGTCACTACAGCCCCAAACAGACACTACAGCCCCAAACAGGTAACTACAGCCCCAAACAGGTCACTACAGCCCCAAACAGTCACTACAGCCCCAAACAGGTCACTACAGCCCCAAACAGGTCACTACAGCCCCAAACAGTCACTACAGCCCCAGACAGGTCACTACAGCCCCAAACAGTCACTACAGCCCCAAACAGTCACTACAGCCCCAAACAGACAGGTCACTACAGCCCCAAACAGACAGGTCACTACAGCCCCAAACAGACAGGTCACTACAGCCCCAAACAGACAGGTCACTACAGCCCCAAACAGTCACTACAGCCCCAAACAGGTCACTACAGCCCCAAACAGGCCACTACAGCCCCAAACAGGTCACTACAGCCCCAAACAGTCACTAGAGCCCCAAACAGGTAACTACAGCCCCAAACAGGTCACTACAGCCCCAAACAGTCACTACAGCCCCAAACAGGTCACTACAGCCCCAAACAGGTCACTACAGCCCCAAACAGTCACTACAGCCCCAAACAGGCCACTACAGCCCCAAACAGGTAACTACAGCCCCAAACAGGTCACTACAGCCCCAAACAGGTCCACTACAGCCCCAAACAGTCACTACAGCCCCAAACAGGTAACTACAGCCCCAAACAGTCACTACAGCCCCAAACAGGTCACTACAGCCCCAAACAGGCCACTACAGCCCCAAACAGGTCACTACAGCCCCAAACAGACAGGTCACTACAGCCCCAAACAGTCACTACAGACACAAACAGGTCACTACAGCCCCAAACAGGTCACTACAGCCCCAAACAGGCCACTACAGCCCCAAACAGGCCACTACAGCCCCAAACAGACAGGTCACTACAGCCCCAAACAGTCACTACAGCCCCAAACAGACATGTCACTACAGCCCCAAACAGTCACTACAGCCCCAAACAGGTAACTACAGCCCCAAACAGGTCACTACAGCCCCAAACAGGTCACTACAGCCCCAAACAGTCACTACAGCCCCAAACAGGCCACTACAGCCCCAAACAGTCACTACAGCCCCAAACAGACACTACAGCCCCAAACAGGTAACTACAGCCCCAAACAGGTCACTACAGCCCCAAACAGTCACTACAGCCCCAAACAGGTCACTACAGCCCCAAACAGGTCACTACAGCCCCAAACAGTCACTACAGCCCCAGACAGGTCACTACAGCCCCAAACAGTCACTACAGCCCCAAACGGACAGGTCACTACAGCCCCAAACAGTCACTACAGCCCCAAACAGGTAACTACAACCCCAAACAGGTCACTACAGCCCCAAACAGGTCCACTACAGCCCCAAACAGTCACTACAGCCCCAAACAGGTCACTACAGCCCCAAACAGGTCCACTACAGCCCCAAACAGACAGGTCACTACAGCCCCAAACAGTCACTACAGCCCCAAACAGACACTACAGCCACAAACAGGTCACTACAGCCCCAAACAGGTCACTACAGCCCCAAACAGACACTACAGCCCCAAACAGTCACTACAGCCCCAAACAGGTCACTACAGCCCCAAACCGGCCACTACAGCCCCAAACAGGTTACTACAGCCCCAAACAGGCCACTACAGCTCCAAACAGGCCACTACAGCCCCAAACAGGTAACTACAGCCCCAAACAGGTAACTACAGCCCCAAACAGGCCACTACAGCCCCAAACAGGTCACTACAGCCCCAAACAGGTCCACTACAGCCCCACACAGTCACTACAGCCCCAAACAGGTAACTACAGCCCCAAACAGTCACTACAGCCCCAAACACGTCAACTACAGCCCCAAACAGGGTCACTACAGCCCCAAACAGGTCACTACAGCCCCAAACAGGCCACTACAGCCCCAAACAGGCCACTACAGCCCCAAACAGGCCACTACAGCCCCAAACAGGCCACTACAGCCCCAAACAGGTAACTACAGCCCCAAACAGTCACTACAGCCCCAAACAGACAATACAGCCCCAAACAGGCCACTACAGCCCCAAACAGGCCACTACAGCCCCAAACAGGTAACTACAGCCCCAAACAGGCCACTACAGCCCCAAACAGGTAACTACAGCCCCAAACAGGTCACTACAGCCCCAAACAGGTCCACTACAGCCCCAAACAGTCACTACTGCCCCAAACAGGTAACTACAGCCCCAAACAGGCCACTACAGCCCCAAACAGGTCACTACAGCCCCAAACAGGCCACTACAGCCCCAAACAGGTCACTACAGCCCCAAACAGTCACTAGAGCCCCAAACAGGTAACTACAGCCCCAAACAGGTCACTACAGCCCCAAACAGTCACTACAGCCCCAAACAGGTCACTACAGCCCCAAACAGGTCACTACAGCCCCAAACAGTCACTACAGCCCCAAACAGGCCACTACAGCCCCAAACAGGTAACTACAGCCCCAAACAGGCCACTACAGCCCCAAACAGGCCACTACAGCCCCAAACAGACAGGTCACTACAGCCCCAAACAGTCACTACAGCCCCAAACAGACAGGTCACTACAGCCCCAAACAGTCACTACAGCCCCAAACAGGTAACTACAGCCCCAAACAGGTCACTACAGCCCCAAACAGGCCACTACAGCCCCAAACAGTCACTACAGCCCCAAACATACACTACAGCCCCAAACAGGTAACTACAGCCCCAAACAGGTCACTACAGCCCCAAACAGTCACTACAGCCCCAAACAGGTCACTACAGCCCCAAACAGGTCACTACAGCCCCAAACAGTCACTACAGCCCCAAACAGGTCACTACAGCCCCAAACAGACAGGTCACTACAGCCCCAAACAGTCACTACAGCCCCAAACAGACAGGTCACTACAGCCCCAAACAGTCACTACAGCCCCAAACAGGTAACTACAGCCCCAAACAGGTCACTACA
The DNA here is from genome assembly GCF_963971535.1 of Notolepis coatsorum. NCBI lineage: Eukaryota > Metazoa > Chordata > Actinopteri > Aulopiformes > Paralepididae > Notolepis > Notolepis coatsorum. The sequence goes on from NW_028174666.1 coordinate 98,901, forward strand.
GCCCCAAACAGTCACTACAGCCCCAAACAGGTCACTACAGCCCCAAACAGGTCACTACAGCCCCAAACAGTCACTACAGCCCCAAACAGGTCACTACAGCCCCAAACAGGTCACTACAGCCCCAAACAGTCACTACAGCCCCAAACAGGTCACTACAGCCCCAAACAGTCACTACAGCCCCAAACGGACAGGTCACTACAGCCCCAAACAGTCACTACAGCCCCAAACAGGTAACTACAGCCCCAAACAGACAGGTCACTACAGCCCCAAACAGTCACTACAAACAGGTCACTACAGCCCCACACAGGTCACTACAAACAGGTCACTACAAACAGGTCACTACAGCCCCAAACAGTCACTACAGCCCCAAACAGGTAACTACAACCCCAAACAGGTCACTACAGCCCCAAACAGGTCCACTACAGCCCCAAACAGTCACTACAGCCCCAAACAGGTCACTACAGCCCCAAACAGGTCCACTACAGCCCCAAACAGACAGGTCACTACAGCCCCAAACAGTCACTACAGCCCCAAACAGACAGGTCACTACAGCCCCAAACAGTCACTACAGCCCCAAACAGTCACTACAGCCCCAAACAGACAGGTCACTACAGCCCCAAACAGACAGGTCACTACAGCCCCAAACAGTCACTACAGCCCCAAACAGGTCACTACAGCCCCAAACAGGCCACTACAGCCCCAAACAGGTCACTACAGCCCCAAACAGTCACTAGAGCCCCAAACAGGTAACTACAGCCCCAAACAGGTCACTACAGCCCCAAACAGTCACTACAGCCCCAAACAGGTCACTACAGCCCCAAACAGGTCACTACAGCCCCAAACAGTCACTACAGCCCCAAACAGGCCACTACAGCCCCAAACAGGTAACTACAGCCCCAAACAGGTCACTACAGCCCCAAACAGGTCCACTACAGCCCCAAACAGTCACTACAGCCCCAAACAGGTAACTACAGCCCCAAACAGTCACTACAGCCCCAAACAGGTCACTACAGCCCCAAACAGGCCACTACAGCCCCAAACAGGTCACTACAGCCCCAAACAGACAGGTCACTACAGCCCCAAACAGTCACTACAGACACAAACAGGTCACTACAGCCCCAAACAGGTCACTACAGCCCCAAACAGGCCACTACAGCCCCAAACAGGCCACTACAGCCCCAAACAGACAGGTCACTACAGCCCCAAACAGTCACTACAGCCCCAAACAGACATGTCACTACAGCCCCAAACAGGTAACTACAGCCCCAAACAGGTCACTACAGCCCCAAACAGGTCACTACAGCCCCAAACAGTCACTACAGCCCCAAACAGGCCACTACAGCCCCAAACAGTCACTACAGCCCCAAACAGACACTACAGCCCCAAACAGGTAACTACAGCCCCAAACAGGTCACTACAGCCCCAAACAGTCACTACAGCCCCAAACAGGTCACTACAGCCCCAAACAGGTCACTACAGCCCCAAACAGTCACTACAGCCCCAGACAGGTCACTACAGCCCCAAACAGTCACTACAGCCCCAAACAGTCACTACAGCCCCAAACAGACAGGTCACTACAGCCCCAAACAGACAGGTCACTACAGCCCCAAACAGTCACTACAGCCCCAAACAGGTCACTACAGCCCCAAACAGGCCACTACAGCCCCAAACAGGTCACTACAGCCCCAAACAGTCACTAGAGCCCCAAACAGGTAACTACAGCCCCAAACAGGTCACTACAGCCCCAAACAGTCACTACAGCCCCAAACAGGTCACTACAGCCCCAAACAGGTCACTACAGCCCCAAACAGTCACTACAGCCCCAAACAGGCCACTACAGCCCCAAACAGGTAACTACAGCCCCAAACAGGTCACTACAGCCCCAAACAGGTCCACTACAGCCCCAAACAGTCACTACAGCCCCAAACAGGTAACTACAGCCCCAAACAGTCACTACAGCCCCAAACAGGTCACTACAGCCCCAAACAGGCCACTACAGCCCCAAACAGGCCACTACAGCCCCAAACAGACAGGTCACTACAGCCCCAAACAGTCACTACAGCCCCAAACAGACATGTCACTACAGCCCCAAACAGTCACTACAGCCCCAAACAGGTAACTACAGCCCCAAACAGGTCACTACAGCCCCAAACAGGTCACTACAGCCCCAAACAGTCACTACAGCCCCAAACAGGCCACTACAGCCCCAAACAGTCACTACAGCCCCAAACAGACACTACAGCCCCAAACAGGTAACTACAGCCCCAAACAGGTCACTACAGCCCCAAACAGTCACTACAGCCCCAAACAGACACTACAGCCCCAAACAGGTAACTACAGCCCCAAACAGGTCACTACAGCCCCAAACAGTCACTACAGCCCCAAACAGGTCACTACAGCCCCAAACAGGTCACTACAGCCCCAAACAGTCACTACAGCCCCAGACAGGTCACTACAGCCCCAAACAGTCACTACAGCCCCAAACAGACAGGTCACTACAGCCCCAAACAGGTAACTACAGCCCCAAACAGGTAACTACAGCCCCAAACAGGTCACTACAGCCCCAAACAGTCACTACAGCCCCAAACAGGTCACTACAGCCTCAAACAGGTCACTACAGCCCCACACAGTCACTACAGCCCCAAACAGGTCACTACAGCCCCAAACAGGTCACTACAGCCCCAAACAGTCACTACAGCCCCAAACAGGTCACTACAGCCCCAAACAGTCACTACAGCCCCAAACAGACAGGTCATTACAGCCCCAAACAGTCACTACAGCCCCAAACAGGTAACTACAGCCCCAAACAGGTCACTACAGCCCCAAACAGTCACTACAGCCCCAAACAGGTCACTACAGCCCCAAACAGGTCACTACAGCCCCAAACAGTCACTACAGCCCCAAACAGGTCACTACAGCCCCAAACAGGTCACTACAGCCCCAAACAGTCACTACAGCCCCAAACAGGTCACTACAGCCCCAAACAGTCACAACAGCCCCAAACGGACAGGTCACTACAGCCCCAAACAGTCACTACAGCCCCAAACAGGTAACTACAGCCCCAAACAGACAGGTCACTACAGCCCCAAACAGTCACTACAAACAGGTCACTACAGCCCCACACAGGTCACTACAAACAGGTCACTACAAACAGGTCACTACAGCCCCAAACAGTCACTACAGCCCCAAACAGGTAACTACAACCCCAAACAGGTCACTACAGCCCCAAACAGGTCCACTACAGCCCCAAACAGTCACTACAGCCCCAAACAGGTCACTACAGCCCCAAACAGGTCCACTACAGCCCCAAACAGACAGGTCACTACAGCCCCAAACAGTCACTACAGCCCCAAACAGACACTACAGCCACAAACAGGTCACTACAGCCCCAAACAGGTCACTACAGCCCCAAACAGACACTACAGCCCCAAACAGTCACTACAGCCCCAAACAGGTCACTACAGCCCCAAACCGGCCACTACAGCCCCAAACAGGTTACTACAGCCCCAAACAGGCCACTACAGCTCCAAACAGGCCACTACAGCCCCAAACAGGTAACTACAGCCCCAAACAGGTAACTACAGCCCCAAACAGGCCACTACAGCCCCAAACAGGTCACTACAGCCCCAAACAGGTCCACTACAGCCCCACACAGTCACTACAGCCCCAAACAGGTCCACTACAGCCCCAAACAGACAGGTCACTACAGCCCCAAACAGTCACTACAGCCCCAAACAGACACTACAGCCACAAACAGGTCACTACAGCCCCAAACAGGTCACTACAGCCCCAAACAGACACTACAGCCCCAAACAGTCACTACAGCCCCAAACAGGTCACTACAGCCCCAAACCGGCCACTACAGCCCCAAACAGGTTACTACAGCCCCAAACAGGCCACTACAGCTCCAAACAGGCCACTACAGCCCCAAACAGGTAACTACAGCCCCAAACAGGTAACTACAGCCCCAAACAGGCCACTACAGCCCCAAACAGGTCACTACAGCCCCAAACAGGTCCACTACAGCCCCACACAGTCACTACAGCCCCAAACAGGTCACTACAGCCTCAAACAGGTCACTACAGCCCCAAACAGTCACTACAGCCCCAAACAGGCCACTACAGCCCCAAACAGGCCACTACAGCCCCAAACAGACAGGTCACTACAGCCCCAAACAGTCACTACAGCCCCAAACAGACAGGTCACTACAGCCCCAAACAGTCACTACAGCCCCAAACAGGTAACTACAGCCCCAAACAGGTCACTACAGCCCCAAACAGGCCACTACAGCCCCAAACAGTCACTACAGCCCCAAACAGACACTACAGCCCCAAACAGGTAACTACAGCCCCAAACAGGTCACTACAGCCCCAAACAGTCACTACAGCCCCAAACAGGTCACTACAGCCCCAAACAGGTCACTACAGCCCCAAACAGTCACTACAGCCCCAAACAGGTCACTACAGCCCCAAACAGTCACTACAGCCCCAAACAGACAGGTCACTACAGCCCCAAACAGTCACTACAGCCCCAAACAGGTAACTACAGCCCCAAACAGGTCACTACAGCCCCAAACAGTCACTACAGCCCCAAACAGGTCACTACAGCCCCAAACAGGTCACTACAGCCCCAAACAGTCACTACAGCCCCAAACAGGTCACTACAGCCCCAAACAGGTCACTACAGCCCCAAACAGTCACTACAGCCCCAAACAGGTCACTACAGCCCCAAACAGTCACTACAGCCCCAAACGGACAGGTCACTACAGCCCCAAACAGTCACTACAGCCCCAAACAGGTAACTACAGCCCCAAACAGACAGGTCACTACAGCCCCAAACAGTCACTACAAACAGGTCACTACAGCCCCACACAGGTCACTACAAACAGGTCACTACAAACAGGTCACTACAGCCCCAAACAGTCACTACAGCCCCAAACAGGTAACTACAACCCCAAACAGGTCACTACAGCCCCAAACAGGTCCACTACAGCCCCAAACAGTCACTACAGCCCCAAACAGACAGGTCACTACAGCCCCAAACAGTCACTACAGCCCCAAACAGGTAACTACAGCCCCAAACAGGTCACTACAGCCCCAAACAGTCACTACAGCCCCAAACAGGTCACTACAGCCCCAAACAGGTCACTACAGCCCCAAACAGTCACTACAGCCCCAAACAGGTCACTACAGCCCCAAACAGGTCACTACAGCCCCAAACAGTCACTACAGCCCCAAACAGGTCACTACAGCCCCAAACAGTCACTACAGCCCCAAACGGACAGGTCACTACAGCCCCAAACAGTCACTACAGCCCCAAACAGGTAACTACAGCCCCAAACAGACAGGTCACTACAGCCCCAAACAGTCACTACAAACAGGTCACTACAGCCCCACACAGGTCACTACAAACAGGTCACTACAAACAGGTCACTACAGCCCCAAACAGTCACTACAGCCCCAAACAGGTAACTACAACCCCAAACAGGTCACTACAGCCCCAAACAGGTCCACTACAGCCCCAAACAGTCACTACAGCCCCAAACAGGTCACTACAGCCCCAAACAGGTCCACTACAGCCCCAAACAGACAGGTCACTACAGCCCCAAACAGTCACTACAGCCCCAAACAGACACTACAGCCACAAACAGGTCACTACAGCCCCAAACAGGTCACTACAGCCCCAAACAGACACTACAGCCCCAAACAGTCACTACAGCCCCAAACAGGTCACTACAGCCCCAAACCGGCCACTACAGCCCCAAACAGGTTACTACAGCCCCAAACAGGCCACTACAGCTCCAAACAGGCCACTACAGCCCCAAACAGGTAACTACAGCCCCAAACAGGTAACTACAGCCCCAAACAGGCCACTACAGCCCCAAACAGGTCACTACAGCCCCAAACAGGTCCACTACAGCCCCACACAGTCACTACAGCCCCAAACAGGTAACTACAGCCCCAAACAGTCACTACAGCCCCAAACACGTCCACTACAGCCCCAAACAGGGTCACTACAGCCCCAAACAGGTCACTACAGCCCCAAACAGGCCACTACAGCCCCAAACAGGCCACTACAGCCCCAAACAGGCCACTACAGCCCCAAACAGGTAACTACAGCCCCAAACAGTCACTACAGCCCCAAACAGACAATACAGCCCCAAACAGGCCACTACAGCCCCAAACAGGCCACTACAGCCCCAAACAGGTAACTACAGCCCCAAACAGGCCACTACAGCCCCAAACAGGTAACTACAGCTCCAAACAGGTCACTACAGCCCCAAACAGGTCCACTACAGCCCCAAACAGTCACTACTGCCCCAAACAGGTAACTACAGCCCCAAACAGGCCACTACAGCCCCAAACAGGTCACTACAGCCCCAAACAGGCCACTACAGCCCCAAACAGGTCACTACAGCCCCAAACAGTCACTAGAGCCCCAAACAGGTAACTACAGCCCCAAACAGGTCACTACAGCCCCAAACAGTCACTACAGCCCCAAACAGGTCACTACAGCCCCAAACAGGTCACTACAGCCCCAAACAGTCACTACAGCCCCAAACAGGCCACTACAGCCCCAAACAGGTAACTACAGCCCCAAACAGGCCACTACAGCCCCAAACAGGCCACTACAGCCCCAAACAGACAGGTCACTACAGCCCCAAACAGTCACTACAGCCCCAAACAGACAGGTCACTACAGCCCCAAACAGTCACTACAGCCCCAAACAGGTAACTACAGCCCCAAACAGGTCACTACAGCCCCAAACAGGCCACTACAGCCCCAAACAGTCACTACAGCCCCAAACATACACTACAGCCCCAAACAGGTAACTACAGCCCCAAACAGGTCACTACAGCCCCAAACAGTCACTACAGCCCCAAACAGGTCACTACAGCCCCAAACAGGTCACTACAGCCCCAAACAGTCACTACAGCCCCAAACAGGTCACTACAGCCCCAAACAGACAGGTCACTACAGCCCCAAACAGTCACTACAGCCCCAAACAGACAGGTCACTACAGCCCCAAACAGTCACTACAGCCCCAAACAGGTAACTACAGCCCCAAACAGGTCACTACAGCCCCAAACAGTCACTACAGCCCCAAACAGGTCACTACAGCCCCAAACAGGTCACTACAGCCCCAAACAGTCACTACAGCCCCAAACAGGTCACTACAGCCCCAAACAGGTCACTACAGCCCCAAACAGTCACTACAGCCCCAAACAGGTCACTACAGCCCCAAACAGTCACTACAGCCCCAAACGGACAGGTCACTACAGCCCCAAACAGTCACTACAGCCCCAAACAGGTAACTACAGCCCCAAACAGACAGGTCACTACAGCCCCAAACAGTCACTACAAACAGGTCACTACAGCCCCACACAGGTCACTACAAACAGGTCACTACAAACAGGTCACTACAGCCCCAAACAGTCACTACAGCCCCAAACAGGTAACTACAACCCCAAACAGGTCACTACAGCCCCAAACAGGTCCACTACAGCCCCAAACAGTCACTACAGCCCCAAACAGGTCACTACAGCCCCAAACAGGTCCACTACAGCCCCAAACAGACAGGTCACTACAGCCCCAAACAGTCACTACAGCCCCAAACAGACAGGTCACTACAGCCCCAAACAGTCACTACAGCCCCAAACAGACAGGTCACTACAGCCCCAAACAGACAGGTCACTACAGCCCCAAACAGTCACTACAGCCCCAAACAGGTCACTACAGCCCCAAACAGGCCACTACAGCCCCAAACAGGTCACTACAGCCCCAAACAGTCACTAGAGCCCCAAACAGGTAACTACAGCCCCAAACAGGTCACTACAGCCCCAAACAGTCACTACAGCCCCAAACAGGTCACTACAGCCCCAAACAGGTCACTACAGCCCCAAACAGTCACTACAGCCCCAAACAGGCCACTACAGCCCCAAACAGGTAACTACAGCCCCAAACAGGTCACTACAGCCCCAAACAGGTCCACTACAGCCCCAAACAGTCACTACAGCCCCAAACAGGTAACTACAGCCCCAAACAGTCACTACAGCCCCAAACAGGTCACTACAGCCCCAAACAGGCCACTACAGCCCCAAACAGGTCACTACAGCCCCAAACAGACAGGTCACTACAGCCCCAAACAGTCACTACAGACACAAACAGGTCACTACAGCCCCAAACAGGTCACTACAGCCCCAAACAGGCCACTACAGCCCCAAACAGGCCACTACAGCCCCAAACAGACAGGTCACTACAGCCCCAAACAGTCACTACAGCCCCAAACAGACATGTCACTACAGCCCCAAACAGGTAACTACAGCCCCAAACAGGTCACTACAGCCCCAAACAGGTCACTACAGCCCCAAACAGTCACTACAGCCCCAAACAGGCCACTACAGCCCCAAACAGTCACTACAGCCCCAAACAGACACTACAGCCCCAAACAGGTAACTACAGCCCCAAACAGGTCACTACAGCCCCAAACAGTCACTACAGCCCCAAACAGGTCACTACAGCCCCAAACAGGTCACTACAGCCCCAAACAGTCACTACAGCCCCAGACAGGTCACTACAGCCCCAAACAGTCACTACAGCCCCAAACAGTCACTACAGCCCCAAACAGACAGGTCACTACAGCCCCAAACAGACAGGTCACTACAGCCCCAAACAGTCACTACAGCCCCAAACAGGTCACTACAGCCCCAAACAGGCCACTACAGCCCCAAACAGGTCACTACAGCCCCAAACAGTCACTAGAGCCCCAAACAGGTAACTACAGCCCCAAACAGGTCACTACAGCCCCAAACAGTCACTACAGCCCCAAACAGGTCACTACAGCCCCAAACAGGTCACTACAGCCCCAAACAGTCACTACAGCCCCAAACAGGCCACTACAGCCCCAAACAGGTAACTACAGCCCCAAACAGGTCACTACAGCCCCAAACAGGTCCACTACAGCCCCAAACAGTCACTACAGCCCCAAACAGGTAACTACAGCCCCAAACAGTCACTACAGCCCCAAACAGGTCACTACAGCCCCAAACAGGCCACTACAGCCCCAAACAGGTCACTACAGCCCCAAACAGACAGGTCACTACAGCCCCAAACAGTCACTACAGACACAAACAGGTCACTACAGCCCCAAACAGGTCACTACAGCCCCAAACAGGCCACTACAGCCCCAAACAGGCCACTACAGCCCCAAACAGACAGGTCACTACAGCCCCAAACAGTCACTACAGCCCCAAACAGACATGTCACTACAGCCCCAAACAGTCACTACAGCCCCAAACAGGTAACTACAGCCCCAAACAGGTCACTACAGCCCCAAACAGGTCACTACAGCCCCAAACAGTCACTACAGCCCCAAACAGGCCACTACAGCCCCAAACAGTCACTACAGCCCCAAACAGACACTACAGCCCCAAACAGGTAACTACAGCCCCAAACAGGTCACTACAGCCCCAAACAGTCACTACAGCCCCAAACAGGTCACTACAGCCCCAAACAGGTCACTACAGCCCCAAACAGTCACTACAGCCCCAGACAGGTCACTACAGCCCCAAACAGTCACTACAGCCCCAAACGGACAGGTCACTACAGCCCCAAACAGTCACTACAGCCCCAAACAGGTAACTACAACCCCAAACAGGTCACTACAGCCCCAAACAGGTCCACTACAGCCCCAAACAGTCACTACAGCCCCAAACAGGTCACTACAGCCCCAAACAGGTCCACTACAGCCCCAAACAGACAGGTCACTACAGCCCCAAACAGTCACTACAGCCCCAAACAGACACTACAGCCACAAACAGGTCACTACAGCCCCAAACAGGTCACTACAGCCCCAAACAGACACTACAGCCCCAAACAGTCACTACAGCCCCAAACAGGTCACTACAGCCCCAAACCGGCCACTACAGCCCCAAACAGGTTACTACAGCCCCAAACAGGCCACTACAGCTCCAAACAGGCCACTACAGCCCCAAACAGGTAACTACAGCCCCAAACAGGTAACTACAGCCCCAAACAGGCCACTACAGCCCCAAACAGGTCACTACAGCCCCAAACAGGTCCACTACAGCCCCACACAGTCACTACAGCCCCAAACAGGTAACTACAGCCCCAAACAGTCACTACAGCCCCAAACACGTCCACTACAGCCCCAAACAGGGTCACTACAGCCCCAAACAGGTCACTACAGCCCCAAACAGGCCACTACAGCCCCAAACAGGCCACTACAGCCCCAAACAGGCCACTACAGCCCCAAACAGGCCACTACAGCCCCAAACAGGTAACTACAGCCCCAAACAGTCACTACAGCCCCAAACAGACAATACAGCCCCAAACAGGCCACTACAGCCCCAAACAGGCCACTACAGCCCCAAACAGGTAACTACAGCCCCAAACAGGCCACTACAGCCCCAAACAGGTAACTACAGCCCCAAACAGGTCACTACAGCCCCAAACAGGTCCACTACAGCCCCAAACAGTCACTACTGCCCCAAACAGGTAACTACAGCCCCAAACAGGCCACTACAGCCCCAAACAGGTCACTACAGCCCCAAACAGGCCACTACAGCCCCAAACAGGTCACTACAGCCCCAAACAGTCACTAGAGCCCCAAACAGGTAACTACAGCCCCAAACAGGTCACTACAGCCCCAAACAGTCACTACAGCCCCAAACAGGTCACTACAGCCCCAAACAGGTCACTACAGCCCCAAACAGTCACTACAGCCCCAAACAGGCCACTACAGCCCCAAACAGGTAACTACAGCCCCAAACAGGCCACTACAGCCCCAAACAGGCCACTACAGCCCCAAACAGACAGGTCACTACAGCCCCAAACAGTCACTACAGCCCCAAACAGACAGGTCACTACAGCCCCAAACAGTCACTACAGCCCCAAACAGGTAACTACAGCCCCAAACAGGTCACTACAGCCCCAAACAGGCCACTACAGCCCCAAACAGTCACTACAGCCCCAAACATACACTACAGCCCCAAACAGGTAACTACAGCCCCAAACAGGTCACTACAGCCCCAAACAGTCACTACAGCCCCAAACAGGTCACTACAGCCCCAAACAGGTCACTACAGCCCCAAACAGTCACTACAGCCCCAAACAGGTCACTACAGCCCCAAACAGACAGGTCACTACAGCCCCAAACAGTCACTACAGCCCCAAACAGACAGGTCACTACAGCCCCAAACAGTCACTACAGCCCCAAACAGGTAACTACAGCCCCAAACAGGTCACTACAGCCCCAAACAGTCACTACAGCCCCAAACAGGTCACTACAGCCCCAAACAGGTCACTACAGCCCCAAACAGTCACTACAGCCCCAAACAGGTCACTACAGCCCCAAACAGGTCACTACAGCCCCAAACAGTCACTACAGCCCCAAACAGGTCACTACAGCCCCAAACAGTCACTACAGCCCCAAACGGACAGGTCACTACAGCCCCAAACAGTCACTACAGCCCCAAACAGGTAACTACAGCCCCAAACAGACAGGTCACTACAGCCCCAAACAGTCACTACAAACAGGTCACTACAGCCCCACACAGGTCACTACAAACAGGTCACTACAAACAGGTCACTACAGCCCCAAACAGTCACTACAGCCCCAAACAGGTAACTACAACCCCAAACAGGTCACTACAGCCCCAAACAGGTCCACTACAGCCCCAAACAGTCACTACAGCCCCAAACAGGTCACTACAGCCCCAAACAGGTCCACTACAGCCCCAAACAGACAGGTCACTACAGCCCCAAACAGTCACTACAGCCCCAAACAGACAGGTCACTACAGCCCCAAACAGTCACTACAGCCCCAAACAGTCACTACAGCCCCAAACAGACAGGTCACTACAGCCCCAAACAGACAGGTCACTACAGCCCCAAACAGTCACTACAGCCCCAAACAGGTCACTACAGCCCCAAACAGGCCACTACAGCCCCAAACAGGTCACTACAGCCCCAAACAGTCACTAGAGCCCCAAACAGGTAACTACAGCCCCAAACAGGTCACTACAGCCCCAAACAGTCACTACAGCCCCAAACAGGTCACTACAGCCCCAAACAGGTCACTACAGCCCCAAACAGTCACTACAGCCCCAAACAGGCCACTACAGCCCCAAACAGGTAACTACAGCCCCAAACAGGTCACTACAGCCCCAAACAGGTCCACTACAGCCCCAAACAGTCACTACAGCCCCAAACAGGTAACTACAGCCCCAAACAGTCACTACAGCCCCAAACAGGTCACTACAGCCCCAAACAGGCCACTACAGCCCCAAACAGGTCACTACAGCCCCAAACAGACAGGTCACTACAGCCCCAAACAGTCACTACAGACACAAACAGGTCACTACAGCCCCAAACAGGTCACTACAGCCCCAAACAGGCCACTACAGCCCCAAACAGGCCACTACAGCCCCAAACAGACAGGTCACTACAGCCCCAAACAGTCACTACAGCCCCAAACAGACATGTCACTACAGCCCCAAACAGGTAACTACAGCCCCAAACAGGTCACTACAGCCCCAAACAGGTCACTACAGCCCCAAACAGTCACTACAGCCCCAAACAGGCCACTACAGCCCCAAACAGTCACTACAGCCCCAAACAGACACTACAGCCCCAAACAGGTAACTACAGCCCCAAACAGGTCACTACAGCCCCAAACAGTCACTACAGCCCCAAACAGGTCACTACAGCCCCAAACAGGTCACTACAGCCCCAAACAGTCACTACAGCCCCAGACAGGTCACTACAGCCCCAAACAGTCACTACAGCCCCAAACAGTCACTACAGCCCCAAACAGACAGGTCACTACAGCCCCAAACAGACAGGTCACTACAGCCCCAAACAGTCACTACAGCCCCAAACAGGTCACTACAGCCCCAAACAGGCCACTACAGCCCCAAACAGGTCACTACAGCCCCAAACAGTCACTAGAGCCCCAAACAGGTAACTACAGCCCCAAACAGGTCACTACAGCCCCAAACAGTCACTACAGCCCCAAACAGGTCACTACAGCCCCAAACAGGTCACTACAGCCCCAAACAGTCACTACAGCCCCAAACAGGCCACTACAGCCCCAAACAGGTAACTACAGCCCCAAACAGGTCACTACAGCCCCAAACAGGTCCACTACAGCCCCAAACAGTCACTACAGCCCCAAACAGGTAACTACAGCCCCAAACAGTCACTACAGCCCCAAACAGGTCACTACAGCCCCAAACAGGCCACTACAGCCCCAAACAGGTCACTACAGCCCCAAACAGACAGGTCACTACAGCCCCAAACAGTCACTACAGACACAAACAGGTCACTACAGCCCCAAACAGGTCACTACAGCCCCAAACAGGCCACTACAGCCCCAAACAGGCCACTACAGCCCCAAACAGACAGGTCACTACAGCCCCAAACAGTCACTACAGCCCCAAACAGACATGTCACTACAGCCCCAAACAGTCACTACAGCCCCAAACAGGTAACTACAGCCCCAAACAGGTCACTACAGCCCCAAACAGGTCACTACAGCCCCAAACAGTCACTACAGCCCCAAACAGGCCACTACAGCCCCAAACAGTCACTACAGCCCCAAACAGACACTACAGCCCCAAACAGGTAACTACAGCCCCAAACAGGTCACTACAGCCCCAAACAGTCACTACAGCCCCAAACAGGTCACTACAGCCCCAAACAGGTCACTACAGCCCCAAACAGTCACTACAGCCCCAGACAGGTCACTACAGCCCCAAACAGTCACTACAGCCCCAAACAGACAGGTCACTACAGCCCCAAACAGGTAACTACAGCCCCAAACAGGTAACTACAGCCCCAAACAGGTCACTACAGCCCCAAACAGTCACTACAGCCCCAAACAGGTCACTACAGCCTCAAACAGGTCACTACAGCCCCACACAGTCACTACAGCCCCAAACAGGTCACTACAGCCCCAAACAGGTCACTACAGCCCCAAACAGTCACTACAGCCCCAAACAGGTCACTACAGCCCCAAACAGTCACTACAGCCCCAAACAGACAGGTCACTACAGCCCCAAACAGTCACTACAGCCCCAAACAGGTAACTACAGCCCCAAACAGGTCACTACAGCCCCAAACAGTCACTACAGCCCCAAACAGGTCACTACAGCCCCAAACAGGTCACTACAGCCCCAAACAGTCACTACAGCCCCAAACAGGTCACTACAGCCCCAAACAGGTCACTACAGCCCCAAACAGTCACTACAGCCCCAAACAGGTCACTACAGCCCCAAACAGTCACTACAGCCCCAAACGGACAGGTCACTACAGCCCCAAACAGTCACTACAGCCCCAAACAGGTAACTACAGCCCCAAACAGACAGGTCACTACAGCCCCAAACAGTCACTACAAACAGGTCACTACAGCCCCACACAGGTCACTACAAACAGGTCACTACAAACAGGTCACTACAGCCCCAAACAGTCACTACAGCCCCAAACAGGTAACTACAACCCCAAACAGGTCACTACAGCCCCAAACAGGTCCACTACAGCCCCAAACAGTCACTACAGCCCCAAACAGGTCACTACAGCCCCAAACAGGTCCACTACAGCCCCAAACAGACAGGTCACTACAGCCCCAAACAGTCACTACAGCCCCAAACAGACACTACAGCCACAAACAGGTCACTACAGCCCCAAACAGGTCACTACAGCCCCAAACAGACACTACAGCCCCAAACAGTCACTACAGCCCCAAACAGGTCACTACAGCCCCAAACCGGCCACTACAGCCCCAAACAGGTTACTACAGCCCCAAACAGGCCACTACAGCTCCAAACAGGCCACTACAGCCCCAAACAGGTAACTACAGCCCCAAACAGGTAACTACAGCCCCAAACAGGCCACTACAGCCCCAAACAGGTCACTACAGCCCCAAACAGGTCCACTACAGCCCCACACAGTCACTACAGCCCCAAACAGGTAACTACAGCCCCAAACAGTCACTACAGCCCCAAACACGTCCACTACAGCCCCAAACAGGGTCACTACAGCCCCAAACAGGTCACTACAGCCCCAAACAGGCCACTACAGCCCCAAACAGGCCACTACAGCCCCAAACAGGCCACTACAGCCCCAAACAGGCCACTACAGCCCCAAACAGGTAACTACAGCCCCAAACAGTCACTACAGCCCCAAACAGACAATACAGCCCCAAACAGGCCACTACAGCCCCAAACAGGCCACTACAGCCCCAAACAGGTAACTACAGCCCCAAACAGGCCACTACAGCCCCAAACAGGTAACTACAGCCCCAAACAGGTCACTACAGCCCCAAACAGGTCCACTACAGCCCCAAACAGTCACTACTGCCCCAAACAGGTAACTACAGCCCCAAACAGGCCACTACAGCCCCAAACAGGTCACTACAGCCCCAAACAGGCCACTACAGCCCCAAACAGGTCACTACAGCCCCAAACAGTCACTAGAGCCCCAAACAGGTAACTACAGCCCCAAACAGGTCACTACAGCCCCAAACAGTCACTACAGCCCCAAACAGGTCACTACAGCCCCAAACAGGTCACTACAGCCCCAAACAGTCACTACAGCCCCAAACAGGCCACTACAGCCCCAAACAGGTAACTACAGCCCCAAACAGGCCACTACAGCCCCAAACAGGCCACTACAGCCCCAAACAGACAGGTCACTACAGCCCCAAACAGTCACTACAGCCCCAAACAGACAGGTCACTACAGCCCCAAACAGTCACTACAGCCCCAAACAGGTAACTACAGCCCCAAACAGGTCACTACAGCCCCAAACAGGCCACTACAGCCCCAAACAGTCACTACAGCCCCAAACATACACTACAGCCCCAAACAGGTAACTACAGCCCCAAACAGGTCACTACAGCCCCAAACAGTCACTACAGCCCCAAACAGGTCACTACAGCCCCAAACAGGTCACTACAGCCCCAAACAGTCACTACAGCCCCAAACAGGTCACTACAGCCCCAAACAGACAGGTCACTACAGCCCCAAACAGTCACTACAGCCCCAAACAGACAGGTCACTACAGCCCCAAACAGTCACTACAGCCCCAAACAGGTAACTACAGCCCCAAACAGGTCACTACAGCCCCAAACAGTCACTACAGCCCCAAACAGGTCACTACAGCCCCAAACAGGTCACTACAGCCCCAAACAGTCACTACAGCCCCAAACAGGTCACTACAGCCCCAAACAGGTCACTACAGCCCCAAACAGTCACTACAGCCCCAAACAGGTCACTACAGCCCCAAACAGTCACTACAGCCCCAAACGGACAGGTCACTACAGCCCCAAACAGTCACTACAGCCCCAAACAGGTAACTACAGCCCCAAACAGACAGGTCACTACAGCCCCAAACAGTCACTACAAACAGGTCACTACAGCCCCACACAGGTCACTACAAACAGGTCACTACAAACAGGTCACTACAGCCCCAAACAGTCACTACAGCCCCAAACAGGTAACTACAACCCCAAACAGGTCACTACAGCCCCAAACAGGTCCACTACAGCCCCAAACAGTCACTACAGCCCCAAACAGGTCACTACAGCCCCAAACAGGTCCACTACAGCCCCAAACAGACAGGTCACTACAGCCCCAAACAGTCACTACAGCCCCAAACAGACAGGTCACTACAGCCCCAAACAGTCACTACAGCCCCAAACAGTCACTACAGCCCCAAACAGACAGGTCACTACAGCCCCAAACAGACAGGTCACTACAGCCCCAAACAGTCACTACAGCCCCAAACAGGTCACTACAGCCCCAAACAGGCCACTACAGCCCCAAACAGGTCACTACAGCCCCAAACAGTCACTAGAGCCCCAAACAGGTAACTACAGCCCCAAACAGGTCACTACAGCCCCAAACAGTCACTACAGCCCCAAACAGGTCACTACAGCCCCAAACAGGTCACTACAGCCCCAAACAGTCACTACAGCCCCAAACAGGCCACTACAGCCCCAAACAGGTAACTACAGCCCCAAACAGGTCACTACAGCCCCAAACAGGTCCACTACAGCCCCAAACAGTCACTACAGCCCCAAACAGGTAACTACAGCCCCAAACAGTCACTACAGCCCCAAACAGGTCACTACAGCCCCAAACAGGCCACTACAGCCCCAAACAGGTCACTACAGCCCCAAACAGACAGGTCACTACAGCCCCAAACAGTCACTACAGACACAAACAGGTCACTACAGCCCCAAACAGGTCACTACAGCCCCAAACAGGCCACTACAGCCCCAAACAGGCCACTACAGCCCCAAACAGACAGGTCACTACAGCCCCAAACAGTCACTACAGCCCCAAACAGACATGTCACTACAGCCCCAAACAGGTAACTACAGCCCCAAACAGGTCACTACAGCCCCAAACAGGTCACTACAGCCCCAAACAGTCACTACAGCCCCAAACAGGCCACTACAGCCCCAAACAGTCACTACAGCCCCAAACAGACACTACAGCCCCAAACAGGTAACTACAGCCCCAAACAGGTCACTACAGCCCCAAACAGTCACTACAGCCCCAAACAGGTCACTACAGCCCCAAACAGGTCACTACAGCCCCAAACAGTCACTACAGCCCCAGACAGGTCACTACAGCCCCAAACAGTCACTACAGCCCCAAACAGTCACTACAGCCCCAAACAGACAGGTCACTACAGCCCCAAACAGACAGGTCACTACAGCCCCAAACAGTCACTACAGCCCCAAACAGGTCACTACAGCCCCAAACAGGCCACTACAGCCCCAAACAGGTCACTACAGCCCCAAACAGTCACTAGAGCCCCAAACAGGTAACTACAGCCCCAAACAGGTCACTACAGCCCCAAACAGTCACTACAGCCCCAAACAGGTCACTACAGCCCCAAACAGGTCACTACAGCCCCAAACAGTCACTACAGCCCCAAACAGGCCACTACAGCCCCAAACAGGTAACTACAGCCCCAAACAGGTCACTACAGCCCCAAACAGGTCCACTACAGCCCCAAACAGTCACTACAGCCCCAAACAGGTAACTACAGCCCCAAACAGTCACTACAGCCCCAAACAGGTCACTACAGCCCCAAACAGGCCACTACAGCCCCAAACAGGTCACTACAGCCCCAAACAGACAGGTCACTACAGCCCCAAACAGTCACTACAGACACAAACAGGTCACTACAGCCCCAAACAGGTCACTACAGCCCCAAACAGGCCACTACAGCCCCAAACAGGCCACTACAGCCCCAAACAGACAGGTCACTACAGCCCCAAACAGTCACTACAGCCCCAAACAGACATGTCACTACAGCCCCAAACAGTCACTACAGCCCCAAACAGGTAACTACAGCCCCAAACAGGTCACTACAGCCCCAAACAGGCCACTACAGCCCCAAACAGGCCACTACAGCCCCAAACAGACAGGTCACTACAGCCCCAAACAGTCACTACAGCCCCAAACAGACATGTCACTACAGCCCCAAACAGTCACTACAGCCCCAAACAGGTAACTACAGCCCCAAACAGGTCACTACAGCCCCAAACAGGTCACTACAGCCCCAAACAGTCACTACAGCCCCAAACAGGCCACTACAGCCCCAAACAGTCACTACAGCCCCAAACAGACACTACAGCCCCAAACAGGTAACTACAGCCCCAAACAGGTCACTACAGCCCCAAACAGTCACTACAGCCCCAAACAGGTCACTACAGCCCCAAACAGGTCACTACAGCCCCAAACAGTCACTACAGCCCCAGACAGGTCACTACAGCCCCAAACAGTCACTACAGCCCCAAACAGACAGGTCACTACAGCCCCAAACAGGTAACTACAGCCCCAAACAGGTAACTACAGCCCCAAACAGGTCACTACAGCCCCAAACAGTCACTACAGCCCCAAACAGGTCACTACAGCCTCAAACAGGTCACTACAGCCCCACACAGTCACTACAGCCCCAAACAGGTCACTACAGCCCCAAACAGGTCACTACAGCCCCAAACAGTCACTACAGCCCCAAACAGGTCACTACAGCCCCAAACAGTCACTACAGCCCCAAACAGACAGGTCACTACAGCCCCAAACAGTCACTACAGCCCCAAACAGGTAACTACAGCCCCAAACAGGTCACTACAGCCCCAAACAGTCACTACAGCCCCAAACAGGTCACTACAGCCCCAAACAGGTCACTACAGCCCCAAACAGTCACTACAGCCCCAAACAGGTCACTACAGCCCCAAACAGGTCACTACAGCCCCAAACAGTCACTACAGCCCCAAACAGGTCACTACAGCCCCAAACAGTCACTACAGCCCCAAACGGACAGGTCACTACAGCCCCAAACAGTCACTACAGCCCCAAACAGGTAACTACAGCCCCAAACAGACAGGTCACTACAGCCCCAAACAGTCACTACAAACAGGTCACTACAGCCCCACACAGGTCACTACAAACAGGTCACTACAAACAGGTCACTACAGCCCCAAACAGTCACTACAGCCCCAAACAGGTAACTACAACCCCAAACAGGTCACTACAGCCCCAAACAGGTCCACTACAGCCCCAAACAGTCACTACAGCCCCAAACAGGTCACTACAGCCCCAAACAGGTCCACTACAGCCCCAAACAGACAGGTCACTACAGCCCCAAACAGTCACTACAGCCCCAAACAGACACTACAGCCACAAACAGGTCACTACAGCCCCAAACAGGTCACTACAGCCCCAAACAGACACTACAGCCCCAAACAGTCACTACAGCCCCAAACAGGTCACTACAGCCCCAAACCGGCCACTACAGCCCCAAACAGGTTACTACAGCCCCAAACAGGCCACTACAGCTCCAAACAGGCCACTACAGCCCCAAACAGGTAACTACAGCCCCAAACAGGTAACTACAGCCCCAAACAGGCCACTACAGCCCCAAACAGGTCACTACAGCCCCAAACAGGTCCACTACAGCCCCACACAGTCACTACAGCCCCAAACAGGTAACTACAGCCCCAAACAGTCACTACAGCCCCAAACACGTCCACTACAGCCCCAAACAGGGTCACTACAGCCCCAAACAGGTCACTACAGCCCCAAACAGGCCACTACAGCCCCAAACAGGCCACTACAGCCCCAAACAGGCCACTACAGCCCCAAACAGGCCACTACAGCCCCAAACAGGTAACTACAGCCCCAAACAGTCACTACAGCCCCAAACAGACAATACAGCCCCAAACAGGCCACTACAGCCCCAAACAGGCCACTACAGCCCCAAACAGGTAACTACAGCCCCAAACAGGCCACTACAGCCCCAAACAGGTAACTACAGCCCCAAACAGGTCACTACAGCCCCAAACAGGTCCACTACAGCCCCAAACAGTCACTACTGCCCCAAACAGGTAACTACAGCCCCAAACAGGCCACCACAGCCCCAAACAGGTCACTACAGCCCCAAACAGGCCACTACAGCCCCAAACAGGTCACTACAGCCCCAAACAGTCACTAGAGCCCCAAACAGGTAACTACAGCCCCAAACAGGTCACTACAGCCCCAAACAGTCACTACAGCCCCAAACAGGTCACTACAGCCCCAAACAGGTCACTACAGCCCCAAACAGTCACTACAGCCCCAAACAGGCCACTACAGCCCCAAACAGGTAACTACAGCCCCAAACAGGCCACTACAGCCCCAAACAGGCCACTACAGCCCCAAACAGACAGGTCACTACAGCCCCAAACAGTCACTACAGCCCCAAACAGACAGGTCACTACAGCCCCAAACAGTCACTACAGCCCCAAACAGGTAACTACAGCCCCAAACAGGTCACTACAGCCCCAAACAGGCCACTACAGCCCCAAACAGTCACTACAGCCCCAAACATACACTACAGCCCCAAACAGGTAACTACAGCCCCAAACAGGTCACTACAGCCCCAAACAGTCACTACAGCCCCAAACAGGTCACTACAGCCCCAAACAGGTCACTACAGCCCCAAACAGTCACTACAGCCCCAAACAGGTCACTACAGCCCCAAACAGACAGGTCACTACAGCCCCAAACAGTCACTACAGCCCCAAACAGACAGGTCACTACAGCCCCAAACAGTCACTACAGCCCCAAACAGGTAACTACAGCCCCAAACAGGTCACTACAGCCCCAAACAGTCACTACAGCCCCAAACAGGTCACTACAGCCCCAAACAGGTCACTACAGCCCCAAACAGTCACTACAGCCCCAAACAGGTCACTACAGCCCCAAACAGGTCACTACAGCCCCAAACAGTCACTACAGCCCCAAACAGGTCACTACAGCCCCAAACAGTCACTACAGCCCCAAACGGACAGGTCACTACAGCCCCAAACAGTCACTACAGCCCCAAACAGGTAACTACAGCCCCAAACAGACAGGTCACTACAGCCCCAAACAGTCACTACAAACAGGTCACTACAGCCCCACACAGGTCACTACAAACAGGTCACTACAAACAGGTCACTACAGCCCCAAACAGTCACTACAGCCCCAAACAGGTAACTACAACCCCAAACAGGTCACTACAGCCCCAAACAGGTCCACTACAGCCCCAAACAGTCACTACAGCCCCAAACAGGTCACTACAGCCCCAAACAGGTCCACTACAGCCCCAAACAGACAGGTCACTACAGCCCCAAACAGTCACTACAGCCCCAAACAGACAGGTCACTACAGCCCCAAACAGTCACTACAGCCCCAAACAGTCACTACAGCCCCAAACAGACAGGTCACTACAGCCCCAAACAGACAGGTCACTACAGCCCCAAACAGTCACTACAGCCCCAAACAGGTCACTACAGCCCCAAACAGGCCACTACAGCCCCAAACAGGTCACTACAGCCCCAAACAGTCACTAGAGCCCCAAACAGGTAACTACAGCCCCAAACAGGTCACTACAGCCCCAAACAGTCACTACAGCCCCAAACAGGTCACTACAGCCCCAAACAGGTCACTACAGCCCCAAACAGTCACTACAGCCCCAAACAGGCCACTACAGCCCCAAACAGGTAACTACAGCCCCAAACAGGTCACTACAGCCCCAAACAGGTCCACTACAGCCCCAAACAGTCACTACAGCCCCAAACAGGTAACTACAGCCCCAAACAGTCACTACAGCCCCAAACAGGTCACTACAGCCCCAAACAGGCCACTACAGCCCCAAACAGGTCACTACAGCCCCAAACAGACAGGTCACTACAGCCCCAAACAGTCACTACAGACACAAACAGGTCACTACAGCCCCAAACAGGTCACTACAGCCCCAAACAGGCCACTACAGCCCCAAACAGGCCACTACAGCCCCAAACAGACAGGTCACTACAGCCCCAAACAGTCACTACAGCCCCAAACAGACATGTCACTACAGCCCCAAACAGGTAACTACAGCCCCAAACAGGTCACTACAGCCCCAAACAGGTCACTACAGCCCCAAACAGTCACTACAGCCCCAAACAGGCCACTACAGCCCCAAACAGTCACTACAGCCCCAAACAGACACTACAGCCCCAAACAGGTAACTACAGCCCCAAACAGGTCACTACAGCCCCAAACAGTCACTACAGCCCCAAACAGGTCACTACAGCCCCAAACAGGTCACTACAGCCCCAAACAGTCACTACAGCCCCAGACAGGTCACTACAGCCCCAAACAGTCACTACAGCCCCAAACAGTCACTACAGCCCCAAACAGACAGGTCACTACAGCCCCAAACAGACAGGTCACTACAGCCCCAAACAGTCACTACAGCCCCAAACAGGTCACTACAGCCCCAAACAGGCCACTACAGCCCCAAACAGGTCACTACAGCCCCAAACAGTCACTAGAGCCCCAAACAGGTAACTACAGCCCCAAACAGGTCACTACAGCCCCAAACAGTCACTACAGCCCCAAACAGGTCACTACAGCCCCAAACAGGTCACTACAGCCCCAAACAGTCACTACAGCCCCAAACAGGCCACTACAGCCCCAAACAGGTAACTACAGCCCCAAACAGGTCACTACAGCCCCAAACAGGTCCACTACAGCCCCAAACAGTCACTACAGCCCCAAACAGGTAACTACAGCCCCAAACAGTCACTACAGCCCCAAACAGGTCACTACAGCCCCAAACAGGCCACTACAGCCCCAAACAGGTCACTACAGCCCCAAACAGACAGGTCACTACAGCCCCAAACAGTCACTACAGACACAAACAGGTCACTACAGCCCCAAACAGGTCACTACAGCCCCAAACAGGCCACTACAGCCCCAAACAGGCCACTACAGCCCCAAACAGACAGGTCACTACAGCCCCAAACAGTCACTACAGCCCCAAACAGACATGTCACTACAGCCCCAAACAGTCACTACAGCCCCAAACAGGTAACTACAGCCCCAAACAGGTCACTACAGCCCCAAACAGGTCACTACAGCCCCAAACAGTCACTACAGCCCCAAACAGGCCACTACAGCCCCAAACAGTCACTACAGCCCCAAACAGACACTACAGCCCCAAACAGGTAACTACAGCCCCAAACAGGTCACTACAGCCCCAAACAGTCACTACAGCCCCAAACAGGTCACTACAGCCCCAAACAGGTCACTACAGCCCCAAACAGTCACTACAGCCCCAGACAGGTCACTACAGCCCCAAACAGTCACTACAGCCCCAAACAGACAGGTCACTACAGCCCCAAACAGGTAACTACAGCCCCAAACAGGTAACTACAGCCCCAAACAGGTCACTACAGCCCCAAACAGTCACTACAGCCCCAAACAGGTCACTACAGCCTCAAACAGGTCACTACAGCCCCACACAGTCACTACAGCCCCAAACAGGTCACTACAGCCCCAAACAGGTCACTACAGCCCCAAACAGTCACTACAGCCCCAAACAGGTCACTACAGCCCCAAACAGTCACTACAGCCCCAAACAGACAGGTCACTACAGCCCCAAACAGTCACTACAGCCCCAAACAGTTAACTACAGCCCCAAACAGGTCACTACAGCCCCAAACAGGTCCACTACAGCCCCAAACAGTCACTACAGCCCCAAACAGGTCACTACAGCCCCAAACAGGTCCACTACAGCCCCAAACAGGCCACTACAGCCCCAAACAGGTAACTACAGCCCCAAACAGGCCACTACAGCCCCAAACAGGTAACTACAGCCCCAAACAGGTCACTACAGCCCCAAACAGGTCCACTACAGCCCCAAACAGTCACTACTGCCCCAAACAGGTAACTACAGCCCCAAACAGGCCACTACAGCCCCAAACAGGTCACTACAGCCCCAAACAGGCCACTACAGCCCCAAACAGGTCACTACAGCCCCAAACAGTCACTAGAGCCCCAAACAGGTAACTACAGCCCCAAACAGGTCACTACAGCCCCAAACAGTCACTACAGCCCCAAACAGGTCACTACAGCCCCAAACAGGTCACTACAGCCCCAAACAGTCACTACAGCCCCAAACAGGTCACTACAGCCCCAAACAGGTCACTACAGCCCCAAACAGTCACTACAGCCCCAAACAGGTCACTACAGCCCCAAACAGTCACTACAGCCCCAAACGGACAGGTCACTACAGCCCCAAACAGTCACTACAGCCCCAAACAGGTAACTACAGCCCCAAACAGACAGGTCACTACAGCCCCAAACAGTCACTACAAACAGGTCACTACAGCCCCACACAGGTCACTACAAACAGGTCACTACAAACAGGTCACTACAGCCCCAAACAGTCACTACAGCCCCAAACAGGTAACTACAACCCCAAACAGGTCACTACAGCCCCAAACAGGTCCACTACAGCCCCAAACAGTCACTACAGCCCCAAACAGGTCACTACAGCCCCAAACAGGTCCACTACAGCCCCAAACAGACAGGTCACTACAGCCCCAAACAGTCACTACAGCCCCAAACAGACAGGTCACTACAGCCCCAAACAGTCACTACAGCCCCAAACAGTCACTACAGCCCCAAACAGACAGGTCACTACAGCCCCAAACAGACAGGTCACTACAGCCCCAAACAGTCACTACAGCCCCAAACAGGTCACTACAGCCCCAAACAGGCCACTACAGCCCCAAACAGGTCACTACAGCCCCAAACAGTCACTAGAGCCCCAAACAGGTAACTACAGCCCCAAACAGGTCACTACAGCCCCAAACAGTCACTACAGCCCCAAACAGGTCACTACAGCCCCAAACAGGTCACTACAGCCCCAAACAGTCACTACAGCCCCAAACAGGCCACTACAGCCCCAAACAGGTAACTACAGCCCCAAACAGGTCACTACAGCCCCAAACAGGTCCACTACAGCCCCAAACAGTCACTACAGCCCCAAACAGGTAACTACAGCCCCAAACAGTCACTACAGCCCCAAACAGGTCACTACAGCCCCAAACAGGCCACTACAGCCCCAAACAGGTCACTACAGCCCCAAACAGACAGGTCACTACAGCCCCAAACAGTCACTACAGACACAAACAGGTCACTACAGCCCCAAACAGGTCACTACAGCCCCAAACAGGCCACTACAGCCCCAAACAGGCCACTACAGCCCCAAACAGACAGGTCACTACAGCCCCAAACAGTCACTACAGCCCCAAACAGACATGTCACTACAGCCCCAAACAGGTAACTACAGCCCCAAACAGGTCACTACAGCCCCAAACAGGTCACTACAGCCCCAAACAGTCACTACAGCCCCAAACAGGCCACTACAGCCCCAAACAGTCACTACAGCCCCAAACAGACACTACAGCCCCAAACAGGTAACTACAGCCCCAAACAGGTCACTACAGCCCCAAACAGTCACTACAGCCCCAAACAGGTCACTACAGCCCCAAACAGGTCACTACAGCCCCAAACAGTCACTACAGCCCCAGACAGGTCACTACAGCCCCAAACAGTCACTACAGCCCCAAACAGTCACTACAGCCCCAAACAGACAGGTCACTACAGCCCCAAACAGACAGGTCACTACAGCCCCAAACAGTCACTACAGCCCCAAACAGGTCACTACAGCCCCAAACAGGCCACTACAGCCCCAAACAGGTCACTACAGCCCCAAACAGTCACTAGAGCCCCAAACAGGTAACTACAGCCCCAAACAGGTCACTACAGCCCCAAACAGTCACTACAGCCCCAAACAGGTCACTACAGCCCCAAACAGGTCACTACAGCCCCAAACAGTCACTACAGCCCCAAACAGGCCACTACAGCCCCAAACAGGTAACTACAGCCCCAAACAGGTCACTACAGCCCCAAACAGGTCCACTACAGCCCCAAACAGTCACTACAGCCCCAAACAGGTAACTACAGCCCCAAACAGTCACTACAGCCCCAAACAGGTCACTACAGCCCCAAACAGGCCACTACAGCCCCAAACAGGTCACTACAGCCCCAAACAGACAGGTCACTACAGCCCCAAACAGTCACTACAGACACAAACAGGTCACTACAGCCCCAAACAGGTCACTACAGCCCCAAACAGGCCACTACAGCCCCAAACAGGCCACTACAGCCCCAAACAGACAGGTCACTACAGCCCCAAACAGTCACTACAGCCCCAAACAGACATGTCACTACAGCCCCAAACAGTCACTACAGCCCCAAACAGGTAACTACAGCCCCAAACAGGTCACTACAGCCCCAAACAGGTCACTACAGCCCCAAACAGTCACTACAGCCCCAAACAGGCCACTACAGCCCCAAACAGTCACTACAGCCCCAAACAGACACTACAGCCCCAAACAGGTAACTACAGCCCCAAACAGGTCACTACAGCCCCAAACAGTCACTACAGCCCCAAACAGGTCACTACAGCCCCAAACAGGTCACTACAGCCCCAAACAGTCACTACAGCCCCAGACAGGTCACTACAGCCCCAAACAGTCACTACAGCCCCAAACAGACAGGTCACTACAGCCCCAAACAGGTAACTACAGCCCCAAACAGGTAACTACAGCCCCAAACAGGTCACTACAGCCCCAAACAGTCACTACAGCCCCAAACAGGTCACTACAGCCTCAAACAGGTCACTACAGCCCCACACAGTCACTACAGCCCCAAACAGGTCACTACAGCCCCAAACAGGTCACTACAGCCCCAAACAGTCACTACAGCCCCAAACAGGTCACTACAGCCCCAAACAGTCACTACAGCCCCAAACAGACAGGTCACTACAGCCCCAAACAGTCACTACAGCCCCAAACAGTTAACTACAGCCCCAAACAGGTCACTACAGCCCCAAACAGGTCCACTACAGCCCCAAACAGTCACTACAGCCCCAAACAGGTCACTACAGCCCCAAACAGGTCCACTACAGCCCCAAACAGGCCACTACAGCCCCAAACAGGTAACTACAGCCCCAAACAGGCCACTACAGCCCCAAACAGGTAACTACAGCCCCAAACAGGTCACTACAGCCCCAAACAGGTCCACTACAGCCCCAAACAGTCACTACTGCCCCAAACAGGTAACTACAGCCCCAAACAGGCCACTACAGCCCCAAACAGGTCACTACAGCCCCAAACAGGCCACTACAGCCCCAAACAGGTCACTACAGCCCCAAACAGTCACTAGAGCCCCAAACAGGTAACTACAGCCCCAAACAGGTCACTACAGCCCCAAACAGTCACTACAGCCCCAAACAGGTCACTACAGCCCCAAACAGGTCACTACAGCCCCAAACAGTCACTACAGCCCCAAACAGGCCACTACAGCCCCAAACAGGTAACTACAGCCCCAAACAGGCCACTACAGCCCCAAACAGGCCACTACAGCCCCAAACAGACAGGTCACTACAGCCCCAAACAGTCACTACAGCCCCAAACAGACAGGTCACTACAGCCCCAAACAGTCACTACAGCCCCAAACAGGTAACTACAGCCCCAAACAGGTCACTACAGCCCCAAACAGGCCACTACAGCCCCAAACAGTCACTACAGCCCCAAACATACACTACAGCCCCAAACAGGTAACTACAGCCCCAAACAGGTCACTACAGCCCCAAACAGTCACTACAGCCCCAAACAGGTCACTACAGCCCCAAACAGGTCACTACAGCCCCAAACAGTCACTACAGCCCCAAACAGGTCACTACAGCCCCAAACAGACAGGTCACTACAGCCCCAAACAGTCACTACAGCCCCAAACAGACAGGTCACTACAGCCCCAAACAGTCACTACAGCCCCAAACAGGTAACTACAGCCCCAAACAGGTCACTACAGCCCCAAACAGTCACTACAGCCCCAAACAGGTCACTACAGCCCCAAACAGGTCACTACAGCCCCAAACAGTCACTACAGCCCCAAACAGGTCACTACAGCCCCAAACAGGTCACTACAGCCCCAAACAGTCACTACAGCCCCAAACAGGTCACTACAGCCCCAAACAGTCACTACAGCCCCAAACGGACAGGTCACTACAGCCCCAAACAGTCACTACAGCCCCAAACAGGTAACTACAGCCCCAAACAGACAGGTCACTACAGCCCCAAACAGTCACTACAAACAGGTCACTACAGCCCCACACAGGTCACTACAAACAGGTCACTACAAACAGGTCACTACAGCCCCAAACAGTCACTACAGCCCCAAACAGGTAACTACAACCCCAAACAGGTCACTACAGCCCCAAACAGGTCCACTACAGCCCCAAACAGTCACTACAGCCCCAAACAGGTCACTACAGCCCCAAACAGGTCCACTACAGCCCCAAACAGACACTACAGCCCCAAACAGGTCACTACAGCCCCAAACAGACAGGTCACTACAGCCCCAAACAGTCACTACAGCCCCAAACAGACAGGTCACTACAGCCCCAAACAGTCACTACAGCCCCAAACAGGTAACTACAGCCCCAAACAGGTCACTACAGCCCCAAACAGTCACTACAGCCCCAAACAGGTCACTACAGCCCCAAACAGGTCACTACAGCCCCAAACAGTCACTACAGCCCCAAACAGGTCACTACAGCCCCAAACAGGTCACTACAGCCCCAAACAGTCACTACAGCCCCAAACAGGTCACTACAGCCCCAAACAGTCACTACAGCCCCAAACGGACAGGTCACTACAGCCCCAAACAGTCACTACAGCCCCAAACAGGTAACTACAGCCCCAAACAGACAGGTCACTACAGCCCCAAACAGTCACTACAAACAGGTCACTACAGCCCCACACAGGTCACTACAAACAGGTCACTACAAACAGGTCACTACAGCCCCAAACAGTCACTACAGCCCCAAAC
Source organism: Notolepis coatsorum (assembly GCF_963971535.1). Classification (NCBI taxonomy): domain Eukaryota; kingdom Metazoa; phylum Chordata; class Actinopteri; order Aulopiformes; family Paralepididae; genus Notolepis; species Notolepis coatsorum. Next base: position 128,197 of record NW_028174666.1, read on the forward strand.
AGGTAACTACAACCCCAAACAGGTCACTACAGCCCCAAACAGGTCCACTACAGCCCCAAACAGTCACTACAGCCCCAAACAGGTCACTACAGCCCCAAACAGGTCCACTACAGCCCCAAACAGACAGGTCACTACAGCCCCAAACAGTCACTACAGCCCCAAACAGACAGGTCACTACAGCCCCAAACAGTCACTACAGCCCCAAACAGTCACTACAGCCCCAAACAGACAGGTCACTACAGCCCCAAACAGACAGGTCACTACAGCCCCAAACAGTCACTACAGCCCCAAACAGGTCACTACAGCCCCAAACAGGCCACTACAGCCCCAAACAGGTCACTACAGCCCCAAACAGTCACTAGAGCCCCAAACAGGTAACTACAGCCCCAAACAGGTCACTACAGCCCCAAACAGTCACTACAGCCCCAAACAGGTCACTACAGCCCCAAACAGGTCACTACAGCCCCAAACAGTCACTACAGCCCCAAACAGGCCACTACAGCCCCAAACAGGTAACTACAGCCCCAAACAGGTCACTACAGCCCCAAACAGGTCCACTACAGCCCCAAACAGTCACTACAGCCCCAAACAGGTAACTACAGCCCCAAACAGTCACTACAGCCCCAAACAGGTCACTACAGCCCCAAACAGGCCACTACAGCCCCAAACAGGTCACTACAGCCCCAAACAGACAGGTCACTACAGCCCCAAACAGTCACTACAGCCCCAAACAGACACTACAGCCCCAAACAGTCACTACAGCCCCAACCAGACACTACAGCCCCAAACAGACACTACAGCCCCAAACAGTCACTACAGCCCCAAACAGGTCACTACAGCCCCAAACAGTCACTACAGCCCCAAACAGACAGATCACTACAGCCCCAAACAGTCACTACAGCCCCAAACAGCTAACTACAGCCCCAAACAGGTCACTACAGCCCCAGACAGGTCACTACAGCCCCAAACAGTCACTACAGCCCCAAACAGGCCACTACAGCCCCAAACAGTCACTACAGCCCCAAACAGACACTACAGCCCCAAACAGGTAACTACAGCCCCAAACATGTCACTACAGCCCCAAACAGTCACTACAGCCCCAAACAGGTCACTACAGCCCCAAACAGGTCACTACAGCCCCAAACAGTCACTACAGCCCCAAACAGGTCACTACAGCCCCAAACAGGTCACTACAGCCCCAAACAGTCACTACAGCCCCAAACAGTCACTACAGCCCCAAACAGACAGGTCACTACAGCCCCAAACAGTCACTACAGCCCCAAACAGGTAACTACAGCCCCAAACAGGTCACTACAGCCCCAAACAGTCACTACAGCCCCAAACAGGTCACTACAGCCCCAAACAGGTCACTACAGCCCCAAACAGTCACTACAGCCCCAAACAGGTCACTACAGCCCCAAACAGGTCACTACAGCCCCAAACAGTCACTACAGCCCCAAACAGGTCACTACAGCCCCAAACAGTCACTACAGCCCCAAACGGACAGGTCACTACAGCCCCAAACAGTCACTACAGCCCCAAACAGGTAACTACAGCCCCAAACAGACAGGTCACTACAGCCCCAAACAGTCACTACAAACAGGTCACTACAGCCCCACACAGGTCACTACAAACAGGTCACTACAAACAGGTCACTACAGCCCCAAACAGTCACTACAGCCCCAAACAGGTCACTACAGCCCCAAACAGGTCACTACAGCCCCAAACAGTCACTACAGCCCCAAACAGGTCACTACAGCCCCAAACAGTCACTACAGCCCCAAACGGACAGGTCACTACAGCCCCAAACAGTCACTACAGCCCCAAACAGGTAACTACAGCCCCAAACAGACAGGTCACTACAGCCCCAAACAGTCACTACAAACAGGTCACTACAGCCCCACACAGGTCACTACAAACAGGTCACTACAAACAGGTCACTACAGCCCCAAACAGTCACTACAGCCCCAAACAGGTCACTACAGCCCCAAACAGGTCACTACAGCCCCAAACAGTCACTACAGCCCCAAACAGGTCACTACAGCCCCAAACAGGTCACTACAGCCCCAAACAGTCACTACAGCCCCAAACAGGTCACTACAGCCCCAAACAGTCACTACAGCCCCAAACGGACAGGTCACTACAGCCCCAAACAGGTAACTACAGCCCCAAACAGACAGGTCACTACAGCCCCAAACAGTCACTACAAACAGGTCACTACAGCCCCACACAGGTCACTACAAACAGGTCACTACAAACAGGTCACTACAGCCCCAAACAGTCACTACAGCCCCAAACAGGCAACTACAACCCCAAACAGGTCACTACAGCCCCAAACAGGTCACTACAGCCCCAAACAGGTCACTACAGCCCCAAACAGGTCACTACAGCCCCAAACAGTCACTACAGCCCCAGACAGGTCACTACAGCCCCAAACAGTCACTACAGCCCCAAACAGTCACTACAGCCCCAAACAGGTCACTACAGCCCCAAACAGGTCCACTACAGCCCCAAACAGTCACTACAGCCCCAAACAGGTCACTACAGCCCCAAACAGGTCCACTACAGCCCCAAACAGACAGGTCACTACAGCCCCAAACAGTCACTACAGCCCCAAACAGACAGGGCACTACAGCCCCAAACAGTCACTACAGCCCCAAACAGTCACTACAGCCCCAAACAGACACTACAGCCCCAAACAGTCACTACAGCCCCAACCAGACACTACAGCCCCAAACAGACACTACAGCCCCAAACAGTCACTACAGCCCCAAACAGGTCACTACAGCCCCAAACAGTCACTACAGCCCCAAACAGACAGGTCACTACAGCCCCAAACAGTCACTACAGCCCCAAACAGCTAACTACAGCCCCAAACAGGTCACTACAGCCCCAGACAGGTCACTACAGCCCCAAACAGTCACTACAGCCCCAAACAGGCCACTACAGCCCCAAACAGTCACTACAGCCCCAAACAGACACTACAGCCCCAAACAGGTAACTACAGCCCCAAACATGTCCCTACAGCCCCAAACAGTCACTACAGCCCCAAACAGGTCACTACAGCCCCAAACAGGTCACTACAGCCCCAAACAGTCACTACAGCCCCAAACAGGTCACTACAGCCCCAAACAGGTCACTACAGCCCCAAACAGTCACTACAGCCCCAAACAGTCACTACAGCCCCAAACAGACAGGTCACTACAGCCCCAAACAGTCACTACAGCCCCAAACAGGTAACTACAGCCCCAAACAGGTCACTACAGCCCCAAACAGTCACTACAGCCCCAAACAGGTCACTACAGCCCCAAACAGGTCACTACAGCCCCAAACAGTCACTACAGCCCCAAACAGGTCACTACAGCCCCAAACAGGTCACTACAGCCCCAAACAGTCACTACAGCCCCAAACAGGTCACTACAGCCCCAAACAGTCACTACAGCCCCAAACGGACAGGTCACTACAGCCCCAAACAGTCACTACAGCCCCAAACAGGTCACTACAGCCCCAAACAGGCCACTACAGCCCCAAACAGGTCACTACAGCCCCAAACAGACAGGTCACTACAGCCCCAAACAGTCACTACAGACACAAACAGGTCACTACAGCCCCAAACAGGTCACTACAGCCCCAAACAGGCCACTACAGCCCCAAACAGGCCACTACAGCCCCAAACAGACAGGTCACTACAGCCCCAAACAGTCACTACAGCCCCAAACAGACATGTCACTACAGCCCCAAACAGTCACTACAGCCCCAAACAGGTAACTACAGCCCCAAACAGGTCACTACAGCCCCAAACAGGTCACTACAGCCCCAAACAGTCACTACAGCCCCAAACAGGCCACTACAGCCCCAAACAGTCACTACAGCCCCAAACAGACACTACAGCCCCAAACAGGTAACTACAGCCCCAAACAGGTCACTACAGCCCCAAACAGTCACTACAGCCCCAAACAGGTCACTACAGCCCCAAACAGGTCACTACAGCCCCAAACAGTCACTACAGCCCCAGACAGGTCACTACAGCCCCAAACAGTCACTACAGCCCCAAACAGACAGGTCACTACAGCCCCAAACAGGTAACTACAGCCCCAAACAGGTAACTACAGCCCCAAACAGGTCACTACAGCCCCAAACAGTCACTACAGCCCCAAACAGGTCACTACAGCCTCAAACAGGTCACTACAGCCCCACACAGTCACTACAGCCCCAAACAGGTCACTACAGCCCCAAACAGGTCACTACAGCCCCAAACAGTCACTACAGCCCCAAACAGGTAACTACAGCCCCAAACAGGTCACTACAGCCCCAAACAGGTCACTACAGCCCCAAACAGTCACTACAGCCCCAAACAGGCCACTACAGCCCCAAACAGTCACTACAGCCCCAAACAGACACTACAGCCCCAAACAGGTAACTACAGCCCCAAACAGGTCACTACAGCCCCAAACAGTCACTACAGCCCCAAACAGGTCACTACAGCCCCAAACAGGTCACTACAGCCCCAAACAGTCACTACAGCCCCAGACAGGTCACTACAGCCCCAAACAGTCACTACAGCCCCAAACAGACAGGTCACTACAGCCCCAAACAGGTAACTACAGCCCCAAACAGGTAACTACAGCCCCAAACAGGTCACTACAGCCCCAAACAGTCACTACAGCCCCAAACAGGTCACTACAGCCTCAAACAGGTCACTACAGCCCCACACAGTCACTACAGCCCCAAACAGGTCACTACAGCCCCAGACAGGTCACTACAGCCCCAAACAGTCACTACAGCCCCAAACAGACAGGTCACTACAGCCCCAAACAGGTAACTACAGCCCCAAACAGGTAACTACAGCCCCAAACAGGTCACTACAGCCCCAAACAGTCACTACAGCCCCAAACAGGTCACTACAGCCCCAAACAGTCACTACAGCCCCAAACAGTCACTACAGCCCCAAACAGGTCACTACAGCCCCAAACAGGTCCACTACAGCCCCAAACAGTCACTACAGCCCCAAACAGGTCACTACAGCCCCAAACAGGTCCACTACAGCCCCAAACAGACAGGTCACTACAGCCCCAAACAGTCACTACAGCCCCAAACAGACAGGGCACTACAGCCCCAAACAGTCACTACAGCCCCAAACAGTCACTACAGCCCCAAACAGACACTACAGCCCCAAACAGTCACTACAGCCCCAACCAGACACTACAGCCCCAAACAGACACTACAGCCCCAAACAGTCACTACAGCCCCAAACAGGTCACTACAGCCCCAAACAGTCACTACAGCCCCAAACAGACAGGTCACTACAGCCCCAAACAGTCACTACAGCCCCAAACAGCTAACTACAGCCCCAAACAGGTCACTACAGCCCCAGACAGGTCACTACAGCCCCAAACAGTCACTACAGCCCCAAACAGGCCACTACAGCCCCAAACAGTCACTACAGCCCCAAACAGACACTACAGCCCCAAACAGGTAACTACAGCCCCAAACATGTCCCTACAGCCCCAAACAGTCACTACAGCCCCAAACAGGTCACTACAGCCCCAAACAGGTCACTACAGCCCCAAACAGTCACTACAGCCCCAAACAGGTCACTACAGCCCCAAACAGGTCACTACAGCCCCAAACAGTCACTACAGCCCCAAACAGTCACTACAGCCCCAAACAGACAGGTCACTACAGCCCCAAACAGTCACTACAGCCCCAAACAGGTAACTACAGCCCCAAACAGGTCACTACAGCCCCAAACAGTCACTACAGCCCCAAACAGGTCACTACAGCCCCAAACAGGTCACTACAGCCCCAAACAGTCACTACAGCCCCAAACAGGTCACTACAGCCCCAAACAGGTCACTACAGCCCCAAACAGTCACTACAGCCCCAAACAGGTCACTACAGCCCCAAACAGTCACTACAGCCCCAAACGGACAGGTCACTACAGCCCCAAACAGTCACTACAGCCCCAAACAGGTCACTACAGCCCCAAACAGGCCACTACAGCCCCAAACAGGTCACTACAGCCCCAAACAGACAGGTCACTACAGCCCCAAACAGTCACTACAGACACAAACAGGTCACTACAGCCCCAAACAGGTCACTACAGCCCCAAACAGGCCACTACAGCCCCAAACAGGCCACTACAGCCCCAAACAGACAGGTCACTACAGCCCCAAACAGTCACTACAGCCCCAAACAGACATGTCACTACAGCCCCAAACAGTCACTACAGCCCCAAACAGGTAACTACAGCCCCAAACAGGTCACTACAGCCCCAAACAGGTCACTACAGCCCCAAACAGTCACTACAGCCCCAAACAGGCCACTACAGCCCCAAACAGTCACTACAGCCCCAAACAGACACTACAGCCCCAAACAGGTAACTACAGCCCCAAACAGGTCACTACAGCCCCAAACAGTCACTACAGCCCCAAACAGGTCACTACAGCCCCAAACAGGTCACTACAGCCCCAAACAGACAGGTCACTACAGCCCCAAACAGTCACTACAGCCCCAAACAGACATGTCACTACAGCCCCAAACAGTCACTACAGCCCCAAACAGGTCACTACAGCCCCAAACAGGTCACTACAGCCCCAAACAGTCACTACAGCCCCAGACAGGTCACTACAGCCCCAAACAGTCACTACAGCCCCAAACAGACAGGTCACTACAGCCCCAAACAGGTAACTACAGCCCCAAACAGGTAACTACAGCCCCAAACAGGTCACTACAGCCCCAAACAGTCACTACAGCCCCAAACAGGTCACTACAGCCTCAAACAGGTCACTACAGCCCCACACAGTCACTACAGCCCCAAACAGGTCACTACAGCCCCAAACAGGTCACTACAGCCCCAAACAGTCACTACAGCCCCAAACAGGTCACTACAGCCCCAAACAGTCACTACAGCCCCAAACAGACAGGTCACTACAGCCCCAAACAGTCACTACAGCCCCAAACAGTTAACTACAGCCCCAAACAGGTCACTACAGCCCCAAACAGGTCCACTACAGCCCCAAACAGTCACTACAGCCCCAAACAGGTCACTACAGCCCCAAACAGGTCCACTACAGCCCCAAACAGACAGGTCACTACAGCCCCAAACAGTCACTACAGCCCCAAACAGACAGGTCACTACAGCCCCAAACAGTCACTACAGCCCCAAACAGTCACTACAGCCCCAAACAGACACTACAGCCCCAAACAGTCACTACAGCCCCAAACAGGTCACTACAGCCCCAAACAGTCACTACAGCCCCAAACAGACAGGTCACTACAGCCCCAAACAGTCACTACAGCCCCAAACAGCTAACTACAGCCCCAAACAGGTCACTACAGCCCCAGACAGGTCACTACAGCCCCAAACAGTCACTACAGCCCCAAACAGGCCACTACAGCCCCAAACAGTCACTACAGCCCCAAACAGACACTACAGCCCCAAACAGGTAACTACAGCCCCAAACATGTCACTACAGCCCCAAACAGTCACTACAGCCCCAAACAGGTCACTACAGCCCCAAACAGTCACTACAGCCCCAAACAGGTCACTACAGCCCCAAACAGGTCACTACAGCCCCAAACAGTCACTACAGCCCCAAACAGTCACTACAGCCCCAAACAGACAGGTCACTACAGCCCCAAACAGTCACTACAGCCCCAAACAGGTAACTACAGCCCCAAACAGGTCACTACAGCCCCAAACAGTCACTACAGCCCCAAACAGGTCACTACAGCCCCAAACAGGTCACTACAGCCCCAAACAGTCACTACAGCCCCAAACAGGTCACTACAGCCCCAAACAGGTCACTACAGCCCCAAACAGTCACTACAGCCCCAAACAGGTCACTACAGCCCCAAACAGTCACTACAGCCCCAAACGGACAGGTCACTACAGCCCCAAACAGTCACTACAGCCCCAAACAGGTAACTACAGCCCCAAACAGACAGGTCACTACAGCCCCAAACAGTCACTACAAACAGGTCACTACAGCCCCACACAGGTCACTACAAACAGGTCACTACAAACAGGTCACTACAGCCCCAAACAGTCACTACAGCCCCAAACAGGTCACTACAGCCCCAAACAGGTCACTACAGCCCCAAACAGTCACTACAGCCCCAAACAGGTCACTACAGCCCCAAACAGTCACTACAGCCCCAAACGGACAGGTCACTACAGCCCCAAACAGTCACTACAGCCCCAAACAGGTAACTACAGCCCCAAACAGACAGGTCACTACAGCCCCAAACAGTCACTACAAACAGGTCACTACAGCCCCACACAGGTCACTACAAACAGGTCACTACAAACAGGTCACTACAGCCCCAAACAGTCACTACAGCCCCAAACAGGTCACTACAGCCCCAAACAGGTCACTACAGCCCCAAACAGTCACTACAGCCCCAAACAGGTCACTACAGCCCCAAACAGGTCACTACAGCCCCAAACAGTCACTACAGCCCCAAACAGGTCACTACAGCCCCAAACAGTCACTACAGCCCCAAACGGACAGGTCACTACAGCCCCAAACAGTCACTACAGCCCCAAACAGGTAACTACAGCCCCAAACAGACAGGTCACTACAGCCCCAAACAGTCACTACAAACAGGTCACTACAGCCCCACACAGGTCACTACAAACAGGTCACTACAAACAGGTCACTACAGCCCCAAACAGTCACTACAGCCCCAAACAGGCAACTACAACCCCAAACAGGTCACTACAGCCCCAAACAGGTCACTACAGCCCCAAACAGGTCACTACAGCCCCAAACAGGTCACTACAGCCCCAAACAGTCACTACAGCCCCAGACAGGTCACTACAGCCCCAAACAGTCACTACAGCCCCAAACAGTCACTACAGCCCCAAACAGGTCACTACAGCCCCAAACAGGTCCACTACAGCCCCAAACAGTCACTACAGCCCCAAACAGGTCACTACAGCCCCAAACAGGTCCACTACAGCCCCAAACAGACAGGTCACTACAGCCCCAAACAGTCACTACAGCCCCAAACAGACAGGGCACTACAGCCCCAAACAGTCACTACAGCCCCAAACAGTCACTACAGCCCCAAACAGACACTACAGCCCCAAACAGTCACTACAGCCCCAACCAGACACTACAGCCCCAAACAGACACTACAGCCCCAAACAGTCACTACAGCCCCAAACAGGTCACTACAGCCCCAAACAGTCACTACAGCCCCAAACAGACAGGTCACTACAGCCCCAAACAGTCACTACAGCCCCAAACAGCTAACTACAGCCCCAAACAGGTCACTACAGCCCCAGACAGGTCACTACAGCCCCAAACAGTCACTACAGCCCCAAACAGGCCACTACAGCCCCAAACAGTCACTACAGCCCCAAACAGACACTACAGCCCCAAACAGGTAACTACAGCCCCAAACATGTCCCTACAGCCCCAAACAGTCACTACAGCCCCAAACAGGTCACTACAGCCCCAAACAGGTCACTACAGCCCCAAACAGTCACTACAGCCCCAAACAGGTCACTACAGCCCCAAACAGGTCACTACAGCCCCAAACAGTCACTACAGCCCCAAACAGTCACTACAGCCCCAAACAGACAGGTCACTACAGCCCCAAACAGTCACTACAGCCCCAAACAGGTAACTACAGCCCCAAACAGGTCACTACAGCCCCAAACAGTCACTACAGCCCCAAACAGGTCACTACAGCCCCAAACAGGTCACTACAGCCCCAAACAGTCACTACAGCCCCAAACAGGTCACTACAGCCCCAAACAGGTCACTACAGCCCCAAACAGTCACTACAGCCCCAAACAGGTCACTACAGCCCCAAACAGTCACTACAGCCCCAAACGGACAGGTCACTACAGCCCCAAACAGTCACTACAGCCCCAAACAGGTCACTACAGCCCCAAACAGGCCACTACAGCCCCAAACAGGTCACTACAGCCCCAAACAGACAGGTCACTACAGCCCCAAACAGTCACTACAGACACAAACAGGTCACTACAGCCCCAAACAGGTCACTACAGCCCCAAACAGGCCACTACAGCCCCAAACAGGCCACTACAGCCCCAAACAGACAGGTCACTACAGCCCCAAACAGTCACTACAGCCCCAAACAGACATGTCACTACAGCCCCAAACAGTCACTACAGCCCCAAACAGGTAACTACAGCCCCAAACAGGTCACTACAGCCCCAAACAGGTCACTACAGCCCCAAACAGTCACTACAGCCCCAAACAGGCCACTACAGCCCCAAACAGTCACTACAGCCCCAAACAGACACTACAGCCCCAAACAGGTAACTACAGCCCCAAACAGGTCACTACAGCCCCAAACAGTCACTACAGCCCCAAACAGGTCACTACAGCCCCAAACAGGTCACTACAGCCCCAAACAGTCACTACAGCCCCAGACAGGTCACTACAGCCCCAAACAGTCACTACAGCCCCAAACAGACAGGTCACTACAGCCCCAAACAGGTAACTACAGCCCCAAACAGGTAACTACAGCCCCAAACAGGTCACTACAGCCCCAAACAGTCACTACAGCCCCAAACAGGTCACTACAGCCTCAAACAGGTCACTACAGCCCCACACAGTCACTACAGCCCCAAACAGGTCACTACAGCCCCAAACAGGTCACTACAGCCCCAAACAGTCACTACAGCCCCAAACAGGTCACTACAGCCCCAAACAGTCACTACAGCCCCAAACAGACAGGTCACTACAGCCCCAAACAGTCACTACAGCCCCAAACAGTTAACTACAGCCCCAAACAGGTCACTACAGCCCCAAACAGGTCCACTACAGCCCCAAACAGTCACTACAGCCCCAAACAGGTCACTACAGCCCCAAACAGGTCCACTACAGCCCCAAACAGACAGGTCACTACAGCCCCAAACAGTCACTACAGCCCCAAACAGACAGGTCACTACAGCCCCAAACAGTCACTACAGCCCCAAACAGTCACTACAGCCCCAAACAGACACTACAGCCCCAAACAGTCACTACAGCCCCAACCAGACACTACAGCCCCAAACAGACACTACAGCCCCAAACAGTCACTACAGCCCCAAACAGGTCACTACAGCCCCAAACAGTCACTACAGCCCCAAACAGACAGGTCACTACAGCCCCAAACAGTCACTACAGCCCCAAACAGCTAACTACAGCCCCAAACAGGTCACTACAGCCCCAGACAGGTCACTACAGCCCCAAACAGTCACTACAGCCCCAAACAGGCCACTACAGCCCCAAACAGTCACTACAGCCCCAAACAGACACTACAGCCCCAAACAGGTAACTACAGCCCCAAACATGTCACTACAGCCCCAAACAGTCACTACAGCCCCAAACAGGTCACTACAGCCCCAAACAGGTCACTACAGCCCCAAACAGTCACTACAGCCCCAAACAGGTCACTACAGCCCCAAACAGGTCACTACAGCCCCAAACAGTCACTACAGCCCCAAACAGTCACTACAGCCCCAAACAGACAGGTCACTACAGCCCCAAACAGTCACTACAGCCCCAAACAGGTAACTACAGCCCCAAACAGGTCACTACAGCCCCAAACAGTCACTACAGCCCCAAACAGGTCACTACAGCCCCAAACAGGTCACTACAGCCCCAAACAGTCACTACAGCCCCAAACAGGTCACTACAGCCCCAAACAGGTCACTACAGCCCCAAACAGTCACCACAGCCCCAAACAGGTCACTACAGCCCCAAACAGTCACTACAGCCCCAAACGGACAGGTCACTACAGCCCCAAACAGTCACTACAGCCCCAAACAGGTAACTACAGCCCCAAACAGACAGGTCACTACAGCCCCAAACAGTCACTACAAACAGGTCACTACAGCCCCACACAGGTCACTACAAACAGGTCACTACAAACAGGTCACTACAGCCCCAAACAGTCACTACAGCCCCAAACAGGCAACTACAACCCCAAACAGGTCACTACAGCCCCAAACAGGTCACTACAGCCCCAAACAGGTCACTACAGCCCCAAACAGGTCACTACAGCCCCAAACAGTCACTACAGCCCCAGACAGGTCACTACAGCCCCAAACAGTCACTACAGCCCCAAACAGTCACTACAGCCCCAAACAGGTCACTACAGCCCCAAACAGGTCCACTACAGCCCCAAACAGTCACTACAGCCCCAAACAGGTCACTACAGCCCCAAACAGGTCCACTACAGCCCCAAACAGACAGGTCACTACAGCCCCAAACAGTCACTACAGCCCCAAACAGACAGGGCACTACAGCCCCAAACAGTCACTACAGCCCCAAACAGTCACTACAGCCCCAAACAGACACTACAGCCCCAAACAGTCACTACAGCCCCAACCAGACACTACAGCCCCAAACAGACACTACAGCCCCAAACAGTCACTACAGCCCCAAACAGGTCACTACAGCCCCAAACAGTCACTACAGCCCCAAACAGACAGGTCACTACAGCCCCAAACAGTCACTACAGCCCCAAACAGCTAACTACAGCCCCAAACAGGTCACTACAGCCCCAGACAGGTCACTACAGCCCCAAACAGTCACTACAGCCCCAAACAGGCCACTACAGCCCCAAACAGTCACTACAGCCCCAAACAGACACTACAGCCCCAAACAGGTAACTACAGCCCCAAACATGTCCCTACAGCCCCAAACAGTCACTACAGCCCCAAACAGGTCACTACAGCCCCAAACAGGTCACTACAGCCCCAAACAGTCACTACAGCCCCAAACAGGTCACTACAGCCCCAAACAGGTCACTACAGCCCCAAACAGTCACTACAGCCCCAAACAGTCACTACAGCCCCAAACAGACAGGTCACTACAGCCCCAAACAGTCACTACAGCCCCAAACAGGTAACTACAGCCCCAAACATGTCACTACAGCCCCAAACAGTCACTACAGCCCCAAACAGGTCACTACAGCCCCAAACAGGTCACTACAGCCCCAAACAGGTCACTACAGCCCCAAACAGGTCACTACAGCCCCAAACAGTCACTACAGCCCCAAACAGGTCACTACAGCCCCAAACAGTCACTACAGCCCCAAACGGACAGGTCACTACAGCCCCAAACAGTCACTACAGCCCCAAACAGGTAACTACAGCCCCAAACAGTCACTACAAACAGGTCACTACAGCCCCACACAGGTCACTACAAACAGGTCACTACAAACAGGTCACTACAGCCCCAAACAGTCACTACAGCCCCAAACAGGCAACTACAACCCCAAACAGGTCACTACAGCCCCAAACAGGTCACTACAGCCCCAAACAGGTCACTACAGCCCCAAACAGGTCACTACAGCCCCAAACAGTCACTACAGCCCCAGACAGGTCACTACAGCCCCAAACAGTCACTACAGCCCCAAACAGTCACTACAGCCCCAAACAGGTAACTACAGCCCCAAACAGGTCACTACAGCCCCAAACAGTCACTACAGCCCCAAACAGTCACTACAGACCCAAACAGGTCACTACAGCCTCAAACAGGTCACTACAGCCCCAAACAGTCACTACAGCCCCAAACAGGTCACTACAGCCCCAAACAGGTCACTACAGCCCCAAACAGTCACTACAGCCCCAAACAGGTCACTACAGCCCCAAACAGTCACTACAGCCCCAAACAGACAGGTCACTACAGCCCCAAACAGTCACTACAGCCCCAAACAGGTAACTACAGCCCCAAACAGGTCACTACAGCCCCAAACAGGTCCACTACAGCCCCAAACAGTCACTACAGCCCCAAACAGGTCACTACAGCCCCAAACAGGTCCACTACAGCCCCAAACAGACAGGTCACTACAGCCCCAAACAGTCACTACAGCCCCAAACAGACAGGTCACTACTGTCCCAAACAGTCACTACAGCCCCAAACAGTCACTACAGCCCCAAACAGACACTACAGCCCCAAACAGTCACTACAGCCCCAACCAGACACTACAGCCCCAAACAGACACTACAGCCCCAAACAGTCACTACAGCCCCAAACAGGTCACTACAGCCCCAAACAGTCACTACATCCCCAAACAGACAGGTCACTACAGCCCCAAACAGTCACTACAGCCCCAAACAGGTAACTACAGCCACAAACAGGTCACTACAGCCCCAAACAGGTCACTACAGCCCCAAACAGTCACTACAGCCCCAAACAGGCCACTACAGCCCCAAACAGTCACTACAGCCCCAAACAGACACTACAGCCCCAAACAGGTAACTACAGCCCCAAACAGGTCACTACAGCCCCAAACAGTCACTACAGCCCCAAACAGGTCACTACAGCCCCAAACAGGTCACTACAGCCCCAAACAGTCACTACAGCCCCAAACATGTCACTACAGCCCCAAACAGGTCACTACAGCCCCAAACAGTCACTACAGCCCCAGACAGGTCACTACAGCCCCAAACAGTCACTACAGCCCCAAACAGACAGGTCACTACAGCCCCAAACAGTCACTACAGCCCCAAACAGGTAACTACAGCCCCAAACAGGTCACTACAGCCCCAAACAGTCACTACAGCCCCAAACAGGTCACTACAGCCCCAAACAGTCACTACAGCCCCAAACAGGTCACTACAGCCCCAAACAGGTCACTACAGCACCAAACAGTCACTACAGCCCCAAACAGGTCACTACAGCCCCAAACAGTCACTACAGCCCCAAACAGGTAACTACAGCCCCAAACAGACAGGTCACTACAGCCCCAAACAGTCACTACAAACAGGTCACTACAGCCCCACACAGGTCACTACAAACAGGTCACTACAAACAGGTCACTACAGCCCCAAACAGTCACTACAGCCAAAACAGGTAACTACAACCCCAAACAGGTCACTACAGCCCCAAACAGGGCCACTACAGCCCCAAACAGTCACTACAACCCCAAACAGGTCACTACAGCCCCAAACAGGTCCACTACAGCCCCAAACAGACAGGTCACTACAGCCCCAAACAGTCACTACAGCCCCAAACAGACAGGTCACTACAGCCCCAAACAGTCACTACAGCCCCAAACAGGTCACGACAGTAAATAATTATGTACAGATACCGAGATGTCACTCCATGTTACCTGCTATCTGTTACTGCACAATGTTGTTTCTTCTTTTGATTCTATTATATGTACCACTGTATTGCACATCGTTGCGGGCAAGACCACCCGCATTTCATTGTATACCTGTATGCCGTGACAATTAAAACTCTTGACTTGACTTGACTTGACAGCCCCAAACAGGCCACTACAGCCCCAAACAGGTCACTACAGCCCCAACCAGTCACTAGAGCCCCAAACAGGTAACTACAGCCCCAAACAGGTCACTACAGCCCCAAACAGGTCACTACAGCCCCAAACAGTCACTACAGCCCCAAACAGGTCACTACAGCCCCAAACAGGTCACTACAGCCCCAAACAGTCACTACAGCCCCAAACAGGCCACTACAGCCCCAAACAGGTCACTACAGCCCCAAACAGGTCACTACAGCCCCAAACAGGTCCACTACAGCCCCAAACAGTCACTACAGCCCCAAACAGGTAACTACAGCCCCAAACAGTCACTACAGCCCCAAACAGGTCACTACAGCCCCAAACAGGCCACTACAGCCCCAAACAGGTCACTACAGCCCCAAACAGACAGGTCACTACAGCCCCAAACAGTCACTACAGCCACAAACAGGTCACTACAGCCCCAAACAGGTCACTACAGCCCCAAACAGGCCACTACAGCCCCAAACAGGCCACTACAGCCACAAACAGACAGGTCAGTACAGCCCCAAACAGTCACTACAGCCCCAAACAGACATGTCACTACAGCCCCAAACAGTCACTACAGCCCCAAACAGGTAACTACAGCCCCAAACAGGTCACTACAGCCCCAAACAGTCACTACAGCCCCAAACAGGTCACTACAGCCCCAAACAGGTCACTACAGCCCCAAACAGGTCACTACAGCCCCAAACAGTCACTACAGCCCCAAACAGGCCACTACAGCCCCAAACAGGTCACTACAGCCCCAAACAGGTCACTACAGCCCCAAACAGGTCCACTACAGCCCCAAACAGTCACTACAGCCCCAAACAGGTAACTACAGCCCCAAACAGTCACTACAGCCCCAAACAGGTCACTACAGCCCCAAACAGGCCACTACAGCCCCAAACAGGTCACTACAGCCCCAAACAGACAGGTCACTACAGCCCCAAACAGTCACTACAGCCCCAAACAGGTAACTACAGCCCCAAACAGTCACTACAGCCCCAAACAGGTCACTACAGCCCCAAACAGGCCACTACAGCCCCAAACAGGTCACTACAGCCCCAAACAGACAGGTCACTACAGCCCCAAACAGTCACTACAGCCACAAACAGGTCACTACAGCCCCAAACAGGTCACTACAGCCCCAAACAGTCACTACAGCCCCAAACAGACATGTCACTACAGCCCCAAACAGTCACTACAGCCCCAAACAGGTAACTACAGCCCCAAACAGGTCACTACAGCCCCAAACAGTCACTACAGCCCCAAACAGGCCACTACAGCCCCAAACAGTCACTACAGCCCCAAACAGACACTACAGCCCCAAACAGGTAACTACAGCCCCAAACAGTCACTACAGCCCCAAACAGGTCACTACAGCCCCAAACAGGTCACTACAGCCCCAAACAGTCACTACAGCCCCAAACAGGTCACTACAGCCCCAAACAGGTCACTACAGCCCCAAACAGTCACTACAGCCCCAGACAGGTCACTACAGCCCCAAACAGTCACTACAGCCCCAAACAGACAGGTCACTACAGCCCCAAACAGTCACTACAGCCCCAAACAGGTAACTACAGCCCCAAACAGGTCACTACAGCCCCAAACAGTCACTACAGCCCCAAACAGGTCACTACAGCCTCAAACAGGTCACTACATCCCCAAACAGTCACTACAGCCCCAAACAGGTCACTACAGCCCCAAACAGGTCACTACAGCCCCAAACAGTCACTACAGCCCCAAACAGGTCACTACAGCCCCAAACAGTCACTACAGCCCCAAACAGACAGGTCACTACAGCCCCAAACAGTCACTACAGCCCCAAACAGGTAACTACAGCCCCAAACAGGTCACTACAGCCCCAAACAGGTCCACTACAGCCCCAAACAGTCACTACAGCCCCAAACAGGTCACTACAGCCCCAAACAGGTCCACTACAGCCCCAAACAGACAGGTCACTACAGCCCCAAACAGTCACTACAGCCCCAAACAGACAGGTCACTATAGCCCCAAACAGTCACTACAGCCCCAAACAGTCACTACAGCCCCAAACAGACACTACAGCCCCAAACAGTCACTACAGCCCCAACCAGACACTACAGCCCCAAACAGACACTACAGCCCCAAACAGTCACTACAGCCCCAAACAGGTCACTACAGCCCCAAACCGGCCACTACAGCCCCAAACAGGTCACTACAGCCCCAAACAGTCACTACAGCCCCAGACAGGTCACTACAGCCCCAAACAGTCACTACAGCCCCAAACAGACAGGTCACTACAGCCCCAAACAGTCACTACAGCCCCAAACAGGTAACTACAGCCCCAAACAGGTCACTACAGCCCCAAACAGTCACTACAGCCCCAAACAGGTCACTACAGCCTCAAACAGGTCACTACATCCCCAAACAGTCACTACAGCCCCAAACAGGTCACTACAGCCCCAAACAGGTCACTACAGCCCCAAACAGTCACTACAGCCCCAAACAGGTCACTACAGCCCCAAACAGTCACTACAGCCCCAAACAGACAGGTCACTACAGCCCCAAACAGTCACTACAGCCCCAAACAGGTAACTACAGCCCCAAACAGGTCACTACAGCCCCAAACAGGTCCACTACAGCCCCAAACAGTCACTACAGCCCCAAACAGGTCACTACAGCCCCAAACAGGTCCACTACAGCCCCAAACAGACAGGTCACTACAGCCCCAAACAGTCACTACAGCCCCAAACAGACAGGTCACTACAGCCCCAAACAGTCACTACAGCCCCAAACAGTCACTACAGCCCCAAACAGACACTACAGCCCCAAACAGTCACTACAGCCCCAACCAGACACTACAGCCCCAAACAGACACTACAGCCCCAAACAGTCACTACAGCCCCAAACAGGTCACTACAGCCCCAAACCGGCCACTACAGCCCCAAACAGGTCACTACAGCCCCAAACAGGCCACTACAGCCCCAAACAGGCCACTACAGCCCCAAACAGGTAACTACAGCCCCAAACAGGTAACTACAGCCCCAAACAGGCCACTACAGCCCCAAACAGGTCACTACAGCCCCAAACAGGTCCACTACAGCCCCACACAGTCACTGCAGCCCCAAACAGGTAACTACAGCCCCAAACAGTCACTACAGCCCCAAACACGTCCACTACAGCCCCAAACAGGGTCACTACAGCCCCAAACAGGCCACTACAGCCCCAAACAGTCACTACAGCCCCAAACAGGTCACTACAGCCCCAAACAGGCCACTACAGCCCCAAACAGGTCACTACAGCCCCAAACAGACAGGTCACTACAGCCCCAAACAGTCACTACAGACACAAACAGGTCACTACAGCCCCAAACAGGTCACTACAGCCCCAAACAGGCCACTACAGCCCCAAACAGGCCACTACAGCCCCAAACAGACAGGTCACTACAGCCCCAAACAGTCACTACAGCCCCAAACAGACATGTCACTACAGCCCCAAACAGTCACTACAGCCCCAAACAGGTAACTACAGCCCCAAACAGGTCACTACAGCCCCAAACAGGTCACTACAGCCCCAAACAGTCACTACAGCCCCAAACAGGCCACTACAGCCCCAAACAGTCACTACAGCCCCAAACAGACACTACAGCCCCAAACAGGTAACTACAGCCCCAAACAGGTCACTACAGCCCCAAACAGTCACTACAGCCCCAAACAGGTCACTACAGCCCCAAACAGGTCACTACAGCCCCAAACAGTCACTACAGCCCCAGACAGGTCACTACAGCCCCAAACAGTCACTACAGCCCCAAACAGACAGGTCACTACAGCCCCAAACAGGTAACTACAGCCCCAAACAGGTAACTACAGCCCCAAACAGGTCACTACAGCCCCAAACAGTCACTACAGCCCCAAACAGGTCACTACAGCCTCAAACAGGTCACTACAGCCCCACACAGTCACTACAGCCCCAAACAGGTCACTACAGCCCCAAACAGGTCACTACAGCCCCAAACAGTCACTACAGCCCCAAACAGGTCACTACAGCCCCAAACAGTCACTACAGCCCCAAACAGACAGGTCACTACAGCCCCAAACAGTCACTACAGCCCCAAACAGTTAACTACAGCCCCAAACAGGTCACTACAGCCCCAAACAGGTCCACTACAGCCCCAAACAGTCACTACAGCCCCAAACAGGTCACTACAGCCCCAAACAGGTCCACTACAGCCCCAAACAGACAGGTCACTACAGCCCCAAACAGTTACTACAGCCCCAAACAGACAGGTCACTACAGCCCCAAACAGTCACTACAGCCCCAAACAGTCACTACAGCCCCAAACAGACACTACAGCCCCAAACAGTCACTACAGCCCCAACCAGACACTACAGCCCCAAACAGACACTACAGCCCCAAACAGTCACTACAGCCCCAAACAGGTCACTACAGCCCCAAACAGTCACTACAGCCCCAAACAGTCACTACAGCCCCAAACAGCTAACTACAGCCCCAAACAGGTCACTACAGCCCCAGACAGGTCACTACAGCCCCAAACAGTCACTACAGCCCCAAACAGGCCACTACAGCCCCAAACAGTCACTACAGCCCCAAACAGACACTACAGCCCCAAACAGGTAACTACAGCCCCAAACATGTCACTACAGCCCCAAACAGTCACTACAGCCCCAAACAGGTCACTACAGCCCCAAACAGGTCACTACAGCCCCAAACAGTCACTACAGCCCCAAACAGGTCACTACAGCCCCAAACAGGTCACTACAGCCCCAAACAGTCACTACAGCCCCAAACAGTCACTACAGCCCCAAACAGACAGGTCACTACAGCCCCAAACAGTCACTACAGCCCCAAACAGGTAACTACAGCCCCAAACAGGTCACTACAGCCCCAAACAGTCACTACAGCCCCAAACAGGTCACTACAGCCCCAAACAGGTCACTACAGCCCCAAACAGTCACTACAGCCCCAAACAGGTCACTACAGCCCCAAACAGGTCACTACAGCCCCAAACAGTCACTACAGCCCCAAACAGGTCACTACAGCCCCAAACAGTCACTACAGCCCCAAACGGACAGGTCACTACAGCCCCAAACAGTCACTACAGCCCCAAACAGGTAACTACAGCCCCAAACAGACAGGTCACTACAGCCCCAAACAGTCACTACAAACAGGTCACTACAGCCCCACACAGGTCACTACAAACAGGTCACTACAAACAGGTCACTACAGCCCCAAACAGTCACTACAGCCCCAAACAGGCAACTACAACCCCAAACAGATCACTACAGCCCCAAACAGGTCACTACAGCCCCAAACAGGTCACTACAGCCCCAAACAGGTCACTACAGCCCCAAACAGTCACTACAGCCCCAGACAGGTCACTACAGCCCCAAACAGTCACTACAGCCCCAAACAGTCACTACAGCCCCAAACAGGTCACTACAGCCCCAAACAGGTCCACTACAGCCCCAAACAGTCACTACAGCCCCAAACAGGTCACTACAGCCCCAAACAGGTCCACTACAGCCCCAAACAGACAGGTCACTACAGCCCCAAACAGTCACTACAGCCCCAAACAGACAGGGCACTACAGCCCCAAACAGTCACTACAGCCCCAAACAGTCACTACAGCCCCAAACAGACACTACAGCCCCAAACAGTCACTACAGCCCCAACCAGACACTACAGCCCCAAACAGACACTACAGCCCCAAACAGTCACTACAGCCCCAAACAGGTCACTACAGCCCCAAACAGTCACTACAGCCCCAAACAGACAGGTCACTACAGCCCCAAACAGTCACTACAGCCCCAAACAGCTAACTACAGCCCCAAACAGGTCACTACAGCCCCAGACAGGTCACTACAGCCCCAAACAGTCACTACAGCCCCAAACAGGCCACTACAGCCCCAAACAGTCACTACAGCCCCAAACAGACACTACAGCCCCAAACAGGTAACTACAGCCCCAAACATGTCCCTACAGCCCCAAACAGTCACTACAGCCCCAAACAGGTCACTACAGCCCCAAACAGGTCACTACAGCCCCAAACAGTCACTACAGCCCCAAACAGGTCACTACAGCCCCAAACAGGTCACTACAGCCCCAAACAGTCACTACAGCCCCAAACAGTCACTACAGCCCCAAACAGACAGGTCACTACAGCCCCAAACAGTCACTACAGCCCCAAACAGGTAACTACAGCCCCAAACAGGTCACTACAGCCCCAAACAGTCACTACAGCCCCAAACAGGTCACTACAGCCCCAAACAGGTCACTACAGCCCCAAACAGGTCACTACAGCCCCAAACAGTCACTACAGCCCCAAACAGGTCACTACAGCCCCAAACAGTCACTACAGCCCCAAACGGACAGGTCACTACAGCCCCAAACAGTCACTACAGCCCCAAACAGGTAACTACAGCCCCAAACAGACAGGTCACTACAGCCCCAAACAGTCACTACAAACAGGTCACTACAGCCCCACACAGGTCACTACAAACAGGTCACTACAAACAGGTCACTACAGCCCCAAACAGTCACTACAGCCCCAAACAGGCAACTACAACCCCAAACAGGTCACTACAGCCCCAAACAGGTCACTACAGCCCCAAACAGGTCACTACAGCCCCAAACAGGTCACTACAGCCCCAAACAGTCACTACAGCCCCAGACAGGTCACTACAGCCCCAAACAGTCACTACAGCCCCAAACAGTCACTACAGCCCCAAACAGGTAACTACAGCCCCAAACAGGTCACTACAGCCCCAAACAGTCACTACAGCCCCAAACAGTCACTACAGCCCCAAATAGGTCACTACAGCCTCAAACAGGTCACTACAGCCCCAAACAGTCACTACAGCCCCAAACAGGTCACTACAGCCCCAAACAGGTCACTACAGCCCCAAACAGTCACTACAGCCCCAAACAGGTCACTACAGCCCCAAACAGTCACTACAGCCCCAAACAGACAGGTCACTACAGCCCCAAACAGTCACTACAGCCCCAAACAGGTAACTACAGCCCCAAACAGGTCACTACAGCCCCAAACAGGTCCACTACAGCCCCAAACAGTCACTACAGCCCCAAACAGGTCACTACAGCCCCAAACAGGTCCACTACAGCCCCAAACAGACAGGTCACTACAGCCCCAAACAGTCACTACAGCCCCAAACAGACAGGTCACTACTGTCCCAAACAGTCACTACAGCCCCAAACAGTCACTACAGCCCCAAACAGACACTACAGCCCCAAACAGTCACTACAGCCCCAACCAGACACTACAGCCCCAAACAGACACTACAGCCCCAAACAGTCACTACAGCCCCAAACAGGTCACTACAGCCCCAAACAGTCACTACATCCCCAAACAGACAGGTCACTACAGCCCCAAACAGTCACTACAGCCCCAAACAGGTAACTACAGCCACAAACAGGTCACTACAGCCCCAAACAGGTCACTACAGCCCCAAACAGTCACTACAGCCCCAAACAGGCCACTACAGCCCCAAACAGTCACTACAGCCCCAAACAGACACTACAGCCCCAAACAGGTAACTACAGCCCCAAACAGGTCACTACAGCCCCAAACAGTCACTACAGCCCCAAACAGGTCACTACAGCCCCAAACAGGTCACTACAGCCCCAAACAGTCACTACAGCCCCAAACATGTCACTACAGCCCCAAACAGGTCACTACAGCCCCAAACAGTCACTACAGCCCCAGACAGGTCACTACAGCCCCAAACAGTCACTACAGCCCCAAACAGACAGGTCACTACAGCCCCAAACAGTCACTACAGCCCCAAACAGGTAACTACAGCCCCAAACAGGTCACTACAGCCCCAAACAGTCACTACAGCCCCAAACAGGTCACTACAGCCCCAAACAGTCACTACAGCCCCAAACAGGTCACTACAGCCCCAAACAGGTCACTACAGCACCAAACAGTCACTACAGCCCCAAACAGGTCACTACAGCCCCAAACAGTCACTACAGCCCCAAACAGGTAACTACAGCCCCAAACAGACAGGTCACTACAGCCCCAAACAGTCACTACAAACAGGTCACTACAGCCCCACACAGGTCACTACAAACAGGTCACTACAAACAGGTCACTACAGCCCCAAACAGTCACTACAGCCAAAACAGGTAACTACAACCCCAAACAGGTCACTACAGCCCCAAACAGGGCCACTACAGCCCCAAACAGTCACTACAACCCCAAACAGGTCACTACAGCCCCAAACAGGTCCACTACAGCCCCAAACAGACAGGTCACTACAGCCCCAAACAGTCACTACAGCCCCAAACAGACAGGTCACTACAGCCCCAAACAGTCACTACAGCCCCA
Organism: Notolepis coatsorum; assembly: GCF_963971535.1. Taxonomy (NCBI): domain Eukaryota; kingdom Metazoa; phylum Chordata; class Actinopteri; order Aulopiformes; family Paralepididae; genus Notolepis; species Notolepis coatsorum. The sequence goes on from NW_028174666.1 coordinate 151,814, forward strand.
AACAGGTCACGACAGTAAATAATTATGTACAGATACCGAGATGTCACTCCATGTTACCTGCTATCTGTTACTGCACAATGTTGTTTCTTCTTTTGATTCTATTATATGTACCACTGTATTGCACATCGTTGCGGGCAAGACCACCCGCATTTCATTGTATACCTGTATGCCGTGACAATTAAAACTCTTGACTTGACTTGACTTGACAGCCCCAAACAGGCCACTACAGCCCCAAACAGGTCACTACAGCCCCAACCAGTCACTAGAGCCCCAAACAGGTAACTACAGCCCCAAACAGGTCACTACAGCCCCAAACAGGTCACTACAGCCCCAAACAGTCACTACAGCCCCAAACAGGTCACTACAGCCCCAAACAGGTCACTACAGCCCCAAACAGTCACTACAGCCCCAAACAGGCCACTACAGCCCCAAACAGGTCACTACAGCCCCAAACAGGTCACTACAGCCCCAAACAGGTCCACTACAGCCCCAAACAGTCACTACAGCCCCAAACAGGTAACTACAGCCCCAAACAGTCACTACAGCCCCAAACAGGTCACTACAGCCCCAAACAGGCCACTACAGCCCCAAACAGGTCACTACAGCCCCAAACAGACAGGTCACTACAGCCCCAAACAGTCACTACAGCCACAAACAGGTCACTACAGCCCCAAACAGGTCACTACAGCCCCAAACAGGCCACTACAGCCCCAAACAGGCCACTACAGCCACAAACAGACAGGTCAGTACAGCCCCAAACAGTCACTACAGCCCCAAACAGACATGTCACTACAGCCCCAAACAGTCACTACAGCCCCAAACAGGTAACTACAGCCCCAAACAGGTCACTACAGCCCCAAACAGTCACTACAGCCCCAAACAGGTCACTACAGCCCCAAACAGGTCACTACAGCCCCAAACAGGTCACTACAGCCCCAAACAGTCACTACAGCCCCAAACAGGCCACTACAGCCCCAAACAGGTCACTACAGCCCCAAACAGGTCACTACAGCCCCAAACAGGTCCACTACAGCCCCAAACAGTCACTACAGCCCCAAACAGGTAACTACAGCCCCAAACAGTCACTACAGCCCCAAACAGGTCACTACAGCCCCAAACAGGCCACTACAGCCCCAAACAGGTCACTACAGCCCCAAACAGACAGGTCACTACAGCCCCAAACAGTCACTACAGCCCCAAACAGGTAACTACAGCCCCAAACAGTCACTACAGCCCCAAACAGGTCACTACAGCCCCAAACAGGCCACTACAGCCCCAAACAGGTCACTACAGCCCCAAACAGACAGGTCACTACAGCCCCAAACAGTCACTACAGCCACAAACAGGTCACTACAGCCCCAAACAGGTCACTACAGCCCCAAACAGTCACTACAGCCCCAAACAGACATGTCACTACAGCCCCAAACAGTCACTACAGCCCCAAACAGGTAACTACAGCCCCAAACAGGTCACTACAGCCCCAAACAGTCACTACAGCCCCAAACAGGCCACTACAGCCCCAAACAGTCACTACAGCCCCAAACAGACACTACAGCCCCAAACAGGTAACTACAGCCCCAAACAGTCACTACAGCCCCAAACAGGTCACTACAGCCCCAAACAGGTCACTACAGCCCCAAACAGTCACTACAGCCCCAAACAGGTCACTACAGCCCCAAACAGGTCACTACAGCCCCAAACAGTCACTACAGCCCCAGACAGGTCACTACAGCCCCAAACAGTCACTACAGCCCCAAACAGACAGGTCACTACAGCCCCAAACAGTCACTACAGCCCCAAACAGGTAACTACAGCCCCAAACAGGTCACTACAGCCCCAAACAGTCACTACAGCCCCAAACAGGTCACTACAGCCTCAAACAGGTCACTACATCCCCAAACAGTCACTACAGCCCCAAACAGGTCACTACAGCCCCAAACAGGTCACTACAGCCCCAAACAGTCACTACAGCCCCAAACAGGTCACTACAGCCCCAAACAGTCACTACAGCCCCAAACAGACAGGTCACTACAGCCCCAAACAGTCACTACAGCCCCAAACAGGTAACTACAGCCCCAAACAGGTCACTACAGCCCCAAACAGGTCCACTACAGCCCCAAACAGTCACTACAGCCCCAAACAGGTCACTACAGCCCCAAACAGGTCCACTACAGCCCCAAACAGACAGGTCACTACAGCCCCAAACAGTCACTACAGCCCCAAACAGACAGGTCACTATAGCCCCAAACAGTCACTACAGCCCCAAACAGTCACTACAGCCCCAAACAGACACTACAGCCCCAAACAGTCACTACAGCCCCAACCAGACACTACAGCCCCAAACAGACACTACAGCCCCAAACAGTCACTACAGCCCCAAACAGGTCACTACAGCCCCAAACCGGCCACTACAGCCCCAAACAGGTCACTACAGCCCCAAACAGTCACTACAGCCCCAGACAGGTCACTACAGCCCCAAACAGTCACTACAGCCCCAAACAGACAGGTCACTACAGCCCCAAACAGTCACTACAGCCCCAAACAGGTAACTACAGCCCCAAACAGGTCACTACAGCCCCAAACAGTCACTACAGCCCCAAACAGGTCACTACAGCCTCAAACAGGTCACTACATCCCCAAACAGTCACTACAGCCCCAAACAGGTCACTACAGCCCCAAACAGGTCACTACAGCCCCAAACAGTCACTACAGCCCCAAACAGGTCACTACAGCCCCAAACAGTCACTACAGCCCCAAACAGACAGGTCACTACAGCCCCAAACAGTCACTACAGCCCCAAACAGGTAACTACAGCCCCAAACAGGTCACTACAGCCCCAAACAGGTCCACTACAGCCCCAAACAGTCACTACAGCCCCAAACAGGTCACTACAGCCCCAAACAGGTCCACTACAGCCCCAAACAGACAGGTCACTACAGCCCCAAACAGTCACTACAGCCCCAAACAGACAGGTCACTACAGCCCCAAACAGTCACTACAGCCCCAAACAGTCACTACAGCCCCAAACAGACACTACAGCCCCAAACAGTCACTACAGCCCCAACCAGACACTACAGCCCCAAACAGACACTACAGCCCCAAACAGTCACTACAGCCCCAAACAGGTCACTACAGCCCCAAACCGGCCACTACAGCCCCAAACAGGTCACTACAGCCCCAAACAGGCCACTACAGCCCCAAACAGGCCACTACAGCCCCAAACAGGTAACTACAGCCCCAAACAGGTAACTACAGCCCCAAACAGGCCACTACAGCCCCAAACAGGTCACTACAGCCCCAAACAGGTCCACTACAGCCCCACACAGTCACTACAGCCCCAAACAGGTAACTACAGCCCCAAACAGTCACTACAGCCCCAAACACGTCCACTACAGCCCCAAACAGGGTCACTACAGCCCCAAACAGGCCACTACAGCCCCAAACAGGTAACTACAGCCCCAAACAGGCCACTACAGCCCCAAACAGGTCCACTACAGCCCCAAACAGTCACTACTGCCCCAAACAGGTAACTACAGCCCCAAACAGGTCACTACAGCCCCAAACAGTCACTACAGCCCCAAACAGACAGGTCACTACAGCCCCAAACAGTCACTACAGCCCCAAACAGGTAACTACAGCCCCAAACAGGTCACTACAGCCCCAAACAGGTCCACTACAGCCCCAAACAGTCACTACAGCCCCAAACAGGTCACTACAGCCCCAAACAGGTCCACTACAGCCCCAAACAGACAGGTCACTACAGCCCCAAACAGTCACTACAGCCCCAAACAGACAGGTCACTATAGCCCCAAACAGTCACTACAGCCCCAAACAGTCACTACAGCCCCAAACAGACACTACAGCCCCAAACAGTCACTACAGCCCCAACCAGACACTACAGCCCCAAACAGACACTACAGCCCCAAACAGTCACTACAGCCCCAAACAGGTCACTACAGCCCCAAACCGGCCACTACAGCCCCAAACAGGTCACTACAGCCCCAAACAGTCACTACAGCCCCAGACAGGTCACTACAGCCCCAAACAGTCACTACAGCCCCAAACAGACAGGTCACTACAGCCCCAAACAGTCACTACAGCCCCAAACAGGTAACTACAGCCCCAAACAGGTCACTACAGCCCCAAACAGTCACTACAGCCCCAAACAGGTCACTACAGCCTCAAACAGGTCACTACATCCCCAAACAGTCACTACAGCCCCAAACAGGTCACTACAGCCCCAAACAGGTCACTACAGCCCCAAACAGTCACTACAGCCCCAAACAGGTCACTACAGCCCCAAACAGTCACTACAGCCCCAAACAGACAGGTCACTACAGCCCCAAACAGTCACTACAGCCCCAAACAGGTAACTACAGCCCCAAACAGGTCACTACAGCCCCAAACAGGTCCACTACAGCCCCAAACAGTCACTACAGCCCCAAACAGGTCACTACAGCCCCAAACAGGTCCACTACAGCCCCAAACAGACAGGTCACTACAGCCCCAAACAGTCACTACAGCCCCAAACAGACAGGTCACTACAGCCCCAAACAGTCACTACAGCCCCAAACAGTCACTACAGCCCCAAACAGACACTACAGCCCCAAACAGTCACTACAGCCCCAACCAGACACTACAGCCCCAAACAGACACTACAGCCCCAAACAGTCACTACAGCCCCAAACAGGTCACTACAGCCCCAAACCGGCCACTACAGCCCCAAACAGGTCACTACAGCCCCAAACAGGCCACTACAGCCCCAAACAGGCCACTACAGCCCCAAACAGGTAACTACAGCCCCAAACAGGTAACTACAGCCCCAAACAGGCCACTACAGCCCCAAACAGGTCACTACAGCCCCAAACAGGTCCACTACAGCCCCACACAGTCACTACAGCCCCAAACAGGTAACTACAGCCCCAAACAGTCACTACAGCCCCAAACACGTCCACTACAGCCCCAAACAGGGTCACTACAGCCCCAAACAGGCCACTACAGCCCCAAACAGTCACTACAGCCCCAAACAGGTAACTACAGCCACAAACAGGTCACTACAGCCCCAAACAGGTCACTACAGCCCCAAACAGTCACTACAGCCCCAAACAGGCCACTACAGCCCCAAACAGTCACTACAGCCCCAAACAGACACTACAGCCCCAAACAGGTAACTACAGCCCCAAACAGGTCACTACAGCCCCAAACAGTCACTACAGCCCCAAACAGGTCACTACAGCCCCAAACAGGTCACTACAGCCCCAAACAGTCACTACAGCCCCAAACATGTCACTACAGCCCCAAACAGGTCACTACAGCCCCAAACAGTCACTACAGCCCCAGACAGGTCACTACAGCCCCAAACAGTCACTACAGCCCCAAACAGACAGGTCACTACAGCCCCAAACAGTCACTACAGCCCCAAACAGGTAACTACAGCCCCAAACAGGTCACTACAGCCCCAAACAGTCACTACAGCCCCAAACAGGTCACTACAGCCCCAAACAGTCACTACAGCCCCAAACAGGTCACTACAGCCCCAAACAGGTCACTACAGCACCAAACAGTCACTACAGCCCCAAACAGGTCACTACAGCCCCAAACAGTCACTACAGCCCCAAACAGGTAACTACAGCCCCAAACAGACAGGTCACTACAGCCCCAAACAGTCACTACAAACAGGTCACTACAGCCCCACACAGGTCACTACAAACAGGTCACTACAAACAGGTCACTACAGCCCCAAACAGTCACTACAGCCAAAACAGGTAACTACAACCCCAAACAGGTCACTACAGCCCCAAACAGGGCCACTACAGCCCCAAACAGTCACTACAACCCCAAACAGGTCACTACAGCCCCAAACAGGTCCACTACAGCCCCAAACAGACAGGTCACTACAGCCCCAAACAGTCACTACAGCCCCAAACAGACAGGTCACTACAGCCCCAAACAGTCACTACAGCCCCAAACAGGTCACGACAGTAAATAATTATGTACAGATACCGAGATGTCACTCCATGTTACCTGCTATCTGTTACTGCACAATGTTGTTTCTTCTTTTGATTCTATTATATGTACCACTGTATTGCACATCGTTGCGGGCAAGACCACCCGCATTTCATTGTATACCTGTATGCCGTGACAATTAAAACTCTTGACTTGACTTGACTTGACAGCCCCAAACAGGCCACTACAGCCCCAAACAGGTCACTACAGCCCCAACCAGTCACTAGAGCCCCAAACAGGTAACTACAGCCCCAAACAGGTCACTACAGCCCCAAACAGGTCACTACAGCCCCAAACAGTCACTACAGCCCCAAACAGGTCACTACAGCCCCAAACAGGTCACTACAGCCCCAAACAGTCACTACAGCCCCAAACAGGCCACTACAGCCCCAAACAGGTCACTACAGCCCCAAACAGGTCACTACAGCCCCAAACAGGTCCACTACAGCCCCAAACAGTCACTACAGCCCCAAACAGGTAACTACAGCCCCAAACAGTCACTACAGCCCCAAACAGGTCACTACAGCCCCAAACAGGCCACTACAGCCCCAAACAGGTCACTACAGCCCCAAACAGACAGGTCACTACAGCCCCAAACAGTCACTACAGCCACAAACAGGTCACTACAGCCCCAAACAGGTCACTACAGCCCCAAACAGGCCACTACAGCCCCAAACAGGCCACTACAGCCACAAACAGACAGGTCAGTACAGCCCCAAACAGTCACTACAGCCCCAAACAGACATGTCACTACAGCCCCAAACAGTCACTACAGCCCCAAACAGGTAACTACAGCCCCAAACAGGTCACTACAGCCCCAAACAGTCACTACAGCCCCAAACAGGTCACTACAGCCCCAAACAGGTCACTACAGCCCCAAACAGGTCACTACAGCCCCAAACAGTCACTACAGCCCCAAACAGGCCACTACAGCCCCAAACAGGTCACTACAGCCCCAAACAGGTCACTACAGCCCCAAACAGGTCCACTACAGCCCCAAACAGTCACTACAGCCCCAAACAGGTAACTACAGCCCCAAACAGTCACTACAGCCCCAAACAGGTCACTACAGCCCCAAACAGGCCACTACAGCCCCAAACAGGTCACTACAGCCCCAAACAGACAGGTCACTACAGCCCCAAACAGTCACTACAGCCCCAAACAGGTAACTACAGCCCCAAACAGTCACTACAGCCCCAAACAGGTCACTACAGCCCCAAACAGGCCACTACAGCCCCAAACAGGTCACTACAGCCCCAAACAGACAGGTCACTACAGCCCCAAACAGTCACTACAGCCACAAACAGGTCACTACAGCCCCAAACAGGTCACTACAGCCCCAAACAGTCACTACAGCCCCAAACAGACATGTCACTACAGCCCCAAACAGTCACTACAGCCCCAAACAGGTAACTACAGCCCCAAACAGGTCACTACAGCCCCAAACAGTCACTACAGCCCCAAACAGGCCACTACAGCCCCAAACAGTCACTACAGCCCCAAACAGACACTACAGCCCCAAACAGGTAACTACAGCCCCAAACAGTCACTACAGCCCCAAACAGGTCACTACAGCCCCAAACAGGTCACTACAGCCCCAAACAGTCACTACAGCCCCAAACAGGTCACTACAGCCCCAAACAGGTCACTACAGCCCCAAACAGTCACTACAGCCCCAGACAGGTCACTACAGCCCCAAACAGTCACTACAGCCCCAAACAGACAGGTCACTACAGCCCCAAACAGTCACTACAGCCCCAAACAGGTAACTACAGCCCCAAACAGGTCACTACAGCCCCAAACAGTCACTACAGCCCCAAACAGGTCACTACAGCCTCAAACAGGTCACTACATCCCCAAACAGTCACTACAGCCCCAAACAGGTCACTACAGCCCCAAACAGGTCACTACAGCCCCAAACAGTCACTACAGCCCCAAACAGGTCACTACAGCCCCAAACAGTCACTACAGCCCCAAACAGACAGGTCACTACAGCCCCAAACAGTCACTACAGCCCCAAACAGGTAACTACAGCCCCAAACAGGTCACTACAGCCCCAAACAGGTCCACTACAGCCCCAAACAGTCACTACAGCCCCAAACAGGTCACTACAGCCCCAAACAGGTCCACTACAGCCCCAAACAGACAGGTCACTACAGCCCCAAACAGTCACTACAGCCCCAAACAGACAGGTCACTATAGCCCCAAACAGTCACTACAGCCCCAAACAGTCACTACAGCCCCAAACAGACACTACAGCCCCAAACAGTCACTACAGCCCCAACCAGACACTACAGCCCCAAACAGACACTACAGCCCCAAACAGTCACTACAGCCCCAAACAGGTCACTACAGCCCCAAACCGGCCACTACAGCCCCAAACAGGTCACTACAGCCCCAAACAGTCACTACAGCCCCAGACAGGTCACTACAGCCCCAAACAGTCACTACAGCCCCAAACAGACAGGTCACTACAGCCCCAAACAGTCACTACAGCCCCAAACAGGTAACTACAGCCCCAAACAGGTCACTACAGCCCCAAACAGTCACTACAGCCCCAAACAGGTCACTACAGCCTCAAACAGGTCACTACATCCCCAAACAGTCACTACAGCCCCAAACAGGTCACTACAGCCCCAAACAGGTCACTACAGCCCCAAACAGTCACTACAGCCCCAAACAGGTCACTACAGCCCCAAACAGTCACTACAGCCCCAAACAGACAGGTCACTACAGCCCCAAACAGTCACTACAGCCCCAAACAGGTAACTACAGCCCCAAACAGGTCACTACAGCCCCAAACAGGTCCACTACAGCCCCAAACAGTCACTACAGCCCCAAACAGGTCACTACAGCCCCAAACAGGTCCACTACAGCCCCAAACAGACAGGTCACTACAGCCCCAAACAGTCACTACAGCCCCAAACAGACAGGTCACTACAGCCCCAAACAGTCACTACAGCCCCAAACAGTCACTACAGCCCCAAACAGACACTACAGCCCCAAACAGTCACTACAGCCCCAACCAGACACTACAGCCCCAAACAGACACTACAGCCCCAAACAGTCACTACAGCCCCAAACAGGTCACTACAGCCCCAAACCGGCCACTACAGCCCCAAACAGGTCACTACAGCCCCAAACAGGCCACTACAGCCCCAAACAGGCCACTACAGCCCCAAACAGGTAACTACAGCCCCAAACAGGTAACTACAGCCCCAAACAGGCCACTACAGCCCCAAACAGGTCACTACAGCCCCAAACAGGTCCACTACAGCCCCACACAGTCACTACAGCCCCAAACAGGTAACTACAGCCCCAAACAGTCACTACAGCCCCAAACACGTCCACTACAGCCCCAAACAGGGTCACTACAGCCCCAAACAGGCCACTACAGCCCCAAACAGGTAACTACAGCCCCAAACAGGCCACTACAGCCCCAAACAGGTCCACTACAGCCCCAAACAGTCACTACTGCCCCAAACAGGTAACTACAGCCCCAAACAGGTCACTACAGCCCCAAACAGTCACTACAGCCCCAAACAGACAGGTCACTACAGCCCCAAACAGTCACTACAGCCCCAAACAGGTAACTACAGCCCCAAACAGGTCACTACAGCCCCAAACAGGTCCACTACAGCCCCAAACAGTCACTACAGCCCCAAACAGGTCACTACAGCCCCAAACAGGTCCACTACAGCCCCAAACAGACAGGTCACTACAGCCCCAAACAGTCACTACAGCCCCAAACAGACAGGTCACTATAGCCCCAAACAGTCACTACAGCCCCAAACAGTCACTACAGCCCCAAACAGACACTACAGCCCCAAACAGTCACTACAGCCCCAACCAGACACTACAGCCCCAAACAGACACTACAGCCCCAAACAGTCACTACAGCCCCAAACAGGTCACTACAGCCCCAAACCGGCCACTACAGCCCCAAACAGGTCACTACAGCCCCAAACAGTCACTACAGCCCCAGACAGGTCACTACAGCCCCAAACAGTCACTACAGCCCCAAACAGACAGGTCACTACAGCCCCAAACAGTCACTACAGCCCCAAACAGGTAACTACAGCCCCAAACAGGTCACTACAGCCCCAAACAGTCACTACAGCCCCAAACAGGTCACTACAGCCTCAAACAGGTCACTACATCCCCAAACAGTCACTACAGCCCCAAACAGGTCACTACAGCCCCAAACAGGTCACTACAGCCCCAAACAGTCACTACAGCCCCAAACAGGTCACTACAGCCCCAAACAGTCACTACAGCCCCAAACAGACAGGTCACTACAGCCCCAAACAGTCACTACAGCCCCAAACAGGTAACTACAGCCCCAAACAGGTCACTACAGCCCCAAACAGGTCCACTACAGCCCCAAACAGTCACTACAGCCCCAAACAGGTCACTACAGCCCCAAACAGGTCCACTACAGCCCCAAACAGACAGGTCACTACAGCCCCAAACAGTCACTACAGCCCCAAACAGACAGGTCACTACAGCCCCAAACAGTCACTACAGCCCCAAACAGTCACTACAGCCCCAAACAGACACTACAGCCCCAAACAGTCACTACAGCCCCAACCAGACACTACAGCCCCAAACAGACACTACAGCCCCAAACAGTCACTACAGCCCCAAACAGGTCACTACAGCCCCAAACCGGCCACTACAGCCCCAAACAGGTCACTACAGCCCCAAACAGGCCACTACAGCCCCAAACAGGCCACTACAGCCCCAAACAGGTAACTACAGCCCCAAACAGGTAACTACAGCCCCAAACAGGCCACTACAGCCCCAAACAGGTCACTACAGCCCCAAACAGGTCCACTACAGCCCCACACAGTCACTACAGCCCCAAACAGGTAACTACAGCCCCAAACAGTCACTACAGCCCCAAACACGTCCACTACAGCCCCAAACAGGGTCACTACAGCCCCAAACAGGCCACTACAGCCCCAAACAGGTAACTACAGCCCCAAACAGGCCACTACAGCCCCAAACAGGTCCACTACAGCCCCAAACAGTCACTACTGCCCCAAACAGGTAACTACAGCCCCAAACAGGCCACTACAGCCCCAAACAGGTAACTACAGCCCCAAACAGGTCACTACAGCCCCAAACAGGTCCACTACAGCCCCAAACAGTCACTACTGCCCCAAACAGGTAACTACAGCCCCAAACAGGTCACTACAGCCCCAAACAGGTCACTACAGCCCCAAACAGGTCACTACAGCCCCAAACAGTCACTACAGCCCCAAACATGTCACTACAGCCCCAAACAGGTCACTACAGCCCCAAACAGTCACTACAGCCCCAGACAGGTCACTACAGCCCCAAACAGTCACTACAGCCCCAAACAGACAGGTCACTACAGCCCCAAACAGTCACTACAGCCCCAAACAGGTAACTACAGCCCCAAACAGGTCACTACAGCCCCAAACAGTCACTACAGCCCCAAACAGGTCACTACAGCCCCAAACAGTCACTACAGCCCCAAACAGGTCACTACAGCCCCAAACAGGTCACTACAGCACCAAACAGTCACTACAGCCCCAAACAGGTCACTACAGCCCCAAACAGTCACTACAGCCCCAAACAGGTAACTACAGCCCCAAACAGACAGGTCACTACAGCCCCAAACAGTCACTACAAACAGGTCACTACAGCCCCACACAGGTCACTACAAACAGGTCACTACAAACAGGTCACTACAGCCCCAAACAGTCACTACAGCCAAAACAGGTAACTACAACCCCAAACAGGTCACTACAGCCTCAAACAGGGCCACTACAGCCCCAAACAGTCACTACAACCCCAAACAGGTCACTACAGCCCCAAACAGGTCCACTACAGCCCCAAACAGACAGGTCACTACAGCCCCAAACAGTCACTACAGCCCCAAACAGACAGGTCACTACAGCCCCAAACAGTCACTACAGCCCCAAACAGGTCACGACAGTAAATAATTATGTACAGATACCGAGATGTCACTCCATGTTACCTGCTATCTGTTACTGCACAATGTTGTTTCTTCTTTTGATTCTATTATATGTACCACTGTATTGCACATCGTTGCGGGCAAGACCACCCGCATTTCATTGTATACCTGTATGCCGTGACAATTAAAACTCTTGACTTGACTTGACTTGACAGCCCCAAACAGGCCACTACAGCCCCAAACAGGTCACTACAGCCCCAACCAGTCACTAGAGCCCCAAACAGGTAACTACAGCCCCAAACAGGTCACTACAGCCCCAAACAGGTCACTACAGCCCCAAACAGTCACTACAGCCCCAAACAGGTCACTACAGCCCCAAACAGGTCACTACAGCCCCAAACAGTCACTACAGCCCCAAACAGGCCACTACAGCCCCAAACAGGTCACTACAGCCCCAAACAGGTCACTACAGCCCCAAACAGGTCCACTACAGCCCCAAACAGTCACTACAGCCCCAAACAGGTAACTACAGCCCCAAACAGTCACTACAGCCCCAAACAGGTCACTACAGCCCCAAACAGGCCACTACAGCCCCAAACAGGTCACTACAGCCCCAAACAGACAGGTCACTACAGCCCCAAACAGTCACTACAGCCACAAACAGGTCACTACAGCCCCAAACAGGTCACTACAGCCCCAAACAGGCCACTACAGCCCCAAACAGGCCACTACAGCCACAAACAGACAGGTCACTACAGCCCCAAACAGTCACTACAGCCCCAAACAGACATGTCACTACAGCCCCAAACAGTCACTACAGCCCCAAACAGGTAACTACAGCCCCAAACAGGTCACTACAGCCCCAAACAGTCACTACAGCCCCAAACAGGTCACTACAGCCCCAAACAGGTCACTACAGCCCCAAACAGGTCACTACAGCCCCAAACAGTCACTACAGCCCCAAACAGGCCACTACAGCCCCAAACAGGTCACTACAGCCCCAAACAGGTCACTACAGCCCCAAACAGGTCCACTACAGCCCCAAACAGTCACTACAGCCCCAAACAGGTAACTACAGCCCCAAACAGTCACTACAGCCCCAAACAGGTCACTACAGCCCCAAACAGGCCACTACAGCCCCAAACAGGTCACTACAGCCCCAAACAGACAGGTCACTACAGCCCCAAACAGTCACTACAGCCCCAAACAGGTAACTACAGCCCCAAACAGTCACTACAGCCCCAAACAGGTCACTACAGCCCCAAACAGGCCACTACAGCCCCAAACAGGTCACTACAGCCCCAAACAGACAGGTCACTACAGCCCCAAACAGTCACTACAGCCACAAACAGGTCACTACAGCCCCAAACAGGTCACTACAGCCCCAAACAGTCACTACAGCCCCAAACAGACATGTCACTACAGCCCCAAACAGTCACTACAGCCCCAAACAGGTAACTACAGCCCCAAACAGGTCACTACAGCCCCAAACAGTCACTACAGCCCCAAACAGGCCACTACAGCCCCAAACAGTCACTACAGCCCCAAACAGTCACTACAGCCCCAAACAGACACTACAGCCCCAAACAGTCACTACAGCCCCAACCAGACACTACAGCCCCAAACAGACACTACAGCCCCAAACAGTCACTACAGCCCCAAACAGGTCACTACAGCCCCAAACCGGCCACTACAGCCCCAAACAGGTCACTACAGCCCCAAACAGGCCACTACAGCCCCAAACAGGCCACTACAGCCCCAAACAGGTAACTACAGCCCCAAACAGGTAACTACAGCCCCAAACAGGCCACTACAGCCCCAAACAGGTCACTACAGCCCCAAACAGGTCCACTACAGCCCCACACAGTCACTACAGCCCCAAACAGGTAACTACAGCCCCAAACAGTCACTACAGCCCCAAACACGTCCACTACAGCCCCAAACAGGGTCACTACAGCCCCAAACAGGCCACTACAGCCCCAAACAGGTAACTACAGCCCCAAACAGGCCACTACAGCCCCAAACAGGTCCACTACAGCCCCAAACAGTCACTACTGCCCCAAACAGGTAACTACAGCCCCAAACAGGCCACTACAGCCCCAAACAGGTAACTACAGCCCCAAACAGGTCACTACAGCCCCAAACAGGTCCACTACAGCCCCAAACAGTCACTACTGCCCCAAACAGGTAACTACAGCCCCAAACAGGTCACTACAGCCCCAAACAGGTCACTACAGCCCCAAACAGGTCACTACAGCCCCAAACAGTCACTACAGCCCCAAACATGTCACTACAGCCCCAAACAGGTCACTACAGCCCCAAACAGTCACTACAGCCCCAGACAGGTCACTACAGCCCCAAACAGTCACTACAGCCCCAAACAGACAGGTCACTACAGCCCCAAACAGTCACTACAGCCCCAAACAGGTCACTACAGCCCCAAACAGTCACTACAGCCCCAAACAGGTCACTACAGCCTCAAACAGGTCACTACAGCCCCACACAGTCACTACAGCCCCAAACAGGTCACTACAGCCCCAAACAGGTCACTACAGCCCCAAACAGTCACTACAGCCCCAAACAGGTCACTACAGCCCCAAACAGTCACTACAGCCCCAAACAGACAGGTCACTACAGCCCCAAACAGTCACTACAGCCCCAAACAGTTAACTACAGCCCCAAACAGGTCACTACAGCCCCAAACAGGTCCACTACAGCCCCAAACAGTCACTACAGCCCCAAACAGGTCACTACAGCCCCAAACAGGTCCACTACAGCCCCAAACAGACAGGTCACTACAGCCCCAAACAGTTACTACAGCCCCAAACAGACAGGTCACTACAGCCCCAAACAGTCACTACAGCCCCAAACAGTCACTACAGCCCCAAACAGACACTACAGCCCCAAACAGTCACTACAGCCCCAACCAGACACTACAGCCCCAAACAGACACTACAGCCCCAAACAGTCACTACAGCCCCAAACAGGTCACTACAGCCCCAAACAGTCACTACAGCCCCAAACAGTCACTACAGCCCCAAACAGCTAACTACAGCCCCAAACAGGTCACTACAGCCCCAGACAGGTCACTACAGCCCCAAACAGTCACTACAGCCCCAAACAGGCCACTACAGCCCCAAACAGTCACTACAGCCCCAAACAGACACTACAGCCCCAAACAGGTAACTACAGCCCCAAACATGTCACTACAGCCCCAAACAGTCACTACAGCCCCAAACAGGTCACTACAGCCCCAAACAGGTCACTACAGCCCCAAACAGTCACTACAGCCCCAAACAGGTCACTACAGCCCCAAACAGGTCACTACAGCCCCAAACAGTCACTACAGCCCCAAACAGTCACTACAGCCCCAAACAGACAGGTCACTACAGCCCCAAACAGTCACTACAGCCCCAAACAGGTAACTACAGCCCCAAACAGGTCACTACAGCCCCAAACAGTCACTACAGCCCCAAACAGGTCACTACAGCCCCAAACAGGTCACTACAGCCCCAAACAGTCACTACAGCCCCAAACAGGTCACTACAGCCCCAAACAGGTCACTACAGCCCCAAACAGTCACTACAGCCCCAAACAGGTCACTACAGCCCCAAACAGTCACTACAGCCCCAAACGGACAGGTCACTACAGCCCCAAACAGTCACTACAGCCCCAAACAGGTAACTACAGCCCCAAACAGACAGGTCACTACAGCCCCAAACAGTCACTACAAACAGGTCACTACAGCCCCACACAGGTCACTACAAACAGGTCACTACAAACAGGTCACTACAGCCCCAAACAGTCACTACAGCCCCAAACAGGCAACTACAACCCCAAACAGGTCACTACAGCCCCAAACAGGTCACTACAGCCCCAAACAGGTCACTACAGCCCCAAACAGGTCACTACAGCCCCAAACAGTCACTACAGCCCCAGACAGGTCACTACAGCCCCAAACAGTCACTACAGCCCCAAACAGTCACTACAGCCCCAAACAGGTCACTACAGCCCCAAACAGGTCCACTACAGCCCCAAACAGTCACTACAGCCCCAAACAGGTCACTACAGCCCCAAACAGGTCCACTACAGCCCCAAACAGACAGGTCACTACAGCCCCAAACAGTCACTACAGCCCCAAACAGACAGGGCACTACAGCCCCAAACAGTCACTACAGCCCCAAACAGTCACTACAGCCCCAAACAGACACTACAGCCCCAAACAGTCACTACAGCCCCAACCAGACACTACAGCCCCAAACAGACACTACAGCCCCAAACAGTCACTACAGCCCCAAACAGGTCACTACAGCCCCAAACAGTCACTACAGCCCCAAACAGACAGGTCACTACAGCCCCAAACAGTCACTACAGCCCCAAACAGCTAACTACAGCCCCAAACAGGTCACTACAGCCCCAGACAGGTCACTACAGCCCCAAACAGTCACTACAGCCCCAAACAGGCCACTACAGCCCCAAACAGTCACTACAGCCCCAAACAGACACTACAGCCCCAAACAGGTAACTACAGCCCCAAACATGTCCCTACAGCCCCAAACAGTCACTACAGCCCCAAACAGGTCACTACAGCCCCAAACAGGTCACTACAGCCCCAAACAGTCACTACAGCCCCAAACAGGTCACTACAGCCCCAAACAGGTCACTACAGCCCCAAACAGTCACTACAGCCCCAAACAGTCACTACAGCCCCAAACAGACAGGTCACTACAGCCCCAAACAGTCACTACAGCCCCAAACAGGTAACTACAGCCCCAAACAGGTCACTACAGCCCCAAACAGTCACTACAGCCCCAAACAGGTCACTACAGCCCCAAACAGGTCACTACAGCCCCAAACAGGTCACTACAGCCCCAAACAGTCACTACAGCCCCAAACAGGTCACTACAGCCCCAAACAGTCACTACAGCCCCAAACGGACAGGTCACTACAGCCCCAAACAGTCACTACAGCCCCAAACAGGTAACTACAGCCCCAAACAGACAGGTCACTACAGCCCCAAACAGTCACTACAAACAGGTCACTACAGCCCCACACAGGTCACTACAAACAGGTCACTACAAACAGGTCACTACAGCCCCAAACAGTCACTACAGCCCCAAACAGGCAACTACAACCCCAAACAGGTCACTACAGCCCCAAACAGGTCACTACAGCCCCAAACAGGTCACTACAGCCCCAAACAGGTCACTACAGCCCCAAACAGTCACTACAGCCCCAGACAGGTCACTACAGCCCCAAACAGTCACTACAGCCCCAAACAGTCACTACAGCCCCAAACAGGTAACTACAGCCCCAAACAGGTCACTACAGCCCCAAACAGTCACTACAGCCCCAAACAGTCACTACAGCCCCAAACAGGTCACTACAGCCTCAAACAGGTCACTACAGCCCCAAACAGTCACTACAGCCCCAAACAGGTCACTACAGCCCCAAACAGGTCACTACAGCCCCAAACAGTCACTACAGCCCCAAACAGGTCACTACAGCCCCAAACAGTCACTACAGCCCCAAACAGACAGGTCACTACAGCCCCAAACAGTCACTACAGCCCCAAACAGGTAACTACAGCCCCAAACAGGTCACTACAGCCCCAAACAGGTCCACTACAGCCCCAAACAGTCACTACAGCCCCAAACAGGTCACTACAGCCCCAAACAGGTCCACTACAGCCCCAAACAGACAGGTCACTACAGCCCCAAACAGTCACTACAGCCCCAAACAGACAGGTCACTACTGTCCCAAACAGTCACTACAGCCCCAAACAGTCACTACAGCCCCAAACAGACACTACAGCCCCAAACAGTCACTACAGCCCCAACCAGACACTACAGCCCCAAACAGACACTACAGCCCCAAACAGTCACTACAGCCCCAAACAGGTCACTACAGCCCCAAACAGTCACTACATCCCCAAACAGACAGGTCACTACAGCCCCAAACAGTCACTACAGCCCCAAACAGGTAACTACAGCCACAAACAGGTCACTACAGCCCCAAACAGGTCACTACAGCCCCAAACAGTCACTACAGCCCCAAACAGGCCACTACAGCCCCAAACAGTCACTACAGCCCCAAACAGACACTACAGCCCCAAACAGGTAACTACAGCCCCAAACAGGTCACTACAGCCCCAAACAGTCACTACAGCCCCAAACAGGTCACTACAGCCCCAAACAGGTCACTACAGCCCCAAACAGTCACTACAGCCCCAAACATGTCACTACAGCCCCAAACAGGTCACTACAGCCCCAAACAGTCACTACAGCCCCAGACAGGTCACTACAGCCCCAAACAGTCACTACAGCCCCAAACAGACAGGTCACTACAGCCCCAAACAGTCACTACAGCCCCAAACAGGTAACTACAGCCCCAAACAGGTCACTACAGCCCCAAACAGTCACTACAGCCCCAAACAGGTCACTACAGCCCCAAACAGTCACTACAGCCCCAAACAGGTCACTACAGCCCCAAACAGGTCACTACAGCACCAAACAGTCACTACAGCCCCAAACAGGTCACTACAGCCCCAAACAGTCACTACAGCCCCAAACAGGTAACTACAGCCCCAAACAGACAGGTCACTACAGCCCCAAACAGTCACTACAAACAGGTCACTACAGCCCCACACAGGTCACTACAAACAGGTCACTACAAACAGGTCACTACAGCCCCAAACAGTCACTACAGCCAAAACAGGTAACTACAACCCCAAACAGGTCACTACAGCCCCAAACAGGGCCACTACAGCCCCAAACAGTCACTACAACCCCAAACAGGTCACTACAGCCCCAAACAGGTCCACTACAGCCCCAAACAGACAGGTCACTACAGCCCCAAACAGTCACTACAGCCCCAAACAGACAGGTCACTACAGCCCCAAACAGTCACTACAGCCCCAAACAGGTCACGACAGTAAATAATTATGTACAGATACCGAGATGTCACTCCATGTTACCTGCTATCTGTTACTGCACAATGTTGTTTCTTCTTTTGATTCTATTATATGTACCACTGTATTGCACATCGTTGCGGGCAAGACCACCCGCATTTCATTGTATACCTGTATGCCGTGACAATTAAAACTCTTGACTTGACTTGACTTGACAGCCCCAAACAGGCCACTACAGCCCCAAACAGGTCACTACAGCCCCAACCAGTCACTAGAGCCCCAAACAGGTAACTACAGCCCCAAACAGGTCACTACAGCCCCAAACAGGTCACTACAGCCCCAAACAGTCACTACAGCCCCAAACAGGTCACTACAGCCCCAAACAGGTCACTACAGCCCCAAACAGTCACTACAGCCCCAAACAGGCCACTACAGCCCCAAACAGGTCACTACAGCCCCAAACAGGTCACTACAGCCCCAAACAGGTCCACTACAGCCCCAAACAGTCACTACAGCCCCAAACAGGTAACTACAGCCCCAAACAGTCACTACAGCCCCAAACAGGTCACTACAGCCCCAAACAGGCCACTACAGCCCCAAACAGGTCACTACAGCCCCAAACAGACAGGTCACTACAGCCCCAAACAGTCACTACAGCCACAAATAGGTCACTACAGCCCCAAACAGGTCACTACAGCCCCAAACAGGCCACTACAGCCCCAAACAGGCCACTACAGCCACAAACAGACAGGTCAGTACAGCCCCAAACAGTCACTACAGCCCCAAACAGACATGTCACTACAGCCCCAAACAGTCACTACAGCCCCAAACAGGTAACTACAGCCCCAAACAGGTCACTACAGCCCCAAACAGTCACTACAGCCCCAAACAGGTCACTACAGCCCCAAACAGGTCACTACAGCCCCAAACAGGTCACTACAGCCCCAAACAGTCACTACAGCCCCAAACAGGCCACTACAGCCCCAAACAGGTCACTACAGCCCCAAACAGGTCACTACAGCCCCAAACAGGTCCACTACAGCCCCAAACAGTCACTACAGCCCCAAACAGGTAACTACAGCCCCAAACAGTCACTACAGCCCCAAACAGGTCACTACAGCCCCAAACAGGCCACTACAGCCCCAAACAGGTCACTACAGCCCCAAACAGACAGGTCACTACAGCCCCAAACAGTCACTACAGCCCCAAACAGGTAACTACAGCCCCAAACAGTCACTACAGCCCCAAACAGGTCACTACAGCCCCAAACAGGCCACTACAGCCCCAAACAGGTCACTACAGCCCCAAACAGACAGGTCACTACAGCCCCAAACAGTCACTACAGCCACAAACAGGTCACTACAGCCCCAAACAGGTCACTACAGCCCCAAACAGTCACTACAGCCCCAAACAGACATGTCACTACAGCCCCAAACAGTCACTACAGCCCCAAACAGGTAACTACAGCCCCAAACAGGTCACTACAGCCCCAAACAGTCACTACAGCCCCAAACAGGCCACTACAGCCCCAAACAGTCACTACAGCCCCAAACAGACACTACAGCCCCAAACAGGTAACTACAGCCCCAAACAGTCACTACAGCCCCAAACAGGTCACTACAGCCCCAAACAGGTCACTACAGCCCCAAACAGTCACTACAGCCCCAAACAGGTCACTACAGCCCCAAACAGGTCACTACAGCCCCAAACAGTCACTACAGCCCCAGACAGGTCACTACAGCCCCAAACAGTCACTACAGCCCCAAACAGACAGGTCACTACAGCCCCAAACAGTCACTACAGCCCCAAACAGGTAACTACAGCCCCAAACAGGTCACTACAGCCCCAAACAGTCACTACAGCCCCAAACAGGTCACTACAGCCTCAAACAGGTCACTACATCCCCAAACAGTCACTACAGCCCCAAACAGGTCACTACAGCCCCAAACAGGTCACTACAGCCCCAAACAGTCACTACAGCCCCAAACAGGTCACTACAGCCCCAAACAGTCACTACAGCCCCAAACAGACAGGTCACTACAGCCCCAAACAGTCACTACAGCCCCAAACAGGTAACTACAGCCCCAAACAGGTCACTACAGCCCCAAACAGGTCCACTACAGCCCCAAACAGTCACTACAGCCCCAAACAGGTCACTACAGCCCCAAACAGGTCCACTACAGCCCCAAACAGACAGGTCACTACAGCCCCAAACAGTCACTACAGCCCCAAACAGACAGGTCACTATAGCCCCAAACAGTCACTACAGCCCCAAACAGTCACTACAGCCCCAAACAGACACTACAGCCCCAAACAGTCACTACAGCCCCAACCAGACACTACAGCCCCAAACAGACACTACAGCCCCAAACAGTCACTACAGCCCCAAACAGGTCACTACAGCCCCAAACCGGCCACTACAGCCCCAAACAGGTCACTACAGCCCCAAACAGTCACTACAGCCCCAGACAGGTCACTACAGCCCCAAACAGTCACTACAGCCCCAAACAGACAGGTCACTACAGCCCCAAACAGTCACTACAGCCCCAAACAGGTAACTACAGCCCCAAACAGGTCACTACAGCCCCAAACAGTCACTACAGCCCCAAACAGGTCACTACAGCCTCAAACAGGTCACTACATCCCCAAACAGTCACTACAGCCCCAAACAGGTCACTACAGCCCCAAACAGGTCACTACAGCCCCAAACAGTCACTACAGCCCCAAACAGGTCACTACAGCCCCAAACAGTCACTACAGCCCCAAACAGACAGGTCACTACAGCCCCAAACAGTCACTACAGCCCCAAACAGGTAACTACAGCCCCAAACAGGTCACTACAGCCCCAAACAGGTCCACTACAGCCCCAAACAGTCACTACAGCCCCAAACAGGTCACTACAGCCCCAAACAGGTCCACTACAGCCCCAAACAGACAGGTCACTACAGCCCCAAACAGTCACTACAGCCCCAAACAGACAGGTCACTACAGCCCCAAACAGTCACTACAGCCCCAAACAGTCACTACAGCCCCAAACAGACACTACAGCCCCAAACAGTCACTACAGCCCCAACCAGACACTACAGCCCCAAACAGACACTACAGCCCCAAACAGTCACTACAGCCCCAAACAGGTCACTACAGCCCCAAACCGGCCACTACAGCCCCAAACAGGTCACTACAGCCCCAAACAGGCCACTACAGCCCCAAACAGGCCACTACAGCCCCAAACAGGTAACTACAGCCCCAAACAGGTAACTACAGCCCCAAACAGGCCACTACAGCCCCAAACAGGTCACTACAGCCCCAAACAGGTCCACTACAGCCCCACACAGTCACTACAGCCCCAAACAGGTAACTACAGCCCCAAACAGTCACTACAGCCCCAAACACGTCCACTACAGCCCCAAACAGGGTCACTACAGCCCCAAACAGGCCACTACAGCCCCAAACAGGTAACTACAGCCCCAAACAGGCCACTACAGCCCCAAACAGGTCCACTACAGCCCCAAACAGTCACTACTGCCCCAAACAGGTAACTACAGCCCCAAACAGGCCACTACAGCCCCAAACAGGTAACTACAGCCCCAAACAGGTCACTACAGCCCCAAACAGGTCCACTACAGCCCCAAACAGTCACTACTGCCCCAAACAGGTAACTACAGCCCCAAACAGGTCACTACAGCCCCAAACAGGTCACTACAGCCCCAAACAGGTCACTACAGCCCCAAACAGTCACTACAGCCCCAAACATGTCACTACAGCCCCAAACAGGTCACTACAGCCCCAAACAGTCACTACAGCCCCAGACAGGTCACTACAGCCCCAAACAGTCACTACAGCCCCAAACAGACAGGTCACTACAGCCCCAAACAGTCACTACAGCCCCAAACAGGTAACTACAGCCCCAAACAGGTCACTACAGCCCCAAACAGTCACTACAGCCCCAAACAGGTCACTACAGCCCCAAACAGTCACTACAGCCCCAAACAGGTCACTACAGCCCCAAACAGGTCACTACAGCACCAAACAGTCACTACAGCCCCAAACAGGTCACTACAGCCCCAAACAGTCACTACAGCCCCAAACAGGTAACTACAGCCCCAAACAGACAGGTCACTACAGCCCCAAACAGTCACTACAAACAGGTCACTACAGCCCCACACAGGTCACTACAAACAGGTCACTACAAACAGGTCACTACAGCCCCAAACAGTCACTACAGCCAAAACAGGTAACTACAACCCCAAACAGGTCACTACAGCCTCAAACAGGGCCACTACAGCCCCAAACAGTCACTACAACCCCAAACAGGTCACTACAGCCCCAAACAGGTCCACTACAGCCCCAAACAGACAGGTCACTACAGCCCCAAACAGTCACTACAGCCCCAAACAGACAGGTCACTACAGCCCCAAACAGTCACTACAGCCCCAAACAGGTCACGACAGTAAATAATTATGTACAGATACCGAGATGTCACTCCATGTTACCTGCTATCTGTTACTGCACAATGTTGTTTCTTCTTTTGATTCTATTATATGTACCACTGTATTGCACATCGTTGCGGGCAAGACCACCCGCATTTCATTGTATACCTGTATGCCGTGACAATTAAAACTCTTGACTTGACTTGACTTGACAGCCCCAAACAGGCCACTACAGCCCCAAACAGGTCACTACAGCCCCAACCAGTCACTAGAGCCCCAAACAGGTAACTACAGCCCCAAACAGGTCACTACAGCCCCAAACAGGTCACTACAGCCCCAAACAGTCACTACAGCCCCAAACAGGTCACTACAGCCCCAAACAGGTCACTACAGCCCCAAACAGTCACTACAGCCCCAAACAGGCCACTACAGCCCCAAACAGGTCACTACAGCCCCAAACAGGTCACTACAGCCCCAAACAGGTCCACTACAGCCCCAAACAGTCACTACAGCCCCAAACAGGTAACTACAGCCCCAAACAGTCACTACAGCCCCAAACAGGTCACTACAGCCCCAAACAGGCCACTACAGCCCCAAACAGGTCACTACAGCCCCAAACAGACAGGTCACTACAGCCCCAAACAGTCACTACAGCCACAAACAGGTCACTACAGCCCCAAACAGGTCACTACAGCCCCAAACAGGCCACTACAGCCCCAAACAGGCCACTACAGCCACAAACAGACAGGTCACTACAGCCCCAAACAGTCACTACAGCCCCAAACAGACATGTCACTACAGCCCCAAACAGTCACTACAGCCCCAAACAGGTAACTACAGCCCCAAACAGGTCACTACAGCCCCAAACAGTCACTACAGCCCCAAACAGGTCACTACAGCCCCAAACAGGTCACTACAGCCCCAAACAGGTCACTACAGCCCCAAACAGTCACTACAGCCCCAAACAGGCCACTACAGCCCCAAACAGGTCACTACAGCCCCAAACAGGTCACTACAGCCCCAAACAGGTCCACTACAGCCCCAAACAGTCACTACAGCCCCAAACAGGTAACTACAGCCCCAAACAGTCACTACAGCCCCAAACAGGTCACTACAGCCCCAAACAGGCCACTACAGCCCCAAACAGGTCACTACAGCCCCAAACAGACAGGTCACTACAGCCCCAAACAGTCACTACAGCCCCAAACAGGTAACTACAGCCCCAAACAGTCACTACAGCCCCAAACAGGTCACTACAGCCCCAAACAGGCCACTACAGCCCCAAACAGGTCACTACAGCCCCAAACAGACAGGTCACTACAGCCCCAAACAGTCACTACAGCCACAAACAGGTCACTACAGCCCCAAACAGGTCACTACAGCCCCAAACAGTCACTACAGCCCCAAACAGACATGTCACTACAGCCCCAAACAGTCACTACAGCCCCAAACAGGTAACTACAGCCCCAAACAGGTCACTACAGCCCCAAACAGTCACTACAGCCCCAAACAGGCCACTACAGCCCCAAACAGTCACTACAGCCCCAAACAGTCACTACAGCCCCAAACAGACACTACAGCCCCAAACAGTCACTACAGCCCCAACCAGACACTACAGCCCCAAACAGACACTACAGCCCCAAACAGTCACTACAGCCCCAAACAGGTCACTACAGCCCCAAACCGGCCACTACAGCCCCAAACAGGTCACTACAGCCCCAAACAGGCCACTACAGCCCCAAACAGGCCACTACAGCCCCAAACAGGTAACTACAGCCCCAAACAGGTAACTACAGCCCCAAACAGGCCACTACAGCCCCAAACAGGTCACTACAGCCCCAAACAGGTCCACTACAGCCCCACACAGTCACTACAGCCCCAAACAGGTAACTACAGCCCCAAACAGTCACTACAGCCCCAAACACGTCCACTACAGCCCCAAACAGGGTCACTACAGCCCCAAACAGGCCACTACAGCCCCAAACAGGTAACTACAGCCCCAAACAGGCCACTACAGCCCCAAACAGGTCCACTACAGCCCCAAACAGTCACTACTGCCCCAAACAGGTAACTACAGCCCCAAACAGGCCACTACAGCCCCAAACAGGTAACTACAGCCCCAAACAGGTCACTACAGCCCCAAACAGGTCCACTACAGCCCCAAACAGTCACTACTGCCCCAAACAGGTAACTACAGCCCCAAACAGGTCACTACAGCCCCAAACAGGTCACTACAGCCCCAAACAGGTCACTACAGCCCCAAACAGTCACTACAGCCCCAAACATGTCACTACAGCCCCAAACAGGTCACTACAGCCCCAAACAGTCACTACAGCCCCAGACAGGTCACTACAGCCCCAAACAGTCACTACAGCCCCAAACAGACAGGTCACTACAGCCCCAAACAGTCACTACAGCCCCAAACAGGTAACTACAGCCCCAAACAGGTCACTACAGCCCCAAACAGTCACTACAGCCCCAAACAGGTCACTACAGCCCCAAACAGTCACTACAGCCCCAAACAGGTCACTACAGCCCCAAACAGGTCACTACAGCACCAAACAGTCACTACAGCCCCAAACAGGTCACTACAGCCCCAAACAGTCACTACAGCCCCAAACAGGTAACTACAGCCCCAAACAGACAGGTCACTACAGCCCCAAACAGTCACTACAAACAGGTCACTACAGCCCCACACAGGTCACTACAAACAGGTCACTACAAACAGGTCACTACAGCCCCAAACAGTCACTACAGCCAAAACAGGTAACTACAACCCCAAACAGGTCACTACAGCCCCAAACAGGGCCACTACAGCCCCAAACAGTCACTACAACCCCAAACAGGTCACTACAGCCCCAAACAGGTCCACTACAGCCCCAAACAGACAGGTCACTACAGCCCCAAACAGTCACTACAGCCCCAAACAGACAGGTCACTACAGCCCCAAACAGTCACTACAGCCCCAAACAGGTCACGACAGTAAATAATTATGTACAGATACCGAGATGTCACTCCATGTTACCTGCTATCTGTTACTGCACAATGTTGTTTCTTCTTTTGATTCTATTATATGTACCACTGTATTGCACATCGTTGCGGGCAAGACCACCCGCATTTCATTGTATACCTGTATGCCGTGACAATTAAAACTCTTGACTTGACTTGACTTGACAGCCCCAAACAGGCCACTACAGCCCCAAACAGGTCACTACAGCCCCAACCAGTCACTAGAGCCCCAAACAGGTAACTACAGCCCCAAACAGGTCACTACAGCCCCAAACAGGTCACTACAGCCCCAAACAGTCACTACAGCCCCAAACAGGTCACTACAGCCCCAAACAGGTCACTACAGCCCCAAACAGTCACTACAGCCCCAAACAGGCCACTACAGCCCCAAACAGGTCACTACAGCCCCAAACAGGTCCACTACAGCCCCAAACAGTCACTACAGCCCCAAACAGGTAACTACAGCCCCAAACAGTCACTACAGCCCCAAACAGGTCACTACAGCCCCAAACAGGCCACTACAGCCCCAAACAGGTCACTACAGCCCCAAACAGACAGGTCACTACAGCCCCAAACAGTCACTACAGCCACAAACAGGTCACTACAGCCCCAAACAGGTCACTACAGCCCCAAACAGGCCACTACAGCCCCAAACAGGCCACTACAGCCACAAACAGACAGGTCACTACAGCCCCAAACAGTCACTACAGCCCCAAACAGACATGTCACTACAGCCCCAAACAGTCACTACAGCCCCAAACAGGTAACTACAGCCCCAAACAGGTCACTACAGCCCCAAACAGTCACTACAGCCCCAAACAGGTCACTACAGCCCCAAACAGGTCACTACAGCCCCAAACAGGTCACTACAGCCCCAAACAGTCACTACAGCCCCAAACAGGCCACTACAGCCCCAAACAGGTCACTACAGCCCCAAACAGGTCACTACAGCCCCAAACAGGTCCACTACAGCCCCAAACAGTCACTACAGCCCCAAACAGGTAACTACAGCCCCAAACAGTCACTACAGCCCCAAACAGGTCACTACAGCCCCAAACAGGCCACTACAGCCCCAAACAGGTCACTACAGCCCCAAACAGACAGGTCACTACAGCCCCAAACAGTCACTACAGCCCCAAACAGGTAACTACAGCCCCAAACAGTCACTACAGCCCCAAACAGGTCACTACAGCCCCAAACAGGCCACTACAGCCCCAAACAGGTCACTACAGCCCCAAACAGACAGGTCACTACAGCCCCAAACAGTCACTACAGCCACAAACAGGTCACTACAGCCCCAAACAGGTCACTACAGCCCCAAACAGTCACTACAGCCCCAAACAGACATGTCACTACAGCCCCAAACAGTCACTACAGCCCCAAACAGGTAACTACAGCCCCAAACAGGTCACTACAGCCCCAAACAGTCACTACAGCCCCAAACAGGCCACTACAGCCCCAAACAGTCACTACAGCCCCAAACAGACACTACAGCCCCAAACAGGTAACTACAGCCCCAAACAGTCACTACAGCCCCAAACAGGTCACTACAGCCCCAAACAGGTCACTACAGCCCCAAACAGTCACTACAGCCCCAAACAGGTCACTACAGCCCCAAACAGGTCACTACAGCCCCAAACAGTCACTACAGCCCCAGACAGGTCACTACAGCCCCAAACAGTCACTACAGCCCCAAACAGACAGGTCACTACAGCCCCAAACAGTCACTACAGCCCCAAACAGGTAACTACAGCCCCAAACAGGTCACTACAGCCCCAAACAGTCACTACAGCCCCAAACAGGTCACTACAGCCTCAAACAGGTCACTACATCCCCAAACAGTCACTACAGCCCCAAACAGGTCACTACAGCCCCAAACAGGTCACTACAGCCCCAAACAGTCACTACAGCCCCAAACAGGTCACTACAGCCCCAAACGGTCACTACAGCCCCAAACAGACAGGTCACTACAGCCCCAAACAGTCACTACAGCCCCAAACAGGTAACTACAGCCCCAAACAGGTCACTACAGCCCCAAACAGGTCCACTACAGCCCCAAACAGTCACTACAGCCCCAAACAGGTCACTACAGCCCCAAACAGGTCCACTACAGCCCCAAACAGACAGGTCACTACAGCCCCAAACAGTCACTACAGCCCCAAACAGACAGGTCACTATAGCCCCAAACAGTCACTACAGCCCCAAACAGTCACTACAGCCCCAAACAGACACTACAGCCCCAAACAGTCACTACAGCCCCAACCAGACACTACAGCCCCAAACAGACACTACAGCCCCAAACAGTCACTACAGCCCCAAACAGGTCACTACAGCCCCAAACCGGCCACTACAGCCCCAAACAGGTCACTACAGCCCCAAACAGTCACTACAGCCCCAGACAGGTCACTACAGCCCCAAACAGTCACTACAGCCCCAAACAGACAGGTCACTACAGCCCCAAACAGTCACTACAGCCCCAAACAGGTAACTACAGCCCCAAACAGGTCACTACAGCCCCAAACAGTCACTACAGCCCCAAACAGGTCACTACAGCCTCAAACAGGTCACTACATCCCCAAACAGTCACTACAGCCCCAAACAGGTCACTACAGCCCCAAACAGGTCACTACAGCCCCAAACAGTCACTACAGCCCCAAACAGGTCACTACAGCCCCAAACAGTCACTACAGCCCCAAACAGACAGGTCACTACAGCCCCAAACAGTCACTACAGCCCCAAACAGGTAACTACAGCCCCAAACAGGTCACTACAGCCCCAAACAGGTCCACTACAGCCCCAAACAGTCACTACAGCCCCAAACAGGTCACTACAGCCCCAAACAGGTCCACTACAGCCCCAAACAGACAGGTCACTACAGCCCCAAACAGTCACTACAGCCCCAAACAGACAGGTCACTACAGCCCCAAACAGTCACTACAGCCCCAAACAGTCACTACAGCCCCAAACAGACACTACAGCCCCAAACAGTCACTACAGCCCCAACCAGACACTACAGCCCCAAACAGACACTACAGCCCCAAACAGTCACTACAGCCCCAAACAGGTCACTACAGCCCCAAACCGGCCACTACAGCCCCAAACAGGTCACTACAGCCCCAAACAGGCCACTACAGCCCCAAACAGGCCACTACAGCCCCAAACAGGTAACTACAGCCCCAAACAGGTAACTACAGCCCCAAACAGGCCACTACAGCCCCAAACAGGTCACTACAGCCCCAAACAGGTCCACTACAGCCCCACACAGTCACTACAGCCCCAAACAGGTAACTACAGCCCCAAACAGTCACTACAGCCCCAAACACGTCCACTACAGCCCCAAACAGGGTCACTACAGCCCCAAACAGGCCACTACAGCCCCAAACAGGTAACTACAGCCCCAAACAGGCCACTACAGCCCCAAACAGGTCCACTACAGCCCCAAACAGTCACTACTGCCCCAAACAGGTAACTACAGCCCCAAACAGGCCACTACAGCCCCAAACAGGTAACTACAGCCCCAAACAGGTCACTACAGCCCCAAACAGGTCCACTACAGCCCCAAACAGTCACTACTGCCCCAAACAGGTAACTACAGCCCCAAACAGGTCACTACAGCCCCAAACAGGCCACTACAGCCCCAAACAGGTCACTACAGCCCCAACCAGACAGGTCACTACAGCCCCAAACAGTCACTACAGCCACAAACAGGTCACTACAGCCCCAAACAGGTCACTACAGCCCCAAACAGGCCACTACAGCCCCAAACAGGCCACTACAGCCCCAAACAGACAGGTCACTACAGCCCCAAACAGTCACTACAGCCCCAAACAGACAGGTCACTACAGCCCCAAACAGTCACTACAGCCCCAAATAGGTAACTACAGCCCCAAACAGGTCACTACAGCCCCAAACAGGTCACTACAGCCCCAAACAGTCACTACAGCCCCAAACAGGCCACTACAGCCCCAAACAGTCACTACAGCCCCAAACAGACACTACAGCCCCAAACAGGTAACTACAGCCCCAAACAGGTCACTACAGCCCCAAACAGTCACTACAGCCCCAAACAGGTCACTACAGCCCCAAACAGGTCACTACAGCCCCAAACAGTCACTACAGCCCCAAACAGGTCACTACAGCTCCAAACAGGTCACTACAGCCCCAAACAGTCACTACAGCCCCAAACAGACAGGTCACTACAGCCCCAAACAGTCACTACAGCCCCAAATAGGTAACTACAGCCCCAAACAGGTCACTACAGCCCCAAACAGTCACTACAGCCCCAAACAGGTCACTACAGCCCCAAACAGGTCACTACAGCCCCAAACAGTCACTACAGCCCCAAACAGGTCACTACAGCAGGCAGAGAGCAGGCAACTGCACCTCCTCATCCATCACCCTCAACATAGGGGCCCCCCAGGGCTGTGTTCTGAGTCCCCTCCTCTACTCCCTGTACACACACGACTGTGTGGCTCAGCGGAGTAGCAATACAATCATCAAATTTGCTGACGACACAGTGGTGGTGGGCCTGATCTCTGCCAACGACGAGAGGGCCTACCTGGAAGAGGTCAAGGTCCTGGCGGGATGGTGCCAGGAAAACAGCCTCTCCCTTAACGTCAGCAAAACAAAGGAGATGATTGTGGACTTCAGGAGGTCGGGGGTCAAGGACTACAGCCCCCTCAGCATCGACGGGGCACCGGTTGAGAGAGTCAACAGCTTTAAGTACCTCGGAGCCTACATATCCGAGGACTTGACATGGACCACACACATTGACAGTGTTGTGAAGAAGGCACGACAACGCCTCTACTTCCTCAGGCGCCTAAGGAAGTTCCAAGTCAGTCAGAAGATCCTTAAGAACTTCTACTCATGTACAATTGAGAGCATCTTGACCGGCAACATCACCTCCTGGTTTGGGAATAGCACTGCACAAGACCGAAGCAGACTACAAAGAGTGACACGTTCAGCCGAACGCACAATTGGAGGGGGGCTCCCCACCCTCCAGAACATTTACAACAAGCGTTGCACGGGCAAGGCTAAGAGAATCATTAAAGACTCCAGTCACCCGAACAACTGCCTCTTTGAACTGCTGCGGTCAGGCAAGCGATACCGGAGTCTCAAGGCGAGCACAGAAAGACTCAGAAGAAGCTTCTATCCCCAGGCCATCAGGCTGCTAAACGAACAATGAATGAACACTACACAACAACAACCACCAAACGCACATAGCACACACATCCACACGCACACACTCACTTTAAACAAACACACTGTAGCACCCACTCCACACACTTTATAGCACACACCCACTTTAAACAAACACACTGTAGCACCCACTCCCCACACTTTATATTTATGGATGAAGGATTGCACTACAACTCGTACACCTTACTGTAAATTGTACCTAAAATTGTACCTCATCCCATTTCTGCTTTGCACTAGATAGTACTGTACATTAGTACACTGCATAGTATTGTGTATTGTATATTATATGGTAACTCAGAACATTGTACATATGTCTATACCGAACACTGTGACCTCATTTTTCTTCTTCTAAATTCATGCTATATTATGTTATTATGTTATTTGATACTATCTTGTCTAGCACAGTCTCTGGAGCGTAACAGTAAGAAGCATTTTGTATGAAAGTATTCTGTACTTCTGTATGACAACTATTAAAGAACTTGAACAGCCCCAAACAGGTCACTACAGCCCCAAACAGTCACTACAGCCCCAAACAGGTCACTACAGCCCAAAACAGTCACTACAGCCCCAAACGGACAGGTCACTACAGCCCCAAACAGTCACTACAGCCCCAAACAGGTAACTACAGCCCCAAACAGACAGGTCACTACAGCCCCAAACAGTCACTACAAACAGGTCACTACAGCCCCACACAGGTCACTACAAACAGGGCACTACAAACAGGTCACTACAGCCCAAAACAGTCACTACAGCCCCAAACAGGTAACTACAACCCCAAACAGGTCACTACAGCCCCAAACAGGTCCACTACAGCCCCAAACAGTCACTACAGCCCCAAACAGGTCACTACAGCCCCAAACAGGTCCACTACAGCCCCAAACAGACAGGTCACTACAGCCCCAAACAGTCACTACAGCCCCAAACAGACAGGTCACTACAGCCCCAAACAGTCACTACAGCCCCAAACAGTCACTACAGCCCCAAACAGACAGGTCACTACAGCCCCAAACAGGCCACTACAGCCCCAAACAGGTCACTACAGCCCCAAACAGTCACTAGAGCCCCAATCAGGTAACTATAGCCCCAAACAGGTCACTACAGCCCCAAACAGGTCACTACAGCCCCAAACAGTCACTACAGCCCCAAACAGGTCACTACAGCCCCAAACAGGTCACTACAGCCCCAAACAGTCACTACAGCCCCAAACAGGCCACTACAGCCCCAAACAGGTAACTACAGCCCCAAACAGGTCACTACAGCCCCAAACAGGTCCACTACAGCCCCAAACAGTCACTACAGCCCCAAACAGGTAACTACAGCCCCAAACAGTCACTACAGCCCCAAACAGGTCACTACAGCCCCAAACAGGCCACTACAGCCCCAAACAGGTCACTACAGCCCCAAACAGACAGGTCAATACAGCCCCAAACAGTCACTACAGCCACAAACAGGTCACTACAGCCCCAACCAGGTCACTACAGCCCCAAACAGGCCACTACAGCCCCAAACAGGCCACTACAGCCCCAAACAGACAGGTCACTACAGCCCCAAACAGTCACTACAGCCCCAAACAGACATGTCACTACAGCCCCAAACAGTCACTACCGCCCCAAACAGGTAACTACAGCCCCAAACAGGTCACTACAGCCCCAAACAGGTCACTACAGCCCCAAACAGTCACTACAGTCCCAAACAGTCACTACAGCCCCAAACAGGCCACTACAGCCCCAAACAGTCACTACAGCCCCAAACAGACACTACAGCCCCAAACAGGTAACTACAGCCCCAAACAGGTCACTACAGCCCCAAACAGTCACTACAGCCCCAAACAGGTCACTACAGCCCCAAACAGGTCACTACAGCCCCAAACAGTCACTACAGCCCCAAACAGGTCACTACAGCCCCAAACAGGTCACTACAGCCCCAAACAGTCACTACAGCCCCAGACAGGTCACTACAGCCCCAAACAGTCACTACAGCCCCAAACAGACAGGTCACTACAGCCCCAAACAGTCACTACAGCCCCAAACAGGTAACTACAGCCCCAAACAGGTCACTACAGCCCCAAACAGTCACTACAGCCCCAAACAGGTCACTACAGCCTCAAACAGGTCACTACAGCCCCAAACAGTCACTACAGCCCCAAACAGGTCACTACAGCCCCAAACAGGTCACTACAGCCCCAAACAGTCACTACAGCCCCAAACAGGTCACTACAGCCCCAAACAGTCACTACAGCCCCAAACAGGTCACTACAGCCCCAAACAGTCACTACAGCCCCAAACAGACAGGTCACTACAGCCCCAAACAGTCACTACAGCCCCAAACAGTTAACTACAGCCCCAAACAGGTCACTACAGCCCCAAACAGGTCCACTACAGCCCCAAACAGTCACTACAGCCCCAAACAGGTCACTACAGCCCCAAACAGGTCCACTACAGCCCCAAACAGACAGGTCACTACAGCCCCAAACAGTCACTACAGCCCCAAACAGACAGGTCACTACAGCCCCAAACAGTCACTACAGCCCCAAACAGTCACTACAGCCCCAAACAGACACTACAGCCCCAAACAGTCACTACAGCCCCAACCAGACACTACAGCCCCAAACAGACACTACAGCCCCAAACAGTCACTACAGCCCCAAACAGGTCACTGCAGCCCCAAACAGTCACTACAGCCCCAAACAGACAGGTCACTACAGCCCCAAACAGTCACTACAGCCCCAAACAGGTAACTACAGCCCCAAACAGGTCACTACAGCCCCAAACAGGTCACTACAGCCCCAAACAGTCACTACAGCCCCAAACAGGCCACTACAGCCCCAAACAGTCACTACAGCCGCAAACAGACACTACAGCCCCAAACAGGTAACTACAGCCCCAAACAGGTCACTACAGCCCCAAACAGTCACTACAGCCCCAAACAGGTCACTACAGCCCCAAACAGGTCACTACAGCCCCAAACAGTCACTACAGCCCCAAACAGGTCACTACAGCCCCAAACAGGTCACTACAGCCCCAAACAGTCACTACAGCCCCAGACAGGTCACTACAGCCCCAAACAGTCACTACAGCCCCAAACAGACAGGTCACTACAGCCCCAAACAGTCACTACAGCCCCAAACAGGTCACTACAGCCCCAAACAGGTAACTACAGCCCCAACCAGTCACTACAGCCCCAAACAGGTCACTACAGCCCCAAACAGGTCACTACAGCCCCAAACAGTCACTACAGCCCCAAACAGGTCACTACAGCCCCAAACAGTCACTACAGCCCCAAACGGACAGGTCACTACAGCCCCAAACAGTCACTACAGCCCCAAACAGGTAACTACAGCCCCAAACAGACAGGTCACTACAGCCCCAAACAGTCACTACAAACAGGTCACTACAGCCCCACACAGGTCACTACAAACAGGTCACTACAAACAGGTCACTACAGCCCCAACCAGTCACTACAGCCCCAAACAGGCAACTACAACCCCAAACAGGTCACTACAGCCCCAAACAGACAGGTCACTACAGCCCCAAACAGGCCACTACAGCCCCAAACAGTCACTACAGCCCCAAACAGGTCACTACAGCCCCAAACAGTCACTACAGCCCCAAACAGGCCACTACAGCCCCAAACAGGTCACTACCGCCCCAAACAGTCACTACAGCCCCAAACAGGTCACTACAGCCCCAAACAGGTCACTACAGCCCCAAACAGGTAACTACAGCCCCAAACAGGTCACTACAGCCCCAAACAGTCACTACAGCCCCAAACAGGTCCACTACAGCCCCAAACAGTCACTACAGCCCCAAACAGGTCACTACAGCCCCAATCAGACACTACAGCCCCAAACAGGTAACTACAGCCCCAAACAGTCACTACAGCCCCAAACAGGCCACTACAGCCCCAAACAGGTCACTACAGTCACAAACAGGTCACTACAGCCCCAAACAGGCCACTACAGCCCCAAACAGGTCACTACAGCCCCAAACAGGCCACTACAGCCCAAAACAGTCACTACAGCCCCAAACAGGCCACTACAGCTCCAAACAGGTCACTACAGCCCCAAACAGGCCACTACAGCCCCAAACAGGTCACTACAGCCCCAAACAGGCCACTACAGCCCCAAACAGTCACTACAGCCCCCAACAGGTCCACTACAGCCCCAAACAGTCACTACAGCCCCGAACAGGTCACTACAGCCCCAATCAGACACTACAGCCCCAAACAGGTAACTACAGCCCGAAACAGGTCACTACAGCCCCAAAGAGTCACTACAGCCCCAAACAGGTCACTACAGCCCCAAACAGTCACTACAGCCCCAAACAGTCACTACAGCCCCAAACAGTCACTACAGCCCCAAACAGGCCACTACAGCCCCAAACAGGTCACTCCCGCCCCAAACAGTCACTACAGCCCCAAACAGGTCACTACAGCCCCAAACAGGTCACTACAGCCCCAAACAGGTCACTACAGCCCCAAACAGTCACTACAGCCCCAAACAGGTCACTACAGCCCCAAACAGGTCACTACAGCCCCAAACAGTCACTACAGCCCCAAACAGGTCACTACAGCCCCAAACAGTCACTACAGCCCCAAACGGACAGGTCACTACAGCCCCAAACAGTCACTACAGCCCCAAACAGGTAACTACAGCCCCAAACAGACAGGTCACTACAGCCCCAAACAGTCACTACAAACAGGTCACTACAGCCCCACACAGGTCACTACAAACAGGTCACTACAGCCCCAAACAGGTCACTACAGCCCCAAACAGGTCACTACAGCCCCAAACAGTCACTACAGCCCCAAACAGGTCACTACAGCCCCAAACAGTCACTACAGCCCCAAACGGACAGGTCACTACAGCCCCAAACAGTCACTACAGCCCCAAACAGGTCACTACAGCCCCCAACAGTCACTACAAACAGGTCACTACAGCCCCACACAGGTCACTACAAACAGGTCACTACAAACAGGTCACTACAGCCCCAAACAGTCACTACAGCCCCAAACAGGCAACTACAACCCCAAACAGGTCACTACAGCCGCAAACAGGTCACTACAGCCCCAAACAGTCACAACAGCCCCAAACAGGTCACTACAGCCCCAAACAGGTCACTACAGCCCCAAACAGGCCACTACAGCCCCAAACAGGCCACTACAGCCCCAAACAGGTCACTACAGCCCCAAACAGGCCACTACAGCCCAAAACAGTCACTACAGCCCCAAACAGGCCACTACAGCTCCAAACAGGTCACTACAGCCCCAAACAGGCCACTACAGCCCCAAACAGGTCACTACAGCCCCAAACAGGTCACTACAGCCCCAAACAGTCACTACAGCCCCAAACAGGTCCACTACAGCCCCAAACAGTCACTACAGCCCCAAACAGGTCACTACAGCCCCAATCAGACACTACAGCCCCAAACAGGTAACTACAGCCCCAAACAGTCACTACAGCCCCAAACAGGCCACTACAGCCCCAAACAGGTCACTACAGTCACAAACAGGTAACTACAGCCCCAAACAGGTCACTACAGCCCCAAACAGGTCACTACAGCCCCAAACAGACAGGTCACTACAGCCCCAAACAGGCCACTACAGCCCCAAACAGTCACTACAGCCCCAAACAGGTCACTACAGCCCAAAACAGGTCACTACAGCCCCAAAAAGGTCACTACAGCCCCAAACAGTCACTACAGCCCCAAACAGGTCACTACAGCCCCAAACAGGTCACTAGGTCACTACAGCCCCAAACAGGTCACTACAGCCCCAAACAGGTCACTACAGCCCCAAACAGTCACTACAGCCCCAAACAGGTCACAACAGCCCCAAACAGGTCACTACAGCCCTAAACAGGCCACTACAGCCCCAAACAGTCACTACAGCCCCAAACAGGTCACTACAGCCCCAAACAGTCACTAGAGCCCCAAACAGTCCACTACAGCCCCAAACAGGCCACTACAGCCCCAAACAGGCCACTACAGCCCCAAACAGGTAACTACAGCCCCAAACAGGTCACTACAGCCCCAAACAGACAGGTCACTACAGCCCCAAACAGGCCACTACAGCCCCAAACAGTCACTACAGCCCCAAACAGGTCACTACAGCCCCAAACAGTCACTACAGCCCCAAACAGGCCACTACAGCCCCAAACAGGTCACTACCGCCCCAAACAGTCACTACAGCCCCAAACAGGTCACTACAGCCCCAAACAGGTCACTACAGCCCCAAACAGGTAACTACAGCCCCAAACAGTCACTACAGCCCCAAACAGGCCACTACAGCTCCAAACAGGTCACTACAGCCCCAAACAGGCCACTACAGCCCCAAACAGGTCACTACAGCCCCAAACAGGCCACTACAGCCCCTAACAGTCACTACAGCCCCAAACAGGCCAATACAGCCCCAAGCAGGGCACTACAGCCCCAAACAGGTCCACTACAGCCCCAAACAGGCCACTACAGCCCCAAACAGGTCACTACAGCCCCAAACAGGTCACTACAGCCCAAAACAGGTCACTACAGCCCCAAAAAGGTCACTACAGCCCCAAACAGTCACTACAGCCCCAAACAGGTCACTACAGCCCCAAACAGGTCACTAGGTCACTACAGCCCCAAACAGGTCACTACAGCCCCAAACAGGTCACTACAGCCCCAAACAGTCACTACAGCCCCAAACAGGTCACAACAGCCCCAAACAGGTCACTACAGCCCTAAACAGGCCACTACAGCCCCAAACAGTCACTACAGCCCCAAACAGGTCACTACAGCCCCAAACAGTCACTAGAGCCCCAAACAGTCCACTACAGCCCCAAACAGGCCACTACAGCCCCAAACAGGCCACTACAGCCCCAAACAGGTAACTACAGCCCCAAACAGGTCACTACAGCCCCAAACAGACAGGTCACTACAGCCCCAAACAGGCCACTACAGCCCCAAACAGTCACTACAGCCCCAAACAGGTCACTACAGCCCCAAACAGTCACTACAGCCCCAAACAGGCCACTACAGCCCCAAACAGGTCACTACCGCCCCAAACAGTCACTACAGCCCCAAACAGGTCACTACAGCCCCAAACAGGTCACTACAGCCCCAAACAGGTAACTACAGCCCCAAACAGGTCACTACAGCCCCAAACAGTCACTACAGCCCCAAACAGGTCCACTACAGCCCCAAACAGTCACTACAGCCCCAAACAGGTCACTACAGCCCCAATCAGACACTACAGCCCCAAACAGGTAACTACAGCCCCAAACAGTCACTACAGCCCCAAACAGGCCACTACAGCCCCAAACAGGTCACTACAGTCACAAACAGGTCACTACAGCCCCAAACAGGCCACTACAGCCCCAAACAGGTCACTACAGCCCCAAACAGGCCACTACAGCCCAAAACAGTCACTACAGCCCCAAACAGGCCACTACAGCTCCAAACAGGTCACTACAGCCCCAAACAGGCCACTACAGCCCCAAACAGGTCACTACAGCCCCAAACAGGCCACTACAGCCCCTAACAGTCACTACAGCCCCAAACAGGCCACTACAGCCCCAAGCAGGGCACTACAGCCCCAAACAGGTCCACTACAGCCCCAAACAGGCCACTACAGCCCCAAACAGGTCACTACAGCCCCAAACAGGTCACTACAGCCCCAAACAGTCACTACAGCCCCAAACAGGTCACTACAGCCCCAAACAGGTCACTACCGCCCCAAACAGTCACTACAGCCCCAAACAGGTCACTACAGCCCCAAACAGGTCACTACAGCCCCAAACAGGTAACTACAGCCCCAAACAGGTCACTACAGCCCCAAACAGACAGGTCACTACAGCCCCAAACAGGCCACTACAGCCCCAAACAGTCACTACAGCCCCAAACAGGTCACTACAGCCCCAAACAGTCACTACAGCCCCAAACAGGCCACTACAGCCCCAAACAGGTCACTACCGCCCCAAACAGTCACTACAGCCCCAAACAGGTCACTACAGCCCCAAACAGGTCACTACAGCCCCAAACAGGTAACTACAGCCCCAAACAGGTCACTACAGCCCCAAACAGTCACTACAGCCCCAAACAGGTCCACTACAGCCCCAAACAGTCACTACAGCCCCAAACAGGTCACTACAGCCCCAATCAGACACTACAGCCCCAAACAGGTAACTACAGCCCCAAACAGTCACTACAGCCCCAAACAGGCCACTACAGCCCCAAACAGGTCACTACAGTCACAAACAGGTCACTACAGCCCCAAACAGGCCACTACAGCCCCAAACAGGTCACTACAGCCCCAAACAGGCCACTACAGCCCAAAACAGTCACTACAGCCCCAAACAGGCCACTACAGCTCCAAACAGGTCACTACAGCCCCAAACAGGCCACTACAGCCCCAAACAGGTCACTACAGCCCCAAACAGGCCACTACAGCCCCAAACAGTCACTACAGCCCCCAACAGGTCCACTACAGCCCCAAACAGTCACTACAGCCCCGAACAGGTCACTACAGCCCCAATCAGACACTACAGCCCCAAACAGGTAACTACAGCCCGAAACAGGTCACTACAGCCCCAAAGAGTCACTACAGCCCCAAACAGGTCACTACAGCCCCAAACAGTCACTACAGCCCCAAACAGTCACTACAGCCCCAAACAGTCACTACAGCCCCAAACAGGCCACTACAGCCCCAAACAGGTCACTCCCGCCCCAAACAGTCACTACAGCCCCAAACAGGTCACTACAGCCCCAAACAGGTCACTACAGCCCCAAACAGGTCACTACAGCCCCAAACAGTCACTACAGCCCCAAACAGGTCACTACAGCCCCAAACAGGTCACTACAGCCCCAAACAGTCACTACAGCCCCAAACAGGTCACTACAGCCCCAAACAGTCACTACAGCCCCAAACGGACAGGTCACTACAGCCCCAAACAGTCACTACAGCCCCAAACAGGTAACTACAGCCCCAAACAGACAGGTCACTACAGCCCCAAACAGTCACTACAAACAGGTCACTACAGCCCCACACAGGTCACTACAAACAGGTCACTACAAACAGGTCACTACAGCCCCAAACAGGTCACTACAGCCCCAAACAGTCACTACAGCCCCAAACAGGTCACTACAGCCCCAAACAGTCACTACAGCCCCAAACGGACAGGTCACTACAGCCCCAAACAGTCACTACAGCCCCAAACAGGTCACTACAGCCCCCAACAGTCACTACAAACAGGTCACTACAGCCCCACACAGGTCACTACAAACAGGTCACTACAAACAGGTCACTACAGCCCCAAACAGTCACTACAGCCCCAAACAGGCAACTACAACCCCAAACAGGTCACTACAGCCGCAAACAGGTCACTACAGCCCCAAACAGTCACAACAGCCCCAAACAGGTCACTACAGCCCCAAACAGGTCACTACAGCCCCAAACAGTCACTACAGCCCCAGACAGATCACTACAGCCCCAAACAGTCACTACAGCCCCAAACAGACAGGTCACTACAGCCCCAAACAGTCACTACAGCCCCAAACAGGTAACTACAGCCCCAAACAGGTCACTACAGCCCCAAACAGTCACTACAGCCCCAAACAGTCACTACAGCCCCAAACAGGTCACTACAGCCTCAAACAGGTCACTACAGCCCCAAACAGTCACTACAGCCCCAAACAGGTCACTACAGCCCCAAACAGGTCACTACAGCCCCAAACAGTCACTACAGCCCCAAACAGTCACTACAGCCCCAAACAGACAGGTCACTACAGCCCCAAACAGTCACTACAGCCCCAAACAGGTAACTACAGCCCCAAACAGTCACTACAGCCCCAAACAGGTCACTACAGCCCCAAACAGGTCCACTACAGCCCCAAACAGACAGGTCACTACAGCCCCAAACAGTCACTACAGCCCCAAAAAGACAGGTCACTACAGCCCCAAACAGTCACTACAGCCCCAAACAGTCACTACAGCCCCAAACAGACACTACAGCCCCAAACAGTCACTACAGCCCCAACCAGACACTACAGCCCCAAACAGACACTACAGCCCCAAACAGTCACTACAGCCCCAAACAGGTCACTACAGCCCCAAACAGTCACTACATCCCCAAACAGACAGGTCACTACAGCCCCAAACAGTCACTACAGCCCCAAACAGGTCACTACAGCCCCAAACAGTCACTACAGCCCCAAACAGACAGGTCACTACAGCCCCAAACAGTCACTACAGCCCCAAACAGGTCACTACAGCCCCAAACAGGCCACTACAGCCCCAAACAGGTCACTACAGCCCCAAACAGTCACTAGAGCCCCAAACAGGTAACTACAGCCCCAAACAGGTCACTACAGCCCCAAACAGTCACTACAGCCCCAAACAGGTCACTACAGCCCCAAACAGGTCACTACAGCCCCAAACAGGTCCACTACAGCCCCAAACAGTCACTACAGCCCCAAACAGTCACTACAGCCACAAACAGGTCACTACAGCCCCAAACAGGTCACTACAGCCCCAAACAGGCCACTACAGCCCCAAACAGCCCACTACAGCCCCAAACAGACAGGTCACTACAGCCCCAAACAGTCACTACAGCCCCAAACAGACATGTCACTACAGCCCCAAACAGTCACTACAGCCCCAAACAGGTAACTACAGCCCCAAACAGGTCACTACAGCCCCAAACAGGTCACTACAGCCCCAAACAGTCACTACAGCCCCAAACAGGCCACTACAGCCCCAAACAGTCACTACAGCCCCAAACAGACACTACAGCCCCAAACAGGTAACTACAGCCCCAAACAGTCACTACAGCCCCAAACAGGTCACTACAGCCCCAAACAGGTCACTACAGCCCCAAACAGTCACTACAGCCCCAAACAGGTCACTACAGCCCCAAACAGGTCACTACAGCCCCAAACAGTCACTACAGCCCCAGACAGGTCACTACAGCCCCAAACAGTCACTACAGCCCCAAACAGACAGGTCACTACAGCCCCAAACAGTCACTACAGCCCCAAACAGGTAACTACAGCCCCAAACAGGTCACTACAGCCCCAAACAGTCACTACAGCCCCAAACAGGTCACTACAGCCTCAAACAGGTCACTACAGCCCCAAACAGTCACTACAGCCCCAAACAGGTCACTACAGCCCCAAACAGGTCACTACAGCCCCAAACAGTCACTACAGCCCCAAACAGGTCACTACAGCCCCAAACAGTCACTACAGCCCCAAACAGACAGGTCACTACAGCCCCAAACAGTCACTACAGCCCCAAACAGGTAACTACAGCCCCAAACAGGTCACTACAGCCCCAAACAGGTCCACTACAGCCTCAAACAGTCACTACAGCCCCAAACAGGTCCACTACAGCCCCAAACAGGCCACTACAGCCCCAAACAGGTCACTACAGCCCCAAACAGGTCACTACAGCCCAAAACAGGTCACTACAGCCCCAAAAAGGTCACTACAGCCCCAAACAGTCACTACAGCCCCAAACAGGTCACTACAGCCCCAAACAGGTCACTAGGTCACTACAGCCCCAAACAGGTCACTACAGCCCCAAACAGGTCACTACAGCCCCAAACAGTCACTACAGCCCCAAACAGGTCACAACAGCCCCAAACAGGTCACTACAGCCCTAAACAGGCCACTACAGCCCCAAACAGTCACTACAGCCCCAAACAGGCCACTACAGCCCCAAGCAGGGCACTACAGCCCCAAACAGGTCCACTACAGCCCCAAACAGGCCACTACAGCCCCAAACAGGTAACTACAGCCCCAAACAGTCACTACAGCCCCAAACAGGCCACTACAGCCCCAAACAGGTCACTACAGTCACAAACAGGTCACTACAGCCCCAAACAGGCCACTACAGCCCCAAACAGGTCACTACAGCCCCAAACAGGCCACTACAGCCCAAAACAGTCACTACAGCCCCAAACAGGCCACTACAGCTCCAAACAGGTCACTACAGCCCCAAACAGGCCACTACAGCCCCAAACAGGTCACTACAGCCCCAAACAGGCCACTACAGCCCCTAACAGTCACTACAGCCCCAAACAGGCCACTACAGCCCCAAGCAGGGCACTACAGCCCCAAACAGGTCCACTACAGCCCCAAACAGGCCACTACAGCCCCAAACAGGTCACTACAGCCCCAAACAGGTCACTACAGCCCCAAACAGTCACTACAGCCCCAAACAGGTCACTACAGCCCCAAACAGGTCACTACCGCCCCAAACAGTCACTACAGCCCCAAACAGGTCACTACAGCCCCAAACAGGTCACTACAGCCCCAAACAGGTAACTACAGCCCCAAACAGGTCACTACAGCCCCAAACAGACAGGTCACTACAGCCCCAAACAGGCCACTACAGCCCCAAACAGTCACTACAGCCCCAAACAGGTCACTACAGCCCCAAACAGTCACTACAGCCCCAAACAGGCCACTACAGCCCCAAACAGGTCACTACCGCCCCAAACAGTCACTACAGCCCCAAACAGGTCACTACAGCCCCAAACAGGTCACTACAGCCCCAAACAGGTAACTACAGCCCCAAACAGGTCACTACAGCCCCAAACAGTCACTACAGCCCCAAACAGGTCACTACAGCCCCAAACAGTCACTACAGCCCCAAACAGACAGG
The DNA here is from genome assembly GCF_963971535.1 of Notolepis coatsorum. Lineage (NCBI taxonomy): Eukaryota > Metazoa > Chordata > Actinopteri > Aulopiformes > Paralepididae > Notolepis > Notolepis coatsorum. Next base: position 195,954 of record NW_028174666.1, read on the forward strand.
TCACTACAGCCCCAAACAGTCACTACAGCCCCAAACAGGTAACTACAGCCCCAAACAGGTCACTACAGCCCCAAACAGTCACTACAGCCCCAAACAGGTCACTACAGCCTCAAACAGGTCACTACAGCCCCAAACAGTCACTACAGCCCCAAACAGGTCACTACAGCCCCAAACAGGTCACTACAGCCCCAAACAGTCACTACAGCCCCAAACAGGTCACTACAGCCCCAAACAGTCACTACAGCCCCAAACAGACAGGTCACTACAGCCCCAAACAGTCACTACAGCCCCAAACAGGTAACTACAGCCCCAAACAGTCACTACAGCCCCAAACAGGTCACTACAGCCCCAAACAGGCCACTACAGCCCCAAACAGGTCACTACAGCCCCAAACAGACAGGTCACTACAGCCCCAAACAGTCACTACAGCCACAAACAGGTCACTACAGCCCCAAACAGGTCACTACAGCCCCAAACAGGCCACTACAGCCCCAAACAGGCCACTACAGCCACAAACAGACAGGTCACTACAGCCCCAAACAGACATGTCACTACAGCCCCAAACAGACATGTCACTACAGCCCCAAACAGTCACTACAGCCCCAAACAGGTAACTACAGCCCCAAACAGGTCACTACAGCCCCAAACAGTCACTACAGCCCCAAACAGGTCACTACAGCCCCAAACAGGTCACTACAGCCCCAAACAGGTCACTACAGCCCCAAACAGTCACTACAGCCCCAAACAGGCCACTACAGCCCCAAACAGGTCACTACAGCCCCAAACAGGTCACTACAGCCCCAAACAGGTCCACTACAGCCCCAAACAGTCACTACAGCCCCAAACAGGTAACTACAGCCCCAAACAGTCACTACAGCCCCAAACAGGTCACTACAGCCCCAAACAGGCCACTACAGCCCCAAACAGGTCACTACAGCCCCAAACAGACAGGTCACTACAGCCCCAAACAGTCACTACAGCCCCAAACAGGTAACTACAGCCCCAAACAGTCACTACAGCCCCAAACAGGTCACTACAGCCCCAAACAGGCCACTACAGCCCCAAACAGGTCACTACAGCCCCAAACAGACAGGTCACTACAGCCCCAAACAGTCACTACAGCCACAAACAGGTCACTACAGCCCCAAACAGGTCACTACAGCCCCAAACAGTCACTACAGCCCCAAACAGACATGTCACTACAGCCCCAAACAGTCACTACAGCCCCAAACAGGTAACTACAGCCCCAAACAGGTCACTACAGCCCCAAACAGTCACTACAGCCCCAAACAGGCCACTACAGCCCCAAACAGTCACTACAGCCCCAAACAGACACTACAGCCCCAAACAGGTAACTACAGCCCCAAACAGTCACTACAGCCCCAAACAGGTCACTACAGCCCCAAACAGGTCACTACAGCCCCAAACAGTCACTACAGCCCCAAACAGGTCACTACAGCCCCAAACAGGTCACTACAGCCCCAAACAGTCACTACAGCCCCAGACAGGTCACTACAGCCCCAAACAGTCACTACAGCCCCAAACAGACAGGTCACTACAGCCCCAAACAGTCACTACAGCCCCAAACAGGTAACTACAGCCCCAAACAGGTCACTACAGCCCCAAACAGTCACTACAGCCCCAAACAGGTCACTACAGCCTCAAACAGGTCACTACATCCCCAAACAGTCACTACAGCCCCAAACAGGTCACTACAGCCCCAAACAGGTCACTACAGCCCCAAACAGTCACTACAGCCCCAAACAGGTCACTACAGCCCCAAACGGTCACTACAGCCCCAAACAGACAGGTCACTACAGCCCCAAACAGTCACTACAGCCCCAAACAGGTAACTACAGCCCCAAACAGGTCACTACAGCCCCAAACAGGTCCACTACAGCCCCAAACAGTCACTACAGCCCCAAACAGGTCACTACAGCCCCAAACAGGTCCACTACAGCCCCAAACAGACAGGTCACTACAGCCCCAAACAGTCACTACAGCCCCAAACAGACAGGTCACTATAGCCCCAAACAGTCACTACAGCCCCAAACAGTCACTACAGCCCCAAACAGACACTACAGCCCCAAACAGTCACTACAGCCCCAACCAGACACTACAGCCCCAAACAGACACTACAGCCCCAAACAGTCACTACAGCCCCAAACAGGTCACTACAGCCCCAAACCGGCCACTACAGCCCCAAACAGGTCACTACAGCCCCAAACAGTCACTACAGCCCCAGACAGGTCACTACAGCCCCAAACAGTCACTACAGCCCCAAACAGACAGGTCACTACAGCCCCAAACAGTCACTACAGCCCCAAACAGGTAACTACAGCCCCAAACAGGTCACTACAGCCCCAAACAGTCACTACAGCCCCAAACAGGTCACTACAGCCTCAAACAGGTCACTACATCCCCAAACAGTCACTACAGCCCCAAACAGGTCACTACAGCCCCAAACAGGTCACTACAGCCCCAAACAGTCACTACAGCCCCAAACAGGTCACTACAGCCCCAAACAGTCACTACAGCCCCAAACAGACAGGTCACTACAGCCCCAAACAGTCACTACAGCCCCAAACAGGTAACTACAGCCCCAAACAGGTCACTACAGCCCCAAACAGGTCCACTACAGCCCCAAACAGTCACTACAGCCCCAAACAGGTCACTACAGCCCCAAACAGGTCCACTACAGCCCCAAACAGACAGGTCACTACAGCCCCAAACAGTCACTACAGCCCCAAACAGACAGGTCACTACAGCCCCAAACAGTCACTACAGCCCCAAACAGTCACTACAGCCCCAAACAGACACTACAGCCCCAAACAGTCACTACAGCCCCAACCAGACACTACAGCCCCAAACAGACACTACAGCCCCAAACAGTCACTACAGCCCCAAACAGGTCACTACAGCCCCAAACCGGCCACTACAGCCCCAAACAGGTCACTACAGCCCCAAACAGGCCACTACAGCCCCAAACAGGCCACTACAGCCCCAAACAGGTAACTACAGCCCCAAACAGGTAACTACAGCCCCAAACAGGCCACTACAGCCCCAAACAGGTCACTACAGCCCCAAACAGGTCCACTACAGCCCCACACAGTCACTACAGCCCCAAACAGGTAACTACAGCCCCAAACAGTCACTACAGCCCCAAACACGTCCACTACAGCCCCAAACAGGGTCACTACAGCCCCAAACAGGCCACTACAGCCCCAAACAGGTAACTACAGCCCCAAACAGGCCACTACAGCCCCAAACAGGTCCACTACAGCCCCAAACAGTCACTACTGCCCCAAACAGGTAACTACAGCCCCAAACAGGCCACTACAGCCCCAAACAGGTAACTACAGCCCCAAACAGGTCACTACAGCCCCAAACAGGTCCACTACAGCCCCAAACAGTCACTACTGCCCCAAACAGGTAACTACAGCCCCAAACAGGTCACTACAGCCCCAAACAGGCCACTACAGCCCCAAACAGGTCACTACAGCCCCAACCAGACAGGTCACTACAGCCCCAAACAGTCACTACAGCCACAAACAGGTCACTACAGCCCCAAACAGGTCACTACAGCCCCAAACAGGCCACTACAGCCCCAAACAGGCCACTACAGCCCCAAACAGACAGGTCACTACAGCCCCAAACAGTCACTACAGCCCCAAACAGACAGGTCACTACAGCCCCAAACAGTCACTACAGCCCCAAATAGGTAACTACAGCCCCAAACAGGTCACTACAGCCCCAAACAGGTCACTACAGCCCCAAACAGTCACTACAGCCCCAAACAGGCCACTACAGCCCCAAACAGTCACTACAGCCCCAAACAGACACTACAGCCCCAAACAGGTAACTACAGCCCCAAACAGGTCACTACAGCCCCAAACAGTCACTACAGCCCCAAACAGGTCACTACAGCCCCAAACAGGTCACTACAGCCCCAAACAGTCACTACAGCCCCAAACAGGTCACTACAGCTCCAAACAGGTCACTACAGCCCCAAACAGTCACTACAGCCCCAAACAGACAGGTCACTACAGCCCCAAACAGTCACTACAGCCCCAAATAGGTAACTACAGCCCCAAACAGGTCACTACAGCCCCAAACAGTCACTACAGCCCCAAACAGGTCACTACAGCCCCAAACAGGTCACTACAGCCCCAAACAGTCACTACAGCCCCAAACAGGTCACTACAGCAGGCAGAGAGCAGGCAACTGCACCTCCTCATCCATCACCCTCAACATAGGGGCCCCCCAGGGCTGTGTTCTGAGTCCCCTCCTCTACTCCCTGTACACACACGACTGTGTGGCTCAGCGGAGTAGCAATACAATCATCAAATTTGCTGACGACACAGTGGTGGTGGGCCTGATCTCTGCCAACGACGAGAGGGCCTACCTGGAAGAGGTCAAGGTCCTGGCGGGATGGTGCCAGGAAAACAGCCTCTCCCTTAACGTCAGCAAAACAAAGGAGATGATTGTGGACTTCAGGAGGTCGGGGGTCAAGGACTACAGCCCCCTCAGCATCGACGGGGCACCGGTTGAGAGAGTCAACAGCTTTAAGTACCTCGGAGCCTACATATCCGAGGACTTGACATGGACCACACACATTGACAGTGTTGTGAAGAAGGCACGACAACGCCTCTACTTCCTCAGGCGCCTAAGGAAGTTCCAAGTCAGTCAGAAGATCCTTAAGAACTTCTACTCATGTACAATTGAGAGCATCTTGACCGGCAACATCACCTCCTGGTTTGGGAATAGCACTGCACAAGACCGAAGCAGACTACAAAGAGTGACACGTTCAGCCGAACGCACAATTGGAGGGGGGCTCCCCACCCTCCAGAACATTTACAACAAGCGTTGCACGGGCAAGGCTAAGAGAATCATTAAAGACTCCAGTCACCCGAACAACTGCCTCTTTGAACTGCTGCGGTCAGGCAAGCGATACCGGAGTCTCAAGGCGAGCACAGAAAGACTCAGAAGAAGCTTCTATCCCCAGGCCATCAGGCTGCTAAACGAACAATGAATGAACACTACACAACAACAACCACCAAACGCACATAGCACACACATCCACACGCACACACTCACTTTAAACAAACACACTGTAGCACCCACTCCACACACTTTATAGCACACACCCACTTTAAACAAACACACTGTAGCACCCACTCCCCACACTTTATATTTATGGATGAAGGATTGCACTACAACTCGTACACCTTACTGTAAATTGTACCTAAAATTGTACCTCATCCCATTTCTGCTTTGCACTAGATAGTACTGTACATTAGTACACTGCATAGTATTGTGTATTGTATATTATATGGTAACTCAGAACATTGTACATATGTCTATACCGAACACTGTGACCTCATTTTTCTTCTTCTAAATTCATGCTATATTATGTTATTATGTTATTTGATACTATCTTGTCTAGCACAGTCTCTGGAGCGTAACAGTAAGAAGCATTTTGTATGAAAGTATTCTGTACTTCTGTATGACAACTATTAAAGAACTTGAACAGCCCCAAACAGGTCACTACAGCCCCAAACAGTCACTACAGCCCCAAACAGGTCACTACAGCCCAAAACAGTCACTACAGCCCCAAACGGACAGGTCACTACAGCCCCAAACAGTCACTACAGCCCCAAACAGGTAACTACAGCCCCAAACAGACAGGTCACTACAGCCCCAAACAGTCACTACAAACAGGTCACTACAGCCCCACACAGGTCACTACAAACAGGGCACTACAAACAGGTCACTACAGCCCAAAACAGTCACTACAGCCCCAAACAGGTAACTACAACCCCAAACAGGTCACTACAGCCCCAAACAGGTCCACTACAGCCCCAAACAGTCACTACAGCCCCAAACAGGTCACTACAGCCCCAAACAGGTCCACTACAGCCCCAAACAGACAGGTCACTACAGCCCCAAACAGTCACTACAGCCCCAAACAGACAGGTCACTACAGCCCCAAACAGTCACTACAGCCCCAAACAGTCACTACAGCCCCAAACAGACAGGTCACTACAGCCCCAAACAGGCCACTACAGCCCCAAACAGGTCACTACAGCCCCAAACAGTCACTAGAGCCCCAATCAGGTAACTATAGCCCCAAACAGGTCACTACAGCCCCAAACAGGTCACTACAGCCCCAAACAGTCACTACAGCCCCAAACAGGTCACTACAGCCCCAAACAGGTCACTACAGCCCCAAACAGTCACTACAGCCCCAAACAGGCCACTACAGCCCCAAACAGGTAACTACAGCCCCAAACAGGTCACTACAGCCCCAAACAGGTCCACTACAGCCCCAAACAGTCACTACAGCCCCAAACAGGTAACTACAGCCCCAAACAGTCACTACAGCCCCAAACAGGTCACTACAGCCCCAAACAGGCCACTACAGCCCCAAACAGGTCACTACAGCCCCAAACAGACAGGTCAATACAGCCCCAAACAGTCACTACAGCCACAAACAGGTCACTACAGCCCCAACCAGGTCACTACAGCCCCAAACAGGCCACTACAGCCCCAAACAGGCCACTACAGCCCCAAACAGACAGGTCACTACAGCCCCAAACAGTCACTACAGCCCCAAACAGACATGTCACTACAGCCCCAAACAGTCACTACCGCCCCAAACAGGTAACTACAGCCCCAAACAGGTCACTACAGCCCCAAACAGGTCACTACAGCCCCAAACAGTCACTACAGTCCCAAACAGTCACTACAGCCCCAAACAGGCCACTACAGCCCCAAACAGTCACTACAGCCCCAAACAGACACTACAGCCCCAAACAGGTAACTACAGCCCCAAACAGGTCACTACAGCCCCAAACAGTCACTACAGCCCCAAACAGGTCACTACAGCCCCAAACAGGTCACTACAGCCCCAAACAGTCACTACAGCCCCAAACAGGTCACTACAGCCCCAAACAGGTCACTACAGCCCCAAACAGTCACTACAGCCCCAGACAGGTCACTACAGCCCCAAACAGTCACTACAGCCCCAAACAGACAGGTCACTACAGCCCCAAACAGTCACTACAGCCCCAAACAGGTAACTACAGCCCCAAACAGGTCACTACAGCCCCAAACAGTCACTACAGCCCCAAACAGGTCACTACAGCCTCAAACAGGTCACTACAGCCCCAAACAGTCACTACAGCCCCAAACAGGTCACTACAGCCCCAAACAGGTCACTACAGCCCCAAACAGTCACTACAGCCCCAAACAGGTCACTACAGCCCCAAACAGTCACTACAGCCCCAAACAGGTCACTACAGCCCCAAACAGTCACTACAGCCCCAAACAGACAGGTCACTACAGCCCCAAACAGTCACTACAGCCCCAAACAGTTAACTACAGCCCCAAACAGGTCACTACAGCCCCAAACAGGTCCACTACAGCCCCAAACAGTCACTACAGCCCCAAACAGGTCACTACAGCCCCAAACAGGTCCACTACAGCCCCAAACAGACAGGTCACTACAGCCCCAAACAGTCACTACAGCCCCAAACAGACAGGTCACTACAGCCCCAAACAGTCACTACAGCCCCAAACAGTCACTACAGCCCCAAACAGACACTACAGCCCCAAACAGTCACTACAGCCCCAACCAGACACTACAGCCCCAAACAGACACTACAGCCCCAAACAGTCACTACAGCCCCAAACAGGTCACTGCAGCCCCAAACAGTCACTACAGCCCCAAACAGACAGGTCACTACAGCCCCAAACAGTCACTACAGCCCCAAACAGGTAACTACAGCCCCAAACAGGTCACTACAGCCCCAAACAGGTCACTACAGCCCCAAACAGTCACTACAGCCCCAAACAGGCCACTACAGCCCCAAACAGTCACTACAGCCGCAAACAGACACTACAGCCCCAAACAGGTAACTACAGCCCCAAACAGGTCACTACAGCCCCAAACAGTCACTACAGCCCCAAACAGGTCACTACAGCCCCAAACAGGTCACTACAGCCCCAAACAGTCACTACAGCCCCAAACAGGTCACTACAGCCCCAAACAGGTCACTACAGCCCCAAACAGTCACTACAGCCCCAGACAGGTCACTACAGCCCCAAACAGTCACTACAGCCCCAAACAGACAGGTCACTACAGCCCCAAACAGTCACTACAGCCCCAAACAGGTCACTACAGCCCCAAACAGGTAACTACAGCCCCAACCAGTCACTACAGCCCCAAACAGGTCACTACAGCCCCAAACAGGTCACTACAGCCCCAAACAGTCACTACAGCCCCAAACAGGTCACTACAGCCCCAAACAGTCACTACAGCCCCAAACGGACAGGTCACTACAGCCCCAAACAGTCACTACAGCCCCAAACAGGTAACTACAGCCCCAAACAGACAGGTCACTACAGCCCCAAACAGTCACTACAAACAGGTCACTACAGCCCCACACAGGTCACTACAAACAGGTCACTACAAACAGGTCACTACAGCCCCAACCAGTCACTACAGCCCCAAACAGGCAACTACAACCCCAAACAGGTCACTACAGCCCCAAACAGACAGGTCACTACAGCCCCAAACAGGCCACTACAGCCCCAAACAGTCACTACAGCCCCAAACAGGTCACTACAGCCCCAAACAGTCACTACAGCCCCAAACAGGCCACTACAGCCCCAAACAGGTCACTACCGCCCCAAACAGTCACTACAGCCCCAAACAGGTCACTACAGCCCCAAACAGGTCACTACAGCCCCAAACAGGTAACTACAGCCCCAAACAGGTCACTACAGCCCCAAACAGTCACTACAGCCCCAAACAGGTCCACTACAGCCCCAAACAGTCACTACAGCCCCAAACAGGTCACTACAGCCCCAATCAGACACTACAGCCCCAAACAGGTAACTACAGCCCCAAACAGTCACTACAGCCCCAAACAGGCCACTACAGCCCCAAACAGGTCACTACAGTCACAAACAGGTCACTACAGCCCCAAACAGGCCACTACAGCCCCAAACAGGTCACTACAGCCCCAAACAGGCCACTACAGCCCAAAACAGTCACTACAGCCCCAAACAGGCCACTACAGCTCCAAACAGGTCACTACAGCCCCAAACAGGCCACTACAGCCCCAAACAGGTCACTACAGCCCCAAACAGGCCACTACAGCCCCAAACAGTCACTACAGCCCCCAACAGGTCCACTACAGCCCCAAACAGTCACTACAGCCCCGAACAGGTCACTACAGCCCCAATCAGACACTACAGCCCCAAACAGGTAACTACAGCCCGAAACAGGTCACTACAGCCCCAAAGAGTCACTACAGCCCCAAACAGGTCACTACAGCCCCAAACAGTCACTACAGCCCCAAACAGTCACTACAGCCCCAAACAGTCACTACAGCCCCAAACAGGCCACTACAGCCCCAAACAGGTCACTCCCGCCCCAAACAGTCACTACAGCCCCAAACAGGTCACTACAGCCCCAAACAGGTCACTACAGCCCCAAACAGGTCACTACAGCCCCAAACAGTCACTACAGCCCCAAACAGGTCACTACAGCCCCAAACAGGTCACTACAGCCCCAAACAGTCACTACAGCCCCAAACAGGTCACTACAGCCCCAAACAGTCACTACAGCCCCAAACGGACAGGTCACTACAGCCCCAAACAGTCACTACAGCCCCAAACAGGTAACTACAGCCCCAAACAGACAGGTCACTACAGCCCCAAACAGTCACTACAAACAGGTCACTACAGCCCCACACAGGTCACTACAAACAGGTCACTACAGCCCCAAACAGGTCACTACAGCCCCAAACAGGTCACTACAGCCCCAAACAGTCACTACAGCCCCAAACAGGTCACTACAGCCCCAAACAGTCACTACAGCCCCAAACGGACAGGTCACTACAGCCCCAAACAGTCACTACAGCCCCAAACAGGTCACTACAGCCCCCAACAGTCACTACAAACAGGTCACTACAGCCCCACACAGGTCACTACAAACAGGTCACTACAAACAGGTCACTACAGCCCCAAACAGTCACTACAGCCCCAAACAGGCAACTACAACCCCAAACAGGTCACTACAGCCGCAAACAGGTCACTACAGCCCCAAACAGTCACAACAGCCCCAAACAGGTCACTACAGCCCCAAACAGGTCACTACAGCCCCAAACAGGCCACTACAGCCCCAAACAGGCCACTACAGCCCCAAACAGGTCACTACAGCCCCAAACAGGCCACTACAGCCCAAAACAGTCACTACAGCCCCAAACAGGCCACTACAGCTCCAAACAGGTCACTACAGCCCCAAACAGGCCACTACAGCCCCAAACAGGTCACTACAGCCCCAAACAGGCCACTACAGCCCCTAACAGTCACTACAGCCCCAAACAGGCCAATACAGCCCCAAGCAGGGCACTACAGCCCCAAACAGGTCCACTACAGCCCCAAACAGGCCACTACAGCCCCAAACAGGTCACTACAGCCCCAAACAGGTCACTACAGCCCAAAACAGGTCACTACAGCCCCAAAAAGGTCACTACAGCCCCAAACAGTCACTACAGCCCCAAACAGGTCACTACAGCCCCAAACAGGTCACTAGGTCACTACAGCCCCAAACAGGTCACTACAGCCCCAAACAGGTCACTACAGCCCCAAACAGTCACTACAGCCCCAAACAGGTCACAACAGCCCCAAACAGGTCACTACAGCCCTAAACAGGCCACTACAGCCCCAAACAGTCACTACAGCCCCAAACAGGTCACTACAGCCCCAAACAGTCACTAGAGCCCCAAACAGTCCACTACAGCCCCAAACAGGCCACTACAGCCCCAAACAGGCCACTACAGCCCCAAACAGGTAACTACAGCCCCAAACAGGTCACTACAGCCCCAAACAGACAGGTCACTACAGCCCCAAACAGGCCACTACAGCCCCAAACAGTCACTACAGCCCCAAACAGGTCACTACAGCCCCAAACAGTCACTACAGCCCCAAACAGGCCACTACAGCCCCAAACAGGTCACTACCGCCCCAAACAGTCACTACAGCCCCAAACAGGTCACTACAGCCCCAAACAGGTCACTACAGCCCCAAACAGGTAACTACAGCCCCAAACAGTCACTACAGCCCCAAACAGGCCACTACAGCTCCAAACAGGTCACTACAGCCCCAAACAGGCCACTACAGCCCCAAACAGGTCACTACAGCCCCAAACAGGCCACTACAGCCCCTAACAGTCACTACAGCCCCAAACAGGCCAATACAGCCCCAAGCAGGGCACTACAGCCCCAAACAGGTCCACTACAGCCCCAAACAGGCCACTACAGCCCCAAACAGGTCACTACAGCCCCAAACAGGTCACTACAGCCCAAAACAGGTCACTACAGCCCCAAAAAGGTCACTACAGCCCCAAACAGTCACTACAGCCCCAAACAGGTCACTACAGCCCCAAACAGGTCACTAGGTCACTACAGCCCCAAACAGGTCACTACAGCCCCAAACAGGTCACTACAGCCCCAAACAGTCACTACAGCCCCAAACAGGTCACAACAGCCCCAAACAGGTCACTACAGCCCTAAACAGGCCACTACAGCCCCAAACAGTCACTACAGCCCCAAACAGGTCACTACAGCCCCAAACAGTCACTAGAGCCCCAAACAGTCCACTACAGCCCCAAACAGGCCACTACAGCCCCAAACAGGCCACTACAGCCCCAAACAGGTAACTACAGCCCCAAACAGGTCACTACAGCCCCAAACAGACAGGTCACTACAGCCCCAAACAGGCCACTACAGCCCCAAACAGTCACTACAGCCCCAAACAGGTCACTACAGCCCCAAACAGTCACTACAGCCCCAAACAGGCCACTACAGCCCCAAACAGGTCACTACCGCCCCAAACAGTCACTACAGCCCCAAACAGGTCACTACAGCCCCAAACAGGTCACTACAGCCCCAAACAGGTAACTACAGCCCCAAACAGGTCACTACAGCCCCAAACAGTCACTACAGCCCCAAACAGGTCCACTACAGCCCCAAACAGTCACTACAGCCCCAAACAGGTCACTACAGCCCCAATCAGACACTACAGCCCCAAACAGGTAACTACAGCCCCAAACAGTCACTACAGCCCCAAACAGGCCACTACAGCCCCAAACAGGTCACTACAGTCACAAACAGGTCACTACAGCCCCAAACAGGCCACTACAGCCCCAAACAGGTCACTACAGCCCCAAACAGGCCACTACAGCCCAAAACAGTCACTACAGCCCCAAACAGGCCACTACAGCTCCAAACAGGTCACTACAGCCCCAAACAGGCCACTACAGCCCCAAACAGGTCACTACAGCCCCAAACAGGCCACTACAGCCCCTAACAGTCACTACAGCCCCAAACAGGCCACTACAGCCCCAAGCAGGGCACTACAGCCCCAAACAGGTCCACTACAGCCCCAAACAGGCCACTACAGCCCCAAACAGGTCACTACAGCCCCAAACAGGTCACTACAGCCCCAAACAGTCACTACAGCCCCAAACAGGTCACTACAGCCCCAAACAGGTCACTACCGCCCCAAACAGTCACTACAGCCCCAAACAGGTCACTACAGCCCCAAACAGGTCACTACAGCCCCAAACAGGTAACTACAGCCCCAAACAGGTCACTACAGCCCCAAACAGACAGGTCACTACAGCCCCAAACAGGCCACTACAGCCCCAAACAGTCACTACAGCCCCAAACAGGTCACTACAGCCCCAAACAGTCACTACAGCCCCAAACAGGCCACTACAGCCCCAAACAGGTCACTACCGCCCCAAACAGTCACTACAGCCCCAAACAGGTCACTACAGCCCCAAACAGGTCACTACAGCCCCAAACAGGTAACTACAGCCCCAAACAGGTCACTACAGCCCCAAACAGTCACTACAGCCCCAAACAGGTCCACTACAGCCCCAAACAGTCACTACAGCCCCAAACAGGTCACTACAGCCCCAATCAGACACTACAGCCCCAAACAGGTAACTACAGCCCCAAACAGTCACTACAGCCCCAAACAGGCCACTACAGCCCCAAACAGGTCACTACAGTCACAAACAGGTCACTACAGCCCCAAACAGGCCACTACAGCCCCAAACAGGTCACTACAGCCCCAAACAGGCCACTACAGCCCAAAACAGTCACTACAGCCCCAAACAGGCCACTACAGCTCCAAACAGGTCACTACAGCCCCAAACAGGCCACTACAGCCCCAAACAGGTCACTACAGCCCCAAACAGGCCACTACAGCCCCAAACAGTCACTACAGCCCCCAACAGGTCCACTACAGCCCCAAACAGTCACTACAGCCCCGAACAGGTCACTACAGCCCCAATCAGACACTACAGCCCCAAACAGGTAACTACAGCCCGAAACAGGTCACTACAGCCCCAAAGAGTCACTACAGCCCCAAACAGGTCACTACAGCCCCAAACAGTCACTACAGCCCCAAACAGTCACTACAGCCCCAAACAGTCACTACAGCCCCAAACAGGCCACTACAGCCCCAAACAGGTCACTCCCGCCCCAAACAGTCACTACAGCCCCAAACAGGTCACTACAGCCCCAAACAGGTCACTACAGCCCCAAACAGGTCACTACAGCCCCAAACAGTCACTACAGCCCCAAACAGGTCACTACAGCCCCAAACAGGTCACTACAGCCCCAAACAGTCACTACAGCCCCAAACAGGTCACTACAGCCCCAAACAGTCACTACAGCCCCAAACGGACAGGTCACTACAGCCCCAAACAGTCACTACAGCCCCAAACAGGTAACTACAGCCCCAAACAGACAGGTCACTACAGCCCCAAACAGTCACTACAAACAGGTCACTACAGCCCCACACAGGTCACTACAAACAGGTCACTACAAACAGGTCACTACAGCCCCAAACAGGTCACTACAGCCCCAAACAGTCACTACAGCCCCAAACAGGTCACTACAGCCCCAAACAGTCACTACAGCCCCAAACGGACAGGTCACTACAGCCCCAAACAGTCACTACAGCCCCAAACAGGTCACTACAGCCCCCAACAGTCACTACAAACAGGTCACTACAGCCCCACACAGGTCACTACAAACAGGTCACTACAAACAGGTCACTACAGCCCCAAACAGTCACTACAGCCCCAAACAGGCAACTACAACCCCAAACAGGTCACTACAGCCGCAAACAGGTCACTACAGCCCCAAACAGTCACAACAGCCCCAAACAGGTCACTACAGCCCCAAACAGGTCACTACAGCCCCAAACAGTCACTACAGCCCCAGACAGATCACTACAGCCCCAAACAGTCACTACAGCCCCAAACAGACAGGTCACTACAGCCCCAAACAGTCACTACAGCCCCAAACAGGTAACTACAGCCCCAAACAGGTCACTACAGCCCCAAACAGTCACTACAGCCCCAAACAGTCACTACAGCCCCAAACAGGTCACTACAGCCTCAAACAGGTCACTACAGCCCCAAACAGTCACTACAGCCCCAAACAGGTCACTACAGCCCCAAACAGGTCACTACAGCCCCAAACAGTCACTACAGCCCCAAACAGTCACTACAGCCCCAAACAGACAGGTCACTACAGCCCCAAACAGTCACTACAGCCCCAAACAGGTAACTACAGCCCCAAACAGTCACTACAGCCCCAAACAGGTCACTACAGCCCCAAACAGGTCCACTACAGCCCCAAACAGACAGGTCACTACAGCCCCAAACAGTCACTACAGCCCCAAAAAGACAGGTCACTACAGCCCCAAACAGTCACTACAGCCCCAAACAGTCACTACAGCCCCAAACAGACACTACAGCCCCAAACAGTCACTACAGCCCCAACCAGACACTACAGCCCCAAACAGACACTACAGCCCCAAACAGTCACTACAGCCCCAAACAGGTCACTACAGCCCCAAACAGTCACTACATCCCCAAACAGACAGGTCACTACAGCCCCAAACAGTCACTACAGCCCCAAACAGGTCACTACAGCCCCAAACAGTCACTACAGCCCCAAACAGACAGGTCACTACAGCCCCAAACAGTCACTACAGCCCCAAACAGGTCACTACAGCCCCAAACAGGCCACTACAGCCCCAAACAGGTCACTACAGCCCCAAACAGTCACTAGAGCCCCAAACAGGTAACTACAGCCCCAAACAGGTCACTACAGCCCCAAACAGTCACTACAGCCCCAAACAGGTCACTACAGCCCCAAACAGGTCACTACAGCCCCAAACAGGTCCACTACAGCCCCAAACAGTCACTACAGCCCCAAACAGTCACTACAGCCACAAACAGGTCACTACAGCCCCAAACAGGTCACTACAGCCCCAAACAGGCCACTACAGCCCCAAACAGCCCACTACAGCCCCAAACAGACAGGTCACTACAGCCCCAAACAGTCACTACAGCCCCAAACAGACATGTCACTACAGCCCCAAACAGTCACTACAGCCCCAAACAGGTAACTACAGCCCCAAACAGGTCACTACAGCCCCAAACAGGTCACTACAGCCCCAAACAGTCACTACAGCCCCAAACAGGCCACTACAGCCCCAAACAGTCACTACAGCCCCAAACAGACACTACAGCCCCAAACAGGTAACTACAGCCCCAAACAGTCACTACAGCCCCAAACAGGTCACTACAGCCCCAAACAGGTCACTACAGCCCCAAACAGTCACTACAGCCCCAAACAGGTCACTACAGCCCCAAACAGGTCACTACAGCCCCAAACAGTCACTACAGCCCCAGACAGGTCACTACAGCCCCAAACAGTCACTACAGCCCCAAACAGACAGGTCACTACAGCCCCAAACAGTCACTACAGCCCCAAACAGGTAACTACAGCCCCAAACAGGTCACTACAGCCCCAAACAGTCACTACAGCCCCAAACAGGTCACTACAGCCTCAAACAGGTCACTACAGCCCCAAACAGTCACTACAGCCCCAAACAGGTCACTACAGCCCCAAACAGGTCACTACAGCCCCAAACAGTCACTACAGCCCCAAACAGGTCACTACAGCCCCAAACAGTCACTACAGCCCCAAACAGACAGGTCACTACAGCCCCAAACAGTCACTACAGCCCCAAACAGGTAACTACAGCCCCAAACAGGTCACTACAGCCCCAAACAGGTCCACTACAGCCTCAAACAGTCACTACAGCCCCAAACAGGTCCACTACAGCCCCAAACAGGCCACTACAGCCCCAAACAGGTCACTACAGCCCCAAACAGGTCACTACAGCCCAAAACAGGTCACTACAGCCCCAAAAAGGTCACTACAGCCCCAAACAGTCACTACAGCCCCAAACAGGTCACTACAGCCCCAAACAGGTCACTAGGTCACTACA
Organism: Notolepis coatsorum; assembly: GCF_963971535.1. Taxonomy (NCBI): domain Eukaryota; kingdom Metazoa; phylum Chordata; class Actinopteri; order Aulopiformes; family Paralepididae; genus Notolepis; species Notolepis coatsorum. The sequence continues at coordinate 212,349 of NW_028174666.1, forward strand.
GCCCCAAACAGGTCACTACAGCCCCAAACAGGTCACTACAGCCCCAAACAGTCACTACAGCCCCAAACAGGTCACAACAGCCCCAAACAGGTCACTACAGCCCTAAACAGGCCACTACAGCCCCAAACAGTCACTACAGCCCCAAACAGGCCACTACAGCCCCAAGCAGGGCACTACAGCCCCAAACAGGTCCACTACAGCCCCAAACAGGCCACTACAGCCCCAAACAGGTAACTACAGCCCCAAACAGTCACTACAGCCCCAAACAGGCCACTACAGCCCCAAACAGGTCACTACAGTCACAAACAGGTCACTACAGCCCCAAACAGGCCACTACAGCCCCAAACAGGTCACTACAGCCCCAAACAGGCCACTACAGCCCAAAACAGTCACTACAGCCCCAAACAGGCCACTACAGCTCCAAACAGGTCACTACAGCCCCAAACAGGCCACTACAGCCCCAAACAGGTCACTACAGCCCCAAACAGGCCACTACAGCCCCTAACAGTCACTACAGCCCCAAACAGGCCACTACAGCCCCAAGCAGGGCACTACAGCCCCAAACAGGTCCACTACAGCCCCAAACAGGCCACTACAGCCCCAAACAGGTCACTACAGCCCCAAACAGGTCACTACAGCCCCAAACAGTCACTACAGCCCCAAACAGGTCACTACAGCCCCAAACAGGTCACTACCGCCCCAAACAGTCACTACAGCCCCAAACAGGTCACTACAGCCCCAAACAGGTCACTACAGCCCCAAACAGGTAACTACAGCCCCAAACAGGTCACTACAGCCCCAAACAGACAGGTCACTACAGCCCCAAACAGGCCACTACAGCCCCAAACAGTCACTACAGCCCCAAACAGGTCACTACAGCCCCAAACAGTCACTACAGCCCCAAACAGGCCACTACAGCCCCAAACAGGTCACTACCGCCCCAAACAGTCACTACAGCCCCAAACAGGTCACTACAGCCCCAAACAGGTCACTACAGCCCCAAACAGGTAACTACAGCCCCAAACAGGTCACTACAGCCCCAAACAGTCACTACAGCCCCAAACAGGTCCACTACAGCCCCAAACAGTCACTACAGCCCCAAACAGGTCACTACAGCCCCAATCAGACACTACAGCCCCAAACAGGTAACTACAGCCCCAAACAGTCACTACAGCCCCAAACAGGCCACTACAGCCCCAAACAGGTCACTACAGTCACAAACAGGTCACTACAGCCCCAAACAGGCCACTACAGCCCCAAACAGGTCACTACAGCCCCAAACAGGCCACTACAGCCCAAAACAGTCACTACAGCCCCAAACAGGCCACTACAGCTCCAAACAGGTCACTACAGCCCCAAACAGGCCACTACAGCCCCAAACAGGTCACTACAGCCCCAAACAGGCCACTACAGCCCCAAACAGTCACTACAGCCCCCAACAGGTCCACTACAGCCCCAAACAGTCACTACAGCCCCGAACAGGTCACTACAGCCCCAATCAGACACTACAGCCCCAAACAGGTAACTACAGCCCGAAACAGGTCACTACAGCCCCAAAGAGTCACTACAGCCCCAAACAGGTCACTACAGCCCCAAACAGTCACTACAGCCCCAAACAGTCACTACAGCCCCAAACAGTCACTACAGCCCCAAACAGGCCACTACAGCCCCAAACAGGTCACTCCCGCCCCAAACAGTCACTACAGCCCCAAACAGGTCACTACAGCCCCAAACAGGTCACTACAGCCCCAAACAGGTCACTACAGCCCCAAACAGTCACTACAGCCCCAAACAGGTCACTACAGCCCCAAACAGGTCACTACAGCCCCAAACAGTCACTACAGCCCCAAACAGGTCACTACAGCCCCAAACAGTCACTACAGCCCCAAACGGACAGGTCACTACAGCCCCAAACAGTCACTACAGCCCCAAACAGGTAACTACAGCCCCAAACAGACAGGTCACTACAGCCCCAAACAGTCACTACAAACAGGTCACTACAGCCCCACACAGGTCACTACAAACAGGTCACTACAAACAGGTCACTACAGCCCCAAACAGGTCACTACAGCCCCAAACAGTCACTACAGCCCCAAACAGGTCACTACAGCCCCAAACAGTCACTACAGCCCCAAACGGACAGGTCACTACAGCCCCAAACAGTCACTACAGCCCCAAACAGGTCACTACAGCCCCCAACAGTCACTACAAACAGGTCACTACAGCCCCACACAGGTCACTACAAACAGGTCACTACAAACAGGTCACTACAGCCCCAAACAGTCACTACAGCCCCAAACAGGCAACTACAACCCCAAACAGGTCACTACAGCCGCAAACAGGTCACTACAGCCCCAAACAGTCACAACAGCCCCAAACAGGTCACTACAGCCCCAAACAGGTCACTACAGCCCCAAACAGGCCACTACAGCCCCAAACAGGCCACTACAGCCCCAAACAGGTCACTACAGCCCCAAACAGGCCACTACAGCCCAAAACAGTCACTACAGCCCCAAACAGGCCACTACAGCTCCAAACAGGTCACTACAGCCCCAAACAGGCCACTACAGCCCCAAACAGGTCACTACAGCCCCAAACAGGCCACTACAGCCCCTAACAGTCACTACAGCCCCAAACAGGCCAATACAGCCCCAAGCAGGGCACTACAGCCCCAAACAGGTTCACTACAGCCCCAAACATGCCACTACAGCCCCAAACAGGTCACTACAGCCCCAAACAGGTCACTACAGCCCAAAACAGGTCACTACAGCCCCAAAAAGGTCACTACAGCCCCAAACAGTCACTACAGCCCCAAACAGGTCACTACAGCCCCAAACAGGTCACTAGGTCACTACAGCCCCAAACAGGTCACTACAGCCCCAAACAGGTCACTACAGCCCCAAACAGTCACTACAGCCCCAAACAGGTCACAACAGCCCCAAACAGGTCACTACAGCCCTAAACAGGCCACTACAGCCCCAAACAGTCACTACAGCCCCAAACAGGTCACTACAGCCCCAAACAGTCACTAGAGCCCCAAACAGTCCACTACAGCCCCAAACAGGCCACTACAGCCCCAAACAGGCCACTACAGCCCCAAACAGGCCACTACAGCCCCAAACAGGTCACTACAGCCCCAAACAGGCCACTACAGCCCAAAACAGTCACTACAGCCCCAAACAGGCCACTACAGCTCCAAACAGGTCACTACAGCCCCAAACAGGCCACTACAGCCCCAAACAGGTCACTACAGCCCCAAACAGGCCACTACAGCCCCAAACAGTCACTACAGCCCCCAACAGGTCCACTACAGCCCCAAACAGTCACTACAGCCCCGAACAGGTCACTACAGCCCCAATCAGACACTACAGCCCCAAACAGGTAACTACAGCCCGAAACAGGTCACTACAGCCCCAAAGAGTCACTACAGCCCCAAACAGGTCACTACAGCCCCAAACAGTCACTACAGCCCCAAACAGTCACTACAGCCCCAAACAGTCACTACAGCCCCAAACAGGCCACTACAGCCCCAAACAGGTCACTCCCGCCCCAAACAGTCACTACAGCCCCAAACAGGTCACTACAGCCCCAAACAGGTCACTACAGCCCCAAACAGGTCACTACAGCCCCAAACAGTCACTACAGCCCCAAACAGGTCACTACAGCCCCAAACAGGTCACTACAGCCCCAAACAGTCACTACAGCCCCAAACAGGTCACTACAGCCCCAAACAGTCACTACAGCCCCAAACGGACAGGTCACTACAGCCCCAAACAGTCACTACAGCCCCAAACAGGTAACTACAGCCCCAAACAGACAGGTCACTACAGCCCCAAACAGTCACTACAAACAGGTCACTACAGCCCCACACAGGTCACTACAAACAGGTCACTACAAACAGGTCACTACAGCCCCAAACAGGTCACTACAGCCCCAAACAGTCACTACAGCCCCAAACAGGTCACTACAGCCCCAAACAGTCACTACAGCCCCAAACGGACAGGTCACTACAGCCCCAAACAGTCACTACAGCCCCAAACAGGTCACTACAGCCCCCAACAGTCACTACAAACAGGTCACTACAGCCCCACACAGGTCACTACAAACAGGTCACTACAAACAGGTCACTACAGCCCCAAACAGTCACTACAGCCCCAAACAGGCAACTACAACCCCAAACAGGTCACTACAGCCGCAAACAGGTCACTACAGCCCCAAACAGTCACAACAGCCCCAAACAGGTCACTACAGCCCCAAACAGGTCACTACAGCCCCAAACAGTCACTACAGCCCCAGACAGATCACTACAGCCCCAAACAGTCACTACAGCCCCAAACAGACAGGTCACTACAGCCCCAAACAGTCACTACAGCCCCAAACAGGTAACTACAGCCCCAAACAGGTCACTACAGCCCCAAACAGTCACTACAGCCCCAAACAGTCACTACAGCCCCAAACAGGTCACTACAGCCTCAAACAGGTCACTACAGCCCCAAACAGTCACTACAGCCCCAAACAGGTCACTACAGCCCCAAACAGGTCACTACAGCCCCAAACAGTCACTACAGCCCCAAACAGTCACTACAGCCCCAAACAGACAGGTCACTACAGCCCCAAACAGTCACTACAGCCCCAAACAGGTAACTACAGCCCCAAACAGTCACTACAGCCCCAAACAGGTCACTACAGCCCCAAACAGGTCCACTACAGCCCCAAACAGACAGGTCACTACAGCCCCAAACAGTCACTACAGCCCCAAAAAGACAGGTCACTACAGCCCCAAACAGTCACTACAGCCCCAAACAGTCACTACAGCCCCAAACAGACACTACAGCCCCAAACAGTCACTACAGCCCCAACCAGACACTACAGCCCCAAACAGACACTACAGCCCCAAACAGTCACTACAGCCCCAAACAGGTCACTACAGCCCCAAACAGTCACTACATCCCCAAACAGACAGGTCACTACAGCCCCAAACAGTCACTACAGCCCCAAACAGTCACTACAGCCGCAAACAGACACTACAGCCCCAAACAGGTAACTACAGCCCCAAACAGGTCACTACAGCCCCAAACAGTCACTACAGCCCCAAACAGGTCACTACAGCCCCAAACAGGTCACTACAGCCCCAAACAGTCACTACAGCCCCAAACAGGTCACTACAGCCCCAAACAGGTCACTACAGCCCCAAACAGTCACTACAGCCCCAGACAGGTCACTACAGCCCCAAACAGTCACTACAGCCCCAAACAGACAGGTCACTACAGCCCCAAACAGTCACTACAGCCCCAAACAGGTCACTACAGCCCCAAACAGGTAACTACAGCCCCAACCAGTCACTACAGCCCCAAACAGGTCACTACAGCCCCAAACAGGTCACTACAGCCCCAAACAGTCACTACAGCCCCAAACAGGTCACTACAGCCCCAAACAGTCACTACAGCCCCAAACGGACAGGTCACTACAGCCCCAAACAGTCACTACAGCCCCAAACAGGTAACTACAGCCCCAAACAGACAGGTCACTACAGCCCCAAACAGTCACTACAAACAGGTCACTACAGCCCCACACAGGTCACTACAAACAGGTCACTACAAACAGGTCACTACAGCCCCAACCAGTCACTACAGCCCCAAACAGGCAACTACAACCCCAAACAGGTCACTACAGCCCCAAACAGACAGGTCACTACAGCCCCAAACAGGCCACTACAGCCCCAAACAGTCACTACAGCCCCAAACAGGTCACTACAGCCCCAAACAGTCACTACAGCCCCAAACAGGCCACTACAGCCCCAAACAGGTCACTACCGCCCCAAACAGTCACTACAGCCCCAAACAGGTCACTACAGCCCCAAACAGGTCACTACAGCCCCAAACAGGTAACTACAGCCCCAAACAGGTCACTACAGCCCCAAACAGTCACTACAGCCCCAAACAGGTCCACTACAGCCCCAAACAGTCACTACAGCCCCAAACAGGTCACTACAGCCCCAATCAGACACTACAGCCCCAAACAGGTAACTACAGCCCCAAACAGTCACTACAGCCCCAAACAGGCCACTACAGCCCCAAACAGGTCACTACAGTCACAAACAGGTCACTACAGCCCCAAACAGGCCACTACAGCCCCAAACAGTTCACTACAGCCCCAAACAGGCCACTACAGCCCAAAACAGTCACTACAGCCCCAAACAGGCCACTACAGCTCCAAACAGGTCACTACAGCCCCAAACAGGCCACTACAGCCCCAAACAGGTCACTACAGCCCCAAACAGGCCACTACAGCCCCAAACAGTCACTACAGCCCCCAACAGGTCCACTACAGCCCCAAACAGTCACTACAGCCCCGAACAGGTCACTACAGCCCCAATCAGACACTACAGCCCCAAACAGGTAACTACAGCCCGAAACAGGTCACTACAGCCCCAAAGAGTCACTACAGCCCCAAACAGGTCACTACAGCCCCAAACAGTCACTACAGCCCCAAACAGTCACTACAGCCCCAAACAGTCACTACAGCCCCAAACAGGCCACTACAGCCCCAAACAGGTCACTCCCGCCCCAAACAGTCACTACAGCCCCAAACAGGTCACTACAGCCCCAAACAGGTCACTACAGCCCCAAACAGGTCACTACAGCCCCAAACAGTCACTACAGCCCCAAACAGGTCACTACAGCCCCAAACAGGTCACTACAGCCCCAAACAGTCACTACAGCCCCAAACAGGTCACTACAGCCCCAAACAGTCACTACAGCCCCAAACGGACAGGTCACTACAGCCCCAAACAGTCACTACAGCCCCAAACAGGTAACTACAGCCCCAAACAGACAGGTCACTACAGCCCCAAACAGTCACTACAAACAGGTCACTACAGCCCCACACAGGTCACTACAAACAGGTCACTACAGCCCCAAACAGGTCACTACAGCCCCAAACAGGTCACTACAGCCCCAAACAGTCACTACAGCCCCAAACAGGTCACTACAGCCCCAAACAGTCACTACAGCCCCAAACGGACAGGTCACTACAGCCCCAAACAGTCACTACAGCCCCAAACAGGTCACTACAGCCCCCAACAGTCACTACAAACAGGTCACTACAGCCCCACACAGGTCACTACAAACAGGTCACTACAAACAGGTCACTACAGCCCCAAACAGTCACTACAGCCCCAAACAGGCAACTACAACCCCAAACAGGTCACTACAGCCGCAAACAGGTCACTACAGCCCCAAACAGTCACAACAGCCCCAAACAGGTCACTACAGCCCCAAACAGGTCACTACAGCCCCAAACAGGCCACTACAGCCCCAAACAGGCCACTACAGCCCCAAACAGGTCACTACAGCCCCAAACAGGCCACTACAGCCCAAAACAGTCACTACAGCCCCAAACAGGCCACTACAGCTCCAAACAGGTCACTACAGCCCCAAACAGGCCACTACAGCCCCAAAAAGACAGGTCACTACAGCCCCAAACAGTCACTACAGCCCCAAACAGTCACTACAGCCCCAAACAGACACTACAGCCCCAAACAGGCCACTACAGCCCCAAACAGGTAACTACAGCCCCAAACAGTCACTACAGCCCCAAACAGGTCACTACAGCCCCAAACAGGTCCACTACAGCCCCAAACAGACAGGTCACTACAGCCCCAAACAGTCACTACAGCCCCAAAAAGACAGGTCACTACAGCCCCAAACAGTCACTACAGCCCCAAACAGTCACTACAGCCCCAAACAGACACTACAGCCCCAAACAGTCACTACAGCCCCAACCAGACACTACAGCCCCAAACAGACACTACAGCCCCAAACAGTCACTACAGCCCCAAACAGGTCACTACAGCCCCAAACAGTCACTACATCCCCAAACAGACAGGTCACTACAGCCCCAAACAGTCACTACAGCCCCAAACAGTCACTACAGCCGCAAACAGACACTACAGCCCCAAACAGGTAACTACAGCCCCAAACAGGTCACTACAGCCCCAAACAGTCACTACAGCCCCAAACAGGTCACTACAGCCCCAAACAGGTCACTACAGCCCCAAACAGTCACTACAGCCCCAAACAGGTCACTACAGCCCCAAACAGGTCACTACAGCCCCAAACAGTCACTACAGCCCCAGACAGGTCACTACAGCCCCAAACAGTCACTACAGCCCCAAACAGACAGGTCACTACAGCCCCAAACAGTCACTACAGCCCCAAACAGGTCACTACAGCCCCAAACAGGTAACTACAGCCCCAACCAGTCACTACAGCCCCAAACAGGTCACTACAGCCCCAAACAGGTCACTACAGCCCCAAACAGTCACTACAGCCCCAAACAGGTCACTACAGCCCCAAACAGTCACTACAGCCCCAAACGGACAGGTCACTACAGCCCCAAACAGTCACTACAGCCCCAAACAGGTAACTACAGCCCCAAACAGACAGGTCACTACAGCCCCAAACAGTCACTACAAACAGGTCACTACAGCCCCACACAGGTCACTACAAACAGGTCACTACAAACAGGTCACTACAGCCCCAACCAGTCACTACAGCCCCAAACAGGCAACTACAACCCCAAACAGGTCACTACAGCCCCAAACAGACAGGTCACTACAGCCCCAAACAGGCCACTACAGCCCCAAACAGTCACTACAGCCCCAAACAGGTCACTACAGCCCCAAACAGTCACTACAGCCCCAAACAGGCCACTACAGCCCCAAACAGGTCACTACCGCCCCAAACAGTCACTACAGCCCCAAACAGGTCACTACAGCCCCAAACAGGTCACTACAGCCCCAAACAGGTAACTACAGCCCCAAACAGGTCACTACAGCCCCAAACAGTCACTACAGCCCCAAACAGGTCCACTACAGCCCCAAACAGTCACTACAGCCCCAAACAGGTCACTACAGCCCCAATCAGACACTACAGCCCCAAACAGGTAACTACAGCCCCAAACAGTCACTACAGCCCCAAACAGGCCACTACAGCCCCAAACAGGTCACTACAGTCACAAACAGGTCACTACAGCCCCAAACAGGCCACTACAGCCCCAAACAGTTCACTACAGCCCCAAACAGGCCACTACAGCCCAAAACAGTCACTACAGCCCCAAACAGGCCACTACAGCTCCAAACAGGTCACTACAGCCCCAAACAGGCCACTACAGCCCCAAACAGGTCACTACAGCCCCAAACAGGCCACTACAGCCCCAAACAGTCACTACAGCCCCCAACAGGTCCACTACAGCCCCAAACAGTCACTACAGCCCCGAACAGGTCACTACAGCCCCAATCAGACACTACAGCCCCAAACAGGTAACTACAGCCCGAAACAGGTCACTACAGCCCCAAAGAGTCACTACAGCCCCAAACAGGTCACTACAGCCCCAAACAGTCACTACAGCCCCAAACAGTCACTACAGCCCCAAACAGTCACTACAGCCCCAAACAGGCCACTACAGCCCCAAACAGGTCACTCCCGCCCCAAACAGTCACTACAGCCCCAAACAGGTCACTACAGCCCCAAACAGGTCACTACAGCCCCAAACAGGTCACTACAGCCCCAAACAGTCACTACAGCCCCAAACAGGTCACTACAGCCCCAAACAGGTCACTACAGCCCCAAACAGTCACTACAGCCCCAAACAGGTCACTACAGCCCCAAACAGTCACTACAGCCCCAAACGGACAGGTCACTACAGCCCCAAACAGTCACTACAGCCCCAAACAGGTAACTACAGCCCCAAACAGACAGGTCACTACAGCCCCAAACAGTCACTACAAACAGGTCACTACAGCCCCACACAGGTCACTACAAACAGGTCACTACAGCCCCAAACAGGTCACTACAGCCCCAAACAGGTCACTACAGCCCCAAACAGTCACTACAGCCCCAAACAGGTCACTACAGCCCCAAACAGTCACTACAGCCCCAAACGGACAGGTCACTACAGCCCCAAACAGTCACTACAGCCCCAAACAGGTCACTACAGCCCCCAACAGTCACTACAAACAGGTCACTACAGCCCCACACAGGTCACTACAAACAGGTCACTACAAACAGGTCACTACAGCCCCAAACAGTCACTACAGCCCCAAACAGGCAACTACAACCCCAAACAGGTCACTACAGCCGCAAACAGGTCACTACAGCCCCAAACAGTCACAACAGCCCCAAACAGGTCACTACAGCCCCAAACAGGTCACTACAGCCCCAAACAGGCCACTACAGCCCCAAACAGGCCACTACAGCCCCAAACAGGTCACTACAGCCCCAAACAGGCCACTACAGCCCAAAACAGTCACTACAGCCCCAAACAGGCCACTACAGCTCCAAACAGGTCACTACAGCCCCAAACAGGCCACTACAGCCCCAAACAGGTCACTACAGCCCCAAACAGGCCACTACAGCCCCTAACAGTCACTACAGCCCCAAACAGGCCAATACAGCCCCAAGCAGGGCACTACAGCCCCAAACAGGTCCACTACAGCCCCAAACAGGCCACTACAGCCCCAAACAGGTCACTACAGCCCCAAACAGGTCACTACAGCCCAAAACAGGTCACTACAGCCCCAAAAAGGTCACTACAGCCCCAAACAGTCACTACAGCCCCAAACAGGTCACTACAGCCCCAAACAGGTCACTAGGTCACTACAGCCCCAAACAGGTCACTACAGCCCCAAACAGGTCACTACAGCCCCAAACAGTCACTACAGCCCCAAACAGGTCACAACAGCCCCAAACAGGTCACTACAGCCCTAAACAGGCCACTACAGCCCCAAACAGTCACTACAGCCCCAAACAGGTCACTACAGCCCCAAACAGTCACTAGAGCCCCAAACAGTCCACTACAGCCCCAAACAGGCCACTACAGCCCCAAACAGGCCACTACAGCCCCAAACAGGTAACTACAGCCCCAAACAGGTCACTACAGCCCCAAACAGACAGGTCACTACAGCCCCAAACAGGCCACTACAGCCCCAAACAGTCACTACAGCCCCAAACAGGTCACTACAGCCCCAAACAGTCACTACAGCCCCAAACAGGCCACTACAGCCCCAAACAGGTCACTACCGCCCCAAACAGTCACTACAGCCCCAAACAGGTCACTACAGCCCCAAACAGGTCACTACAGCCCCAAACAGGTAACTACAGCCCCAAACAGGTCACTACAGCCCCAAACAGTCACTACAGCCCCAAACAGGTCCACTACAGCCCCAAACAGTCACTACAGCCCCAAACAGGTCACTACAGCCCCAATCAGACACTACAGCCCCAAACAGGTAACTACAGCCCCAAACAGTCACTACAGCCCCAAACAGGCCACTACAGCCCCAAACAGGTCACTACAGTCACAAACAGGTCACTACAGCCCCAAACAGGCCACTACAGCCCCAAACAGGTCACTACAGCCCCAAACAGGCCACTACAGCCCAAAACAGTCACTACAGCCCCAAACAGGCCACTACAGCTCCAAACAGGTCACTACAGCCCCAAACAGGCCACTACAGCCCCAAACAGGTCACTACAGCCCCAAACAGGCCACTACAGCCCCTAACAGTCACTACAGCCCCAAACAGGCCACTACAGCCCCAAGCAGGGCACTACAGCCCCAAACAGGTCCACTACAGCCCCAAACAGGCCACTACAGCCCCAAACAGGTCACTACAGCCCCAAACAGGTCACTACAGCCCCAAACAGTCACTACAGCCCCAAACAGGTCACTACAGCCCCAAACAGGTCACTACCGCCCCAAACAGTCACTACAGCCCCAAACAGGTCACTACAGCCCCAAACAGGTCACTACAGCCCCAAACAGGTAACTACAGCCCCAAACAGGTCACTACAGCCCCAAACAGACAGGTCACTACAGCCCCAAACAGGCCACTACAGCCCCAAACAGTCACTACAGCCCCAAACAGGTCACTACAGCCCCAAACAGTCACTACAGCCCCAAACAGGCCACTACAGCCCCAAACAGGTCACTACCGCCCCAAACAGTCACTACAGCCCCAAACAGGTCACTACAGCCCCAAACAGGTCACTACAGCCCCAAACAGGTAACTACAGCCCCAAACAGGTCACTACAGCCCCAAACAGTCACTACAGCCCCAAACAGGTCCACTACAGCCCCAAACAGTCACTACAGCCCCAAACAGGTCACTACAGCCCCAATCAGACACTACAGCCCCAAACAGGTAACTACAGCCCCAAACAGTCACTACAGCCCCAAACAGGCCACTACAGCCCCAAACAGGTCACTACAGTCACAAACAGGTCACTACAGCCCCAAACAGGCCACTACAGCCCCAAACAGGTCACTACAGCCCCAAACAGGCCACTACAGCCCAAAACAGTCACTACAGCCCCAAACAGGCCACTACAGCTCCAAACAGGTCACTACAGCCCCAAACAGGCCACTACAGCCCCAAACAGGTCACTACAGCCCCAAACAGGCCACTACAGCCCCAAACAGTCACTACAGCCCCCAACAGGTCCACTACAGCCCCAAACAGTCACTACAGCCCCGAACAGGTCACTACAGCCCCAATCAGACACTACAGCCCCAAACAGGTAACTACAGCCCGAAACAGGTCACTACAGCCCCAAAGAGTCACTACAGCCCCAAACAGGTCACTACAGCCCCAAACAGTCACTACAGCCCCAAACAGTCACTACAGCCCCAAACAGTCACTACAGCCCCAAACAGGCCACTACAGCCCCAAACAGGTCACTCCCGCCCCAAACAGTCACTACAGCCCCAAACAGGTCACTACAGCCCCAAACAGGTCACTACAGCCCCAAACAGGTCACTACAGCCCCAAACAGTCACTACAGCCCCAAACAGGTCACTACAGCCCCAAACAGGTCACTACAGCCCCAAACAGTCACTACAGCCCCAAACAGGTCACTACAGCCCCAAACAGTCACTACAGCCCCAAACGGACAGGTCACTACAGCCCCAAACAGTCACTACAGCCCCAAACAGGTAACTACAGCCCCAAACAGACAGGTCACTACAGCCCCAAACAGTCACTACAAACAGGTCACTACAGCCCCACACAGGTCACTACAAACAGGTCACTACAAACAGGTCACTACAGCCCCAAACAGGTCACTACAGCCCCAAACAGTCACTACAGCCCCAAACAGGTCACTACAGCCCCAAACAGTCACTACAGCCCCAAACAGACAGGTCACTACAGCCCCAAACAGTCACTACAGCCCCAAACAGGTCACTACAGCCCCCAACAGTCACTACAAACAGGTCACTACAGCCCCACACAGGTCACTACAAACAGGTCACTACAAACAGGTCACTACAGCCCCAAACAGTCACTACAGCCCCAAACAGGCAACTACAACCCCAAACAGGTCACTACAGCCGCAAACAGGTCACTACAGCCCCAAACAGTCACAACAGCCCCAAACAGGTCACTACAGCCCCAAACAGGTCACTACAGCCCCAAACAGTCACTACAGCCCCAGACAGATCACTACAGCCCCAAACAGTCACTACAGCCCCAAACAGACAGGTCACTACAGCCCCAAACAGTCACTACAGCCCCAAACAGGTAACTACAGCCCCAAACAGGTCACTACAGCCCCAAACAGTCACTACAGCCCCAAACAGTCACTACAGCCCCAAACAGGTCACTACAGCCTCAAACAGGTCACTACAGCCCCAAACAGTCACTACAGCCCCAAACAGGTCACTACAGCCCCAAACAGGTCACTACAGCCCCAAACAGTCACTACAGCCCCAAACAGTCACTACAGCCCCAAACAGACAGGTCACTACAGCCCCAAACAGTCACTACAGCCCCAAACAGGTAACTACAGCCCCAAACAGTCACTACAGCCCCAAACAGGTCACTACAGCCCCAAACAGGTCCACTACAGCCCCAAACAGACAGGTCACTACAGCCCCAAACAGTCACTACAGCCCCAAAAAGACAGGTCACTACAGCCCCAAACAGTCACTACAGCCCCAAACAGTCACTACAGCCCCAAACAGACACTACAGCCCCAAACAGTCACTACAGCCCCAACCAGACACTACAGCCCCAAACAGACACTACAGCCCCAAACAGTCACTACAGCCCCAAACAGGTCACTACAGCCCCAAACAGTCACTACATCCCCAAACAGACAGGTCACTACAGCCCCAAACAGTCACTACAGCCCCAAACAGGTCACTACAGCCCCAAACAGTCACTACAGCCCCAAACAGACAGGTCACTACAGCCCCAAACAGTCACTACAGCCCCAAACAGGTCACTACAGCCCCAAACAGGTCACTACAGCCCCAAACAGGTCCACTACAGCCCCAAACAGTCACTACAGCCCCAAACAGTCACTACAGCCACAAACAGGTCACTACAGCCCCAAACAGGTCACTACAGCCCCAAACAGGCCACTACAGCCCCAAACAGCCCACTACAGCCCCAAACAGACAGGTCACTACAGCCCCAAACAGTCACTACAGCCCCAAACAGACATGTCACTACAGCCCCAAACAGTCACTACAGCCCCAAACAGGTAACTACAGCCCCAAACAGGTCACTACAGCCCCAAACAGGTCACTACAGCCCCAAACAGTCACTACAGCCCCAAACAGGCCACTACAGCCCCAAACAGTCACTACAGCCCCAAACAGACACTACAGCCCCAAACAGGTAACTACAGCCCCAAACAGTCACTACAGCCCCAAACAGGTCACTACAGCCCCAAACAGGTCACTACAGCCCCAAACAGTCACTACAGCCCCAAACAGGTCACTACAGCCCCAAACAGGTCACTACAGCCCCAAACAGTCACTACAGCCCCAGACAGGTCACTACAGCCCCAAACAGTCACTACAGCCCCAAACAGACAGGTCACTACAGCCCCAAACAGTCACTACAGCCCCAAACAGGTAACTACAGCCCCAAACAGGTCACTACAGCCCCAAACAGTCACTACAGCCCCAAACAGGTCACTACAGCCTCAAACAGGTCACTACAGCCCCAAACAGTCACTACAGCCCCAAACAGGTCACTACAGCCCCAAACAGGTCACTACAGCCCCAAACAGTCACTACAGCCCCAAACAGGTCACTACAGCCCCAAACAGTCACTACAGCCCCAAACAGACAGGTCACTACAGCCCCAAACAGTCACTACAGCCCCAAACAGGTAACTACAGCCCCAAACAGGTCACTACAGCCCCAAACAGGTCCACTACAGCCTCAAACAGTCACTACAGCCCCAAACAGGTCCACTACAGCCCCAAACAGGCCACTACAGCCCCAAACAGGTCACTACAGCCCCAAACAGGTCACTACAGCCCAAAACAGGTCACTACAGCCCCAAAAAGGTCACTACAGCCCCAAACAGTCACTACAGCCCCAAACAGGTCACTACAGCCCCAAACAGGTCACTAGGTCACTACAGCCCCAAACAGGTCACTACAGCCCCAAACAGGTCACTACAGCCCCAAACAGTCACTACAGCCCCAAACAGGTCACAACAGCCCCAAACAGGTCACTACAGCCCTAAACAGGCCACTACAGCCCCAAACAGTCACTACAGCCCCAAACAGGCCACTACAGCCCCAAGCAGGGCACTACAGCCCCAAACAGGTCCACTACAGCCCCAAACAGGCCACTACAGCCCCAAACAGGTAACTACAGCCCCAAACAGTCACTACAGCCCCAAACAGGCCACTACAGCCCCAAACAGGTCACTACAGTCACAAACAGGTCACTACAGCCCCAAACAGGCCACTACAGCCCCAAACAGGTCACTACAGCCCCAAACAGGCCACTACAGCCCAAAACAGTCACTACAGCCCCAAACAGGCCACTACAGCTCCAAACAGGTCACTACAGCCCCAAACAGGCCACTACAGCCCCAAACAGGTCACTACAGCCCCAAACAGGCCACTACAGCCCCTAACAGTCACTACAGCCCCAAACAGGCCACTACAGCCCCAAGCAGGGCACTACAGCCCCAAACAGGTCCACTACAGCCCCAAACAGGCCACTACAGCCCCAAACAGGTCACTACAGCCCCAAACAGGTCACTACAGCCCCAAACAGTCACTACAGCCCCAAACAGGTCACTACAGCCCCAAACAGGTCACTACCGCCCCAAACAGTCACTACAGCCCCAAACAGGTCACTACAGCCCCAAACAGGTCACTACAGCCCCAAACAGGTAACTACAGCCCCAAACAGGTCACTACAGCCCCAAACAGACAGGTCACTACAGCCCCAAACAGGCCACTACAGCCCCAAACAGTCACTACAGCCCCAAACAGGTCACTACAGCCCCAAACAGTCACTACAGCCCCAAACAGGCCACTACAGCCCCAAACAGGTCACTACCGCCCCAAACAGTCACTACAGCCCCAAACAGGTCACTACAGCCCCAAACAGGTCACTACAGCCCCAAACAGGTAACTACAGCCCCAAACAGGTCACTACAGCCCCAAACAGTCACTACAGCCCCAAACAGGTCCACTACAGCCCCAAACAGTCACTACAGCCCCAAACAGGTCACTACAGCCCCAATCAGACACTACAGCCCCAAACAGGTAACTACAGCCCCAAACAGTCACTACAGCCCCAAACAGGCCACTACAGCCCCAAACAGGTCACTACAGTCACAAACAGGTCACTACAGCCCCAAACAGGCCACTACAGCCCCAAACAGGTCACTACAGCCCCAAACAGGCCACTACAGCCCAAAACAGTCACTACAGCCCCAAACAGGCCACTACAGCTCCAAACAGGTCACTACAGCCCCAAACAGGCCACTACAGCCCCAAACAGGTCACTACAGCCCCAAACAGGCCACTACAGCCCCAAACAGTCACTACAGCCCCCAACAGGTCCACTACAGCCCCAAACAGTCACTACAGCCCCGAACAGGTCACTACAGCCCCAATCAGACACTACAGCCCCAAACAGGTAACTACAGCCCGAAACAGGTCACTACAGCCCCAAAGAGTCACTACAGCCCCAAACAGGTCACTACAGCCCCAAACAGTCACTACAGCCCCAAACAGTCACTACAGCCCCAAACAGTCACTACAGCCCCAAACAGGCCACTACAGCCCCAAACAGGTCACTCCCGCCCCAAACAGTCACTACAGCCCCAAACAGGTCACTACAGCCCCAAACAGGTCACTACAGCCCCAAACAGGTCACTACAGCCCCAAACAGTCACTACAGCCCCAAACAGGTCACTACAGCCCCAAACAGGTCACTACAGCCCCAAACAGTCACTACAGCCCCAAACAGGTCACTACAGCCCCAAACAGTCACTACAGCCCCAAACGGACAGGTCACTACAGCCCCAAACAGTCACTACAGCCCCAAACAGGTAACTACAGCCCCAAACAGACAGGTCACTACAGCCCCAAACAGTCACTACAAACAGGTCACTACAGCCCCACACAGGTCACTACAAACAGGTCACTACAAACAGGTCACTACAGCCCCAAACAGGTCACTACAGCCCCAAACAGTCACTACAGCCCCAAACAGGTCACTACAGCCCCAAACAGTCACTACAGCCCCAAACGGACAGGTCACTACAGCCCCAAACAGTCACTACAGCCCCAAACAGGTCACTACAGCCCCCAACAGTCACTACAAACAGGTCACTACAGCCCCACACAGGTCACTACAAACAGGTCACTACAAACAGGTCACTACAGCCCCAAACAGTCACTACAGCCCCAAACAGGCAACTACAACCCCAAACAGGTCACTACAGCCGCAAACAGGTCACTACAGCCCCAAACAGTCACAACAGCCCCAAACAGGTCACTACAGCCCCAAACAGGTCACTACAGCCCCAAACAGGCCACTACAGCCCCAAACAGGCCACTACAGCCCCAAACAGGTCACTACAGCCCCAAACAGGCCACTACAGCCCAAAACAGTCACTACAGCCCCAAACAGGCCACTACAGCTCCAAACAGGTCACTACAGCCCCAAACAGGCCACTACAGCCCCAAACAGGTCACTACAGCCCCAAACAGGCCACTACAGCCCCTAACAGTCACTACAGCCCCAAACAGGCCAATACAGCCCCAAGCAGGGCACTACAGCCCCAAACAGGTTCACTACAGCCCCAAACATGCCACTACAGCCCCAAACAGGTCACTACAGCCCCAAACAGGTCACTACAGCCCAAAACAGGTCACTACAGCCCCAAAAAGGTCACTACAGCCCCAAACAGTCACTACAGCCCCAAACAGGTCACTACAGCCCCAAACAGGTCACTAGGTCACTACAGCCCCAAACAGGTCACTACAGCCCCAAACAGGTCACTACAGCCCCAAACAGTCACTACAGCCCCAAACAGGTCACAACAGCCCCAAACAGGTCACTACAGCCCTAAACAGGCCACTACAGCCCCAAACAGTCACTACAGCCCCAAACAGGTCACTACAGCCCCAAACAGTCACTAGAGCCCCAAACAGTCCACTACAGCCCCAAACAGGCCACTACAGCCCCAAACAGGCCACTACAGCCCCAAACAGGCCACTACAGCCCCAAACAGGTCACTACAGCCCCAAACAGGCCACTACAGCCCAAAACAGTCACTACAGCCCCAAACAGGCCACTACAGCTCCAAACAGGTCACTACAGCCCCAAACAGGCCACTACAGCCCCAAACAGGTCACTACAGCCCCAAACAGGCCACTACAGCCCCAAACAGTCACTACAGCCCCCAACAGGTCCACTACAGCCCCAAACAGTCACTACAGCCCCGAACAGGTCACTACAGCCCCAATCAGACACTACAGCCCCAAACAGGTAACTACAGCCCGAAACAGGTCACTACAGCCCCAAAGAGTCACTACAGCCCCAAACAGGTCACTACAGCCCCAAACAGTCACTACAGCCCCAAACAGTCACTACAGCCCCAAACAGTCACTACAGCCCCAAACAGGCCACTACAGCCCCAAACAGGTCACTCCCGCCCCAAACAGTCACTACAGCCCCAAACAGGTCACTACAGCCCCAAACAGGTCACTACAGCCCCAAACAGGTCACTACAGCCCCAAACAGTCACTACAGCCCCAAACAGGTCACTACAGCCCCAAACAGGTCACTACAGCCCCAAACAGTCACTACAGCCCCAAACAGGTCACTACAGCCCCAAACAGTCACTACAGCCCCAAACGGACAGGTCACTACAGCCCCAAACAGTCACTACAGCCCCAAACAGGTAACTACAGCCCCAAACAGACAGGTCACTACAGCCCCAAACAGTCACTACAAACAGGTCACTACAGCCCCACACAGGTCACTACAAACAGGTCACTACAAACAGGTCACTACAGCCCCAAACAGGTCACTACAGCCCCAAACAGTCACTACAGCCCCAAACAGGTCACTACAGCCCCAAACAGTCACTACAGCCCCAAACGGACAGGTCACTACAGCCCCAAACAGTCACTACAGCCCCAAACAGGTCACTACAGCCCCCAACAGTCACTACAAACAGGTCACTACAGCCCCACACAGGTCACTACAAACAGGTCACTACAAACAGGTCACTACAGCCCCAAACAGTCACTACAGCCCCAAACAGGCAACTACAACCCCAAACAGGTCACTACAGCCGCAAACAGGTCACTACAGCCCCAAACAGTCACAACAGCCCCAAACAGGTCACTACAGCCCCAAACAGGTCACTACAGCCCCAAACAGTCACTACAGCCCCAGACAGATCACTACAGCCCCAAACAGTCACTACAGCCCCAAACAGACAGGTCACTACAGCCCCAAACAGTCACTACAGCCCCAAACAGGTAACTACAGCCCCAAACAGGTCACTACAGCCCCAAACAGTCACTACAGCCCCAAACAGTCACTACAGCCCCAAACAGGTCACTACAGCCTCAAACAGGTCACTACAGCCCCAAACAGTCACTACAGCCCCAAACAGGTCACTACAGCCCCAAACAGGTCACTACAGCCCCAAACAGTCACTACAGCCCCAAACAGTCACTACAGCCCCAAACAGACAGGTCACTACAGCCCCAAACAGTCACTACAGCCCCAAACAGGTAACTACAGCCCCAAACAGTCACTACAGCCCCAAACAGGTCACTACAGCCCCAAACAGGTCCACTACAGCCCCAAACAGACAGGTCACTACAGCCCCAAACAGTCACTACAGCCCCAAAAAGACAGGTCACTACAGCCCCAAACAGTCACTACAGCCCCAAACAGTCACTACAGCCCCAAACAGACACTACAGCCCCAAACAGTCACTACAGCCCCAACCAGACACTACAGCCCCAAACAGACACTACAGCCCCAAACAGTCACTACAGCCCCAAACAGGTCACTACAGCCCCAAACAGTCACTACATCCCCAAACAGACAGGTCACTACAGCCCCAAACAGTCACTACAGCCCCAAACAGGTCACTACAGCCCCAAACAGTCACTACAGCCCCAAACAGACAGGTCACTACAGCCCCAAACAGTCACTACAGCCCCAAACAGGTCACTACAGCCCCAAACAGGCCACTACAGCCCCAAACAGGTCACTACAGCCCCAAACAGTCACTAGAGCCCCAAACAGGTAACTACAGCCCCAAACAGGTCACTACAGCCCCAAACAGTCACTACAGCCCCAAACAGGTCACTACAGCCCCAAACAGGTCACTACAGCCCCAAACAGGTCCACTACAGCCCCAAACAGTCACTACAGCCCCAAACAGTCACTACAGCCACAAACAGGTCACTACAGCCCCAAACAGGTCACTACAGCCCCAAACAGGCCACTACAGCCCCAAACAGCCCACTACAGCCCCAAACAGACAGGTCACTACAGCCCCAAACAGTCACTACAGCCCCAAACAGACATGTCACTACAGCCCCAAACAGTCACTACAGCCCCAAACAGGTAACTACAGCCCCAAACAGGTCACTACAGCCCCAAACAGGTCACTACAGCCCCAAACAGTCACTACAGCCCCAAACAGGCCACTACAGCCCCAAACAGTCACTACAGCCCCAAACAGACACTACAGCCCCAAACAGGTAACTACAGCCCCAAACAGTCACTACAGCCCCAAACAGGTCACTACAGCCCCAAACAGGTCACTACAGCCCCAAACAGTCACTACAGCCCCAAACAGGTCACTACAGCCCCAAACAGGTCACTACAGCCCCAAACAGTCACTACAGCCCCAGACAGGTCACTACAGCCCCAAACAGTCACTACAGCCCCAAACAGACAGGTCACTACAGCCCCAAACAGTCACTACAGCCCCAAACAGGTAACTACAGCCCCAAACAGGTCACTACAGCCCCAAACAGTCACTACAGCCCCAAACAGGTCACTACAGCCTCAAACAGGTCACTACAGCCCCAAACAGTCACTACAGCCCCAAACAGGTCACTACAGCCCCAAACAGGTCACTACAGCCCCAAACAGTCACTACAGCCCCAAACAGGTCACTACAGCCCCAAACAGTCACTACAGCCCCAAACAGACAGGTCACTACAGCCCCAAACAGTCACTACAGCCCCAAACAGGTAACTACAGCCCCAAACAGGTCACTACAGCCCCAAACAGGTCCACTACAGCCTCAAACAGTCACTACAGCCCCAAACAGGTCCACTACAGCCCCAAACAGGCCACTACAGCCCCAAACAGGTCACTACAGCCCCAAACAGGTCACTACAGCCCAAAACAGGTCACTACAGCCCCAAAAAGGTCACTACAGCCCCAAACAGTCACTACAGCCCCAAACAGGTCACTACAGCCCCAAACAGGTCACTAGGTCACTACAGCCCCAAACAGGTCACTACAGCCCCAAACAGGTCACTACAGCCCCAAACAGTCACTACAGCCCCAAACAGGTCACAACAGCCCCAAACAGGTCACTACAGCCCTAAACAGGCCACTACAGCCCCAAACAGTCACTACAGCCCCAAACAGGCCACTACAGCCCCAAGCAGGGCACTACAGCCCCAAACAGGTCCACTACAGCCCCAAACAGGCCACTACAGCCCCAAACAGGTAACTACAGCCCCAAACAGTCACTACAGCCCCAAACAGGCCACTACAGCCCCAAACAGGTCACTACAGTCACAAACAGGTCACTACAGCCCCAAACAGGCCACTACAGCCCCAAACAGGTCACTACAGCCCCAAACAGGCCACTACAGCCCAAAACAGTCACTACAGCCCCAAACAGGCCACTACAGCTCCAAACAGGTCACTACAGCCCCAAACAGGCCACTACAGCCCCAAACAGGTCACTACAGCCCCAAACAGGCCACTACAGCCCCTAACAGTCACTACAGCCCCAAACAGGCCACTACAGCCCCAAGCAGGGCACTACAGCCCCAAACAGGTCCACTACAGCCCCAAACAGGCCACTACAGCCCCAAACAGGTCACTACAGCCCCAAACAGGTCACTACAGCCCCAAACAGTCACTACAGCCCCAAACAGGTCACTACAGCCCCAAACAGGTCACTACCGCCCCAAACAGTCACTACAGCCCCAAACAGGTCACTACAGCCCCAAACAGGTCACTACAGCCCCAAACAGGTAACTACAGCCCCAAACAGGTCACTACAGCCCCAAACAGGTCACTACAGCCCCAAACGGGTCACTACAGCCCCAAACAGTCACTACAGCCCCAAACAGGTCACTACAGCCCCAAACAGGTCACTACAGCCCCAAACAGTCACTACAGCCCCAGACAGGTCACTACAGCCCCAAACAGTCACTACAGCCCCAAACAGACAGGTCACTACAGCCCCAAACAGTCACTACAGCCCCAAACAGGTAACTACAGCCCCAAACAGGTCACTACAGCCCCAAACAGTCACTACAGCCCCAAACAGGTCACTACAGCCTCAAACAGGTCACTACAGCCCCAAACAGTCACTACAGCCCCAAACAGGTCACTACAGCCCCAAACAGGTCACTACAGCCCCAAACAGTCACTACAGCCCCAAACAGGTCACTACAGCCCCAAACAGTCACTACAGCCCCAAACAGACAGGTCACTACAGCCCCAAACAGTCACTACAGCCCCAAACAGGTAACTACAGCCCCAAACAGGTCACTACAGCCCCAAACAGGTCCACTACAGCCTCAAACAGTCACTACAGCCCCAAACAGGTCCACTACAGCCCCAAACAGGCCACTACAGCCCCAAACAGGTCACTACAGCCCCAAACAGGTCACTACAGCCCAAAACAGGTCACTACAGCCCCAAAAAGGTCACTACAGCCCCAAACAGTCACTACAGCCCCAAACAGGTCACTACAGCCCCAAACAGGTCACTAGGTCACTACAGCCCCAAACAGGTCACTACAGCCCCAAACAGGTCACTACAGCCCCAAACAGTCACTACAGCCCCAAACAGGTCACAACAGCCCCAAACAGGTCACTACAGCCCTAAACAGGCCACTACAGCCCCAAACAGTCACTACAGCCCCAAACAGGCCACTACAGCCCCAAGCAGGGCACTACAGCCCCAAACAGGTCCACTACAGCCCCAAACAGGCCACTACAGCCCCAAACAGGTAACTACAGCCCCAAACAGTCACTACAGCCCCAAACAGGCCACTACAGCCCCAAACAGGTCACTACAGTCACAAACAGGTCACTACAGCCCCAAACAGGCCACTACAGCCCCAAACAGGTCACTACAGCCCCAAACAGGCCACTACAGCCCAAAACAGTCACTACAGCCCCAAACAGGCCACTACAGCTCCAAACAGGTCACTACAGCCCCAAACAGGCCACTACAGCCCCAAACAGGTCACTACAGCCCCAAACAGGCCACTACAGCCCCTAACAGTCACTACAGCCCCAAACAGGCCACTACAGCCCCAAGCAGGGCACTACAGCCCCAAACAGGTCCACTACAGCCCCAAACAGGCCACTACAGCCCCAAACAGGTCACTACAGCCCCAAACAGGTCACTACAGCCCCAAACAGTCACTACAGCCCCAAACAGGTCACTACAGCCCCAAACAGGTCACTACCGCCCCAAACAGTCACTACAGCCCCAAACAGGTCACTACAGCCCCAAACAGGTCACTACAGCCCCAAACAGGTAACTACAGCCCCAAACAGGTCACTACAGCCCCAAACAGACAGGTCACTACAGCCCCAAACAGGCCACTACAGCCCCAAACAGTCACTACAGCCCCAAACAGGTCACTACAGCCCCAAACAGTCACTACAGCCCCAAACAGGCCACTACAGCCCCAAACAGGTCACTACCGCCCCAAACAGTCACTACAGCCCCAAACAGGTCACTACAGCCCCAAACAGGTCACTACAGCCCCAAACAGGTAACTACAGCCCCAAACAGGTCACTACAGCCCCAAACAGTCACTACAGCCCCAAACAGGTCCACTACAGCCCCAAACAGTCACTACAGCCCCAAACAGGTCACTACAGCCCCAATCAGACACTACAGCCCCAAACAGGTAACTACAGCCCCAAACAGTCACTACAGCCCCAAACAGGCCACTACAGCCCCAAACAGGTCACTACAGTCACAAACAGGTCACTACAGCCCCATACAGGCCACTACAGCCCCAAACAGGTCACTACAGCCCCAAACAGGCCACTACAGCCCAAAACAGTCACTACAGCCCCAAACAGGCCACTACAGCTCCAAACAGGTCACTACAGCCCCAAACAGGCCACTACAGCCCCAAACAGGTCACTACAGCCCCAAACAGGCCACTACAGCCCCAAACAGTCACTACAGCCCCCAACAGGTCCACTACAGCCCCAAACAGTCACTACAGCCCCGAACAGGTCACTACAGCCCCAATCAGACACTACAGCCCCAAACAGGTAACTACAGCCCGAAACAGGTCACTACAGCCCCAAAGAGTCACTACAGCCCCAAACAGGTCACTACAGCCCCAAACAGTCACTACAGCCCCAAACAGTCACTACAGCCCCAAACAGTCACTACAGCCCCAAACAGGCCACTACAGCCCCAAACAGGTCACTCCCGCCCCAAACAGTCACTACAGCCCCAAACAGGTCACTACAGCCCCAAACAGGTCACTACAGCCCCAAACAGGTCACTACAGCCCCAAACAGTCACTACAGCCCCAAACAGGTCACTACAGCCCCAAACAGGTCACTACAGCCCCAAACAGTCACTACAGCTCCAAACAGGTCACTACAGCCCCAAACAGTCACTACAGCCCCAAACGGACAGGTCACTACAGCCCCAAACAGTCACTACAGCCCCAAACAGGTAACTACAGCCCCAAACAGACAGGTCACTACAGCCCCAAACAGTCACTACAAACAGGTCACTACAGCCCCACACAGGTCACTACAAACAGGTCACTACAAACAGGTCACTACAGCCCCAAACAGGTCACTACAGCCCCAAACAGTCACTACAGCCCCAAACAGGTCACTACAGCCCCAAACAGTCACTACAGCCCCAAACGGACAGGTCACTACAGCCCCAAACAGTCACTACAGCCCCAAACAGGTCACTACAGCCCCCAACAGTCACTACAAACAGGTCACTACAGCCCCACACAGGTCACTACAAACAGGTCACTACAAACAGGTCACTACAGCCCCAAACAGTCACTACAGCCCCAAACAGGCAACTACAACCCCAAACAGGTCACTACAGCCGCAAACAGGTCACTACAGCCCCAAACAGTCACAACAGCCCCAAACAGGTCACTACAGCCCCAAACAGGTCACTACAGCCCCAAACAGGCCACTACAGCCCCAAACAGGCCACTACAGCCCCAAACAGGTCACTACAGCCCCAAACAGGCCACTACAGCCCAAAACAGTCACTACAGCCCCAAACAGGCCACTACAGCTCCAAACAGGTCACTACAGCCCCAAACAGGCCACTACAGCCCCAAACAGGTCACTACAGCCCCAAACAGGCCACTACAGCCCCTAACAGTCACTACAGCCCCAAACAGGCCAATACAGCCCCAAGCAGGGCACTACAGCCCCAAACAGGTTCACTACAGCCCCAAACAGGCCACTACAGCCCCAAACAGGTCACTACAGCCCCAAACAGGTCACTACAGCCCAAAACAGGTCACTACAGCCCCAAAAAGGTCACTACAGCCCCAAACAGTCACTACAGCCCCAAACAGGTCACTACAGCCCCAAACAGGTCACTAGGTCACTACAGCCCCAAACAGGTCACTACAGCCCCAAACAGGTCACTACAGCCCCAAACAGTCACTACAGCCCCAAACAGGTCACAACAGCCCCAAACAGGTCACTACAGCCCTAAACAGGCCACTACAGCCCCAAACAGTCACTACAGCCCCAAACAGGTCACTACAGCCCCAAACAGTCACTAGAGCCCCAAACAGTCCACTACAGCCCCAAACAGGCCACTACAGCCCCAAACAGGCCACTACAGCCCCAAACAGGTAACTACAGCCCCAAACAGGTCACTACAGCCCCAAACAGACAGGTCACTACAGCCCCAAACAGGCCACTACAGCCCCAAACAGTCACTACAGCCCCAAACAGGTCACTACAGCCCCAAACAGTCACTACAGCCCCAAACAGGCCACTACAGCCCCAAACAGGTCACTACCGCCCCAAACAGTCACTACAGCCCCAAACAGGTCACTACAGCCCCAAACAGGTCACTACAGCCCCAAACAGGTAACTACAGCCCCAAACAGGTCACTACAGCCCCAAACAGTCACTACAGCCCCAAACAGGTCCACTACAGCCCCAAACAGTCACTACAGCCCCAAACAGGTCACTACAGCCCCAATCAGACACTACAGCCCCAAACAGGTAACTACAGCCCCAAACAGTCACTACAGCCCCAAACAGGCCACTACAGCCCCAAACAGGTCACTACAGTCACAAACAGGTCACTACAGCCCCAAACAGGCCACTACAGCCCCAAACAGGCCACTACAGCCCAAAACAGTCACTACAGCCCCAAACAGGCCACTACAGCTCCAAACAGGTCACTACAGCCCCAAACAGGCCACTACAGCCCCAAACAGGTCACTACAGCCCCAAACAGGCCACTACAGCCCCTAACAGTCACTACAGCCCCAAACAGGCCACTACAGCCCCAAGCAGGGCACTACAGCCCCAAACAGGTCCACTACAGCCCCAAACAGGCCACTACAGCCCCAAACAGGTCACTACAGCCCCAAACAGGTCACTACAGCCCCAAACAGTCACTACAGCCCCAAACAGGTCACTACAGCCCCAAACAGGTCACTACCGCCCCAAACAGTCACTACAGCCCCAAACAGGTCACTACAGCCCCAAACAGGTCACTACAGCCCCAAACAGGTAACTACAGCCCCAAACAGGTCACTACAGCCCCAAACAGACAGGTCACTACAGCCCCAAACAGGCCACTACAGCCCCAAACAGTCACTACAGCCCCAAACAGGTCACTACAGCCCCAAACAGTCACTACAGCCCCAAACAGGCCACTACAGCCCCAAACAGGTCACTACCGCCCCAAACAGTCACTACAGCCCCAAACAGGTCACTACAGCCCCAAACAGGTCACTACAGCCCCAAACAGGTAACTACAGCCCCAAACAGGTCACTACAGCCCCAAACAGTCACTACAGCCCCAAACAGGTCCACTACAGCCCCAAACAGTCACTACAGCCCCAAACAGGTCACTACAGCCCCAATCAGACACTACAGCCCCAAACAGGTAACTACAGCCCCAAACAGTCACTACAGCCCCAAACAGGCCACTACAGCCCCAAACAGTCACTACAGCCCCAAACAGGTCCACTACAGCCCCAAACAGTCACTACAGCCCCAAACAGGTCACTACAGCCCCAATCAGACACTACAGCCCCAAACAGGTAACTACAGCCCCAAACAGTCACTACAGCCCCAAACAGGCCACTACAGCCCCAAACAGGTCACTACAGTCACAAACAGGTCACTACAGCCCCAAACAGGCCACTACAGCCCCAAACAGGTCACTACAGCCCCAAACAGGCCACTACAGCCCAAAACAGTCACTACAGCCCCAAACAGGCCACTACAGCTCCAAACAGGTCACTACAGCCCCAAACAGGCCACTACAGCCCCAAACAGGTCACTACAGCCCCAAACAGGCCACTACAGCCCCTAACAGTCACTACAGCCCCAAACAGGCCACTACAGCCCCAAGCAGGGCACTACAGCCCCAAACAGGTCCACTACAGCCCCAAACAGGCCACTACAGCCCCAAACAGGTCACTACAGCCCCAAACAGGTCACTACAGCCCCAAACAGTCACTACAGCCCCAAACAGGTCACTACAGCCCCAAACAGGTCACTACCGCCCCAAACAGTCACTACAGCCCCAAACAGGTCACTACAGCCCCAAACAGGTCACTACAGCCCCAAACAGGTAACTACAGCCCCAAACAGGTCACTACAGCCCCAAACAGACAGGTCACTACAGCCCCAAACAGGCCACTACAGCCCCAAACAGTCACTACAGCCCCAAACAGGTCACTACAGCCCCAAACAGTCACTACAGCCCCAAACAGGCCACTACAGCCCCAAACAGGTCACTACCGCCCCAAACAGTCACTACAGCCCCAAACAGGTCACTACAGCCCCAAACAGGTCACTACAGCCCCAAACAGGTAACTACAGCCCCAAACAGGTCACTACAGCCCCAAACAGTCACTACAGCCCCAAACAGGTCCACTACAGCCCCAAACAGTCACTACTGCCCCAAACAGGTCACTACAGCCCCAATCAGACACTACAGCCCCAAACAGGTAACTACAGCCCCAAACAGTCACTACAGCCCCAAACAGGCCACTACAGCCCCAAACAGGTCACTACAGTCACAAACAGGTCACTACAGCCCCAAACAGGCCACTACAGCCCCAAACAGGTCACTACAGCCCCAAACAGGCCACTACAGCCCAAAACAGTCACTACAGCCCCAAACAGGCCACTACAGCTCCAAACAGGTCACTACAGCCCCAAACAGGCCACTACAGCCCCAAACAGGTCACTACAGCCCCAAACAGGCCACTACAGCCCCAAACAGTCACTACAGCCCCCAACAGGTCCACTACAGCCCCAAACAGTCACTACAGCCCCGAACAGGTCACTACAGCCCCAATCAGACACTACAGCCCCAAACAGGTAACTACAGCCCGAAACAGGTCACTACAGCCCCAAAGAGTCACTACAGCCCCAAACAGGTCACTACAGCCCCAAACAGTCACTACAGCCCCAAACAGTCACTACAGCCCCAAACAGTCACTACAGCCCCAAACAGGCCACTACAGCCCCAAACAGGTCACTCCCGCCCCAAACAGTCACTACAGCCCCAAACAGGTCACTACAGCCCCAAACAGGTCACTACAGCCCCAAACAGGTCACTACAGCCCCAAACAGTCACTACAGCCCCAAACAGGTCACTACAGCCCCAAACAGGTCACTACAGCCCCAAACAGGTCACTACAGCCCCAAACAGGTCACTACAGCCCCAAACAGGCCACTACAGCCCCAAACAGTCACTACAGCCCCAAACAGGTAACTACAGCCCCAAACAGGTCACTACAGCCCCAAACAGTCACTACAGCCCCCAACAGGTCCACTACAGCCCCAAACAGTCACTACAGCCCCGAACAGGTCACTACAGCCCCAATCAGACACTACAGCCCCAAACAGGTAACTACAGCCCCAAACAGTCGCTACAGCCCCAAACAGGCCACTACAGCCCCAAACAGGCCACTACAGTCACAAACAGGTCACTACAGCCCCAAACAGGCCACTACAGCCCCAAACAGGTCACTACAGCCCCAAACAGGCCACTACAGCCCAAAACAGTCACTACAGCCCCAAACAGGCCACTACAGCCCCAAACAGGCCACTACAGCCCCAAACAGGCCACTACAGTCACAAACAGGTCACTACAGCCCCAAACAGGCCACTACAGCCCCAAACAGGTCACTACAGCCCCAAACAGGCCACTACAGCCCAAAACAGTCACTACAGCCCCAAACAGGCCACTACAGCCCCAAACAGGCCACTACAGCCCCAAACAGGTCACTACAGCCCCAAACAGGCCACTACAGCCCCAAACAGGTCACTACAGCCCCAAACAGGCCACTACATCCCCTAACAGTCACTACAGCCCCAAACAGGCCACTACAGCCCCAAGCAGGGCACTACAGCCCCAAACAGGTCCACTACAGCCCCAAACAGGCCACTACAGCCCCAAACAGGTCACTACAGCCCCAAACAGGTCACTACAGCCCCAAACAGTCACTACAGCCCCAAACAGGTCACTACAGCCCCAAAAAGGTCACTACAGCCCCAAACAGGCCACTACAGCCCCAAACAGGTCACTACAGCCCCAAACAGGCCACTACAGCCCAAAACAGTCACTACAGCCCCAAACAGGCCACTACAGCCCCAAACAGGCCACTACAGCCCCAAACAGGTCACTACAGCCCCAAACAGGCCACTACAGCCCCAAACAGGTCACTACAGCCCCAAACAGGCCACTACATCCCCTAACAGTCACTACAGCCCCAAACAGGCCACTACAGCCCCAAGCAGGGCACTACAGCCCCAAACAGGTCCACTACAGCCCCAAACAGGCCACTACAGTCCCAAACAGGTCACTACAGCCCCAAACAGGTCACTACAGCCCCAAACAGTCACTACAGCCCCAAACAGGTCACTACAGCCCCAAAAAGGTCACTACAGCCCCAAACAGTCACTACAGCCCCAAACAGGTCACTACAGCCCCAAACAGGTCACTACAGCCCCAAACAGGTAACTACAGCCCCAAACAGGTCACTACAGCCCCAAACAGGTCCACTACAGCCCCAAACAGTCACTACAGCCCCAAACAGGTCACTACAGCCCCAATCAGACACTACAGCCCCAAACAGTCACTACAGCCCCAAACAGGCCTCTACAGCCCCAAACAGGTCACTACAGTCACAAACAGGTCACTACAGCCCCAAACAGGCCACTACAGCCCCAAACAGGTCACTACAGCCCCAAACAGGCCACTACAGCCCAAAACAGTCACTACAGCCCCAAACAGGCCACTACAGCTCCAAACAGGTCACTACAGCCCCAAACAGGCCACTACAGCCCCAAACAGGTCACTACAGCCCCAAACAGGCCACTACAGCCCCTAACAGTCACTACAGCCCCAAACAGGCCAATACAGCCCCAAGCAGGGCACTACAGCCCCAAACAGGTCCACTACAGCCCCAAACAGGCCACTACAGCCCCAAACAGGTCACTACAGCCCCAAACAGGTCACTACAGCCCAAAACAGGTCACTACAGCCCCAAAAAGGTCACTACAGCCCCAAACAGTCACTACAGCCCCAAACAGGTCACTACAGCCCCAAACAGGTCACTAGGTCACTACAGCCCCAAACAGGTCACTACAGCCCCAAACAGGTCACTACAGCCCCAAACAGTCACTACAGCCCCAAACAGGTCACAACAGCCCCAAACAGGTCACTACAGCCCTAAACAGGCCACTACAGCCCCAAACAGTCACTACAGCCCCAAACAGGTCACTACAGCCCCAAACAGTCACTAGAGCCCCAAACAGTCCACTACAGCCCCAAACAGGCCACTACAGCCCCAAACAGGCCACTACAGCCCCAAACAGGTAACTACAGCCCCAAACAGGTCACTACAGCCCCAAACAGACAGGTCACTACAGCCCCAAACAGGCCACTACAGCCCCAAACAGTCACTACAGCCCCAAACAGGCCAATACAGCCCCAAGCAGGGCACTACAGCCCCAAACAGGTCCACTACAGCCCCAAACAGGCCACTACAGCCCCAAACAGGTCACTACAGCCCCAAACAGGTCACTACAGCCCAAAACAGGTCACTACAGCCCCAAAAAGGTCACTACAGCCCCAAACAGTCACTACAGCCCCAAACAGGTCACTACAGCCCCAAACAGGTCACTAGGTCACTACAGCCCCAAACAGGTCACTACAGCCCCAAACAGGTCACTACAGCCCCAAACAGTCACTACAGCCCCAAACAGGTCACAACAGCCCCAAACAGGTCACTACAGCCCTAAACAGGCCACTACAGCCCCAAACAGTCACTACAGCCCCAAACAGGTCACTACAGCCCCAAACAGTCACTAGAGCCCCAAACAGTCCACTACAGCCCCAAACAGGCCACTACAGCCCCAAACAGGCCACTACAGCCCCAAACAGGTAACTACAGCCCCAAACAGGTCACTACAGCCCCAAACAGACAGGTCACTACAGCCCCAAACAGGCCACTACAGCCCCAAACAGTCACTACAGCCCCAAACAGGTCACTACAGCCCCAAACAGTCACTACAGCCCCAAACAGGCCACTACAGCCCCAAACAGGTCACTACCGCCCCAAACAGTCACTACAGCCCCAAACAGGTCACTACAGCCCCAAACAGGTCACTACAGCCCCAAACAGGTAACTACAGCCCCAAACAGGTCACTACAGCCCCAAACAGTCACTACAGCCCCAAACAGGTCCACTACAGCCCCAAACAGTCACTACAGCCCCAAACAGGTCACTACAGCCCCAATCAGACACTACAGCCCCAAACAGGTAACTACAGCCCCAAACAGTCACTACAGCCCCAAACAGGCCACTACAGCCCCAAACAGGTCACTACAGTCACAAACAGGTCACTACAGCCCCAAACAGGCCACTACAGCCCCAAACAGGTCACTACAGCCCCAAACAGGCCACTACAGCCCAAAACAGTCACTACAGCCCCAAACAGGCCACTACAGCTCCAAACAGGTCACTACAGCCCCAAACAGGCCACTACAGCCCCAAACAGGTCACTACAGCCCCAAACAGGCCACTACAGCCCCTAACAGTCACTACAGCCCCAAACAGGCCACTACAGCCCCAAGCAGGGCACTACAGCCCCAAACAGGTCCACTACAGCCCCAAACAGGCCACTACAGCCCCAAACAGGTCACTACAGCCCCAAACAGGTCACTACAGCCCCAAACAGTCACTACAGCCCCAAACAGGTCACTACAGCCCCAAACAGGTCACTACCGCCCCAAACAGTCACTACAGCCCCAAACAGGTCACTACAGCCCCAAACAGGTCACTACAGCCCCAAACAGGTAACTACAGCCCCAAACAGGTCACTACAGCCCCAAACAGACAGGTCACTACAGCCCCAAACAGGCCACTACAGCCCCAAACAGTCACTACAGCCCCAAACAGGTCACTACAGCCCCAAACAGTCACTACAGCCCCAAACAGGCCACTACAGCCCCAAACAGGTCACTACCGCCCCAAACAGTCACTACAGCCCCAAACAGGTCACTACAGCCCCAAACAGGTCACTACAGCCCCAAACAGGTAACTACAGCCCCAAACAGGTCACTACAGCCCCAAACAGTCACTACAGCCCCAAACAGGTCCACTACAGCCCCAAACAGTCACTACAGCCCCAAACAGGTCACTACAGCCCCAATCAGACACTACAGCCCCAAACAGGTAACTACAGCCCCAAACAGTCACTACAGCCCCAAACAGGCCACTACAGCCCCAAACAGGTCACTACAGTCACAAACAGGTCACTACAGCCCCAAACAGGCCACTACAGCCCCAAACAGGTCACTACAGCCCCAAACAGGCCACTACAGCCCAAAACAGTCACTACAGCCCCAAACAGGCCACTACAGCTCCAAACAGGTCACTACAGCCCCAAACAGGCCACTACAGCCCCAAACAGGTCACTACAGCCCCAAACAGGCCACTACAGCCCCAAACAGTCACTACAGCCCCCAACAGGTCCACTACAGCCCCAAACAGTCACTACAGCCCCGAACAGGTCACTACAGCCCCAATCAGACACTACAGCCCCAAACAGGTAACTACAGCCCGAAACAGGTCACTACAGCCCCAAAGAGTCACTACAGCCCCAAACAGGTCACTACAGCCCCAAACAGTCACTACAGCCCCA
Source organism: Notolepis coatsorum (assembly GCF_963971535.1). Taxonomy (NCBI): domain Eukaryota; kingdom Metazoa; phylum Chordata; class Actinopteri; order Aulopiformes; family Paralepididae; genus Notolepis; species Notolepis coatsorum. The sequence goes on from NW_028174666.1 coordinate 246,353, forward strand.
AACAGTCACTACAGCCCCAAACAGTCACTACAGCCCCAAACAGGCCACTACAGCCCCAAACAGGTCACTCCCGCCCCAAACAGTCACTACAGCCCCAAACAGGTCACTACAGCCCCAAACAGGTCACTACAGCCCCAAACAGGTCACTACAGCCCCAAACAGTCACTACAGCCCCAAACAGGTCACTACAGCCCCAAACAGGTCACTACAGCCCCAAACAGTCACTACAGCCCCAAACAGGTCACTACAGCCCCAAACAGTCACTACAGCCCCAAACGGACAGGTCACTACAGCCCCAAACAGTCACTACAGCCCCAAACAGGTAACTACAGCCCCAAACAGACAGGTCACTACAGCCCCAAACAGTCACTACAAACAGGTCACTACAGCCCCACACAGGTCACTACAAACAGGTCACTACAAACAGGTCACTACAGCCCCAAACAGGTCACTACAGCCCCAAACAGTCACTACAGCCCCAAACAGGTCACTACAGCCCCAAACAGTCACTACAGCCCCAAACGGACAGGTCACTACAGCCCCAAACAGTCACTACAGCCCCAAACAGGTCACTACAGCCCCCAACAGTCACTACAAACAGGTCACTACAGCCCCACACAGGTCACTACAAACAGGTCACTACAAACAGGTCACTACAGCCCCAAACAGTCACTACAGCCCCAAACAGGCAACTACAACCCCAAACAGGTCACTACAGCCGCAAACAGGTCACTACAGCCCCAAACAGTCACAACAGCCCCAAACAGGTCACTACAGCCCCAAACAGGTCACTACAGCCCCAAACAGGCCACTACAGCCCCAAACAGGCCACTACAGCCCCAAACAGGTCACTACAGCCCCAAACAGGCCACTACAGCCCAAAACAGTCACTACAGCCCCAAACAGGCCACTACAGCTCCAAACAGGTCACTACAGCCCCAAACAGGCCACTACAGCCCCAAACAGGTCACTACAGCCCCAAACAGGCCACTACAGCCCCTAACAGTCACTACAGCCCCAAACAGGCCAATACAGCCCCAAGCAGGGCACTACAGCCCCAAACAGGTCCACTACAGCCCCAAACAGGCCACTACAGCCCCAAACAGGTCACTACAGCCCCAAACAGGTCACTACAGCCCAAAACAGGTCACTACAGCCCCAAAAAGGTCACTACAGCCCCAAACAGTCACTACAGCCCCAAACAGGTCACTACAGCCCCAAACAGGTCACTAGGTCACTACAGCCCCAAACAGGTCACTACAGCCCCAAACAGGTCACTACAGCCCCAAACAGTCACTACAGCCCCAAACAGGTCACAACAGCCCCAAACAGGTCACTACAGCCCTAAACAGGCCACTACAGCCCCAAACAGTCACTACAGCCCCAAACAGGTCACTACAGCCCCAAACAGTCACTAGAGCCCCAAACAGTCCACTACAGCCCCAAACAGGCCACTACAGCCCCAAACAGGCCACTACAGCCCCAAACAGGTAACTACAGCCCCAAACAGGTCACTACAGCCCCAAACAGACAGGTCACTACAGCCCCAAACAGGCCACTACAGCCCCAAACAGTCACTACAGCCCCAAACAGGTCACTACAGCCCCAAACAGTCACTACAGCCCCAAACAGGCCACTACAGCCCCAAACAGGTCACTACCGCCCCAAACAGTCACTACAGCCCCAAACAGGTCACTACAGCCCCAAACAGGTCACTACAGCCCCAAACAGGTAACTACAGCCCCAAACAGGTCACTACAGCCCCAAACAGTCACTACAGCCCCAAACAGGTCCACTACAGCCCCAAACAGTCACTACAGCCCCAAACAGGTCACTACAGCCCCAATCAGACACTACAGCCCCAAACAGGTAACTACAGCCCCAAACAGTCACTACAGCCCCAAACAGGCCACTACAGCCCCAAACAGGTCACTACAGTCACAAACAGGTCACTACAGCCCCAAACAGGCCACTACAGCCCCAAACAGGTCACTACAGCCCCAAACAGGCCACTACAGCCCAAAACAGTCACTACAGCCCCAAACAGGCCACTACAGCTCCAAACAGGTCACTACAGCCCCAAACAGGCCACTACAGCCCCAAACAGGTCACTACAGCCCCAAACAGGCCACTACAGCCCCTAACAGTCACTACAGCCCCAAACAGGCCACTACAGCCCCAAGCAGGGCACTACAGCCCCAAACAGGTCCACTACAGCCCCAAACAGGCCACTACAGCCCCAAACAGGTCACTACAGCCCCAAACAGGTCACTACAGCCCCAAACAGTCACTACAGCCCCAAACAGGTCACTACAGCCCCAAACAGGTCACTACCGCCCCAAACAGTCACTACAGCCCCAAACAGGTCACTACAGCCCCAAACAGGTCACTACAGCCCCAAACAGGTAACTACAGCCCCAAACAGGTCACTACAGCCCCAAACAGACAGGTCACTACAGCCCCAAACAGGCCACTACAGCCCCAAACAGTCACTACAGCCCCAAACAGGTCACTACAGCCCCAAACAGTCACTACAGCCCCAAACAGGCCACTACAGCCCCAAACAGGTCACTACCGCCCCAAACAGTCACTACAGCCCCAAACAGGTCACTACAGCCCCAAACAGGTCACTACAGCCCCACACAGGTCACTACAAACAGGTCACTACAAACAGGTCACTACAGCCCCAAACAGGTCACTACAGCCCCAAACAGTCACTACAGCCCCAAACAGGTCACTACAGCCCCAAACAGTCACTACAGCCCCAAACGGACAGGTCACTACAGCCCCAAACAGTCACTACAGCCCCAAACAGGTCACTACAGCCCCCAACAGTCACTACAAACAGGTCACTACAGCCCCACACAGGTCACTACAAACAGGTCACTACAAACAGGTCACTACAGCCCCAAACAGTCACTACAGCCCCAAACAGGCAACTACAACCCCAAACAGGTCACTACAGCCGCAAACAGGTCACTACAGCCCCAAACAGTCACAACAGCCCCAAACAGGTCACTACAGCCCCAAACAGGTCACTACAGCCCCAAACAGTCACTACAGCCCCAGACAGATCACTACAGCCCCAAACAGTCACTACAGCCCCAAACAGACAGGTCACTACAGCCCCAAACAGTCACTACAGCCCCAAACAGGTAACTACAGCCCCAAACAGGTCACTACAGCCCCAAACAGTCACTACAGCCCCAAACAGTCACTACAGCCCCAAACAGGTCACTACAGCCTCAAACAGGTCACTACAGCCCCAAACAGTCACTACAGCCCCAAACAGGTCACTACAGCCCCAAACAGGTCACTACAGCCCCAAACAGTCACTACAGCCCCAAACAGTCACTACAGCCCCAAACAGACAGGTCACTACAGCCCCAAACAGTCACTACAGCCCCAAACAGGTAACTACAGCCCCAAACAGTCACTACAGCCCCAAACAGGTCACTACAGCCCCAAACAGGTCCACTACAGCCCCAAACAGACAGGTCACTACAGCCCCAAACAGTCACTACAGCCCCAAAAAGACAGGTCACTACAGCCCCAAACAGTCACTACAGCCCCAAACAGTCACTACAGCCCCAAACAGACACTACAGCCCCAAACAGTCACTACAGCCCCAACCAGACACTACAGCCCCAAACAGACACTACAGCCCCAAACAGTCACTACAGCCCCAAACAGGTCACTACAGCCCCAAACAGTCACTACATCCCCAAACAGACAGGTCACTACAGCCCCAAACAGTCACTACAGCCCCAAACAGGTCACTACAGCCCCAAACAGTCACTACAGCCCCAAACAGACAGGTCACTACAGCCCCAAACAGTCACTACAGCCCCAAACAGGTCACTACAGCCCCAAACAGGCCACTACAGCCCCAAACAGGTCACTACAGCCCCAAACAGTCACTAGAGCCCCAAACAGGTAACTACAGCCCCAAACAGGTCACTACAGCCCCAAACAGTCACTACAGCCCCAAACAGGTCACTACAGCCCCAAACAGGTCACTACAGCCCCAAACAGGTCCACTACAGCCCCAAACAGTCACTACAGCCCCAAACAGTCACTACAGCCACAAACAGGTCACTACAGCCCCAAACAGGTCACTACAGCCCCAAACAGGCCACTACAGCCCCAAACAGCCCACTACAGCCCCAAACAGACAGGTCACTACAGCCCCAAACAGTCACTACAGCCCCAAACAGACATGTCACTACAGCCCCAAACAGTCACTACAGCCCCAAACAGGTAACTACAGCCCCAAACAGGTCACTACAGCCCCAAACAGGTCACTACAGCCCCAAACAGTCACTACAGCCCCAAACAGGCCACTACAGCCCCAAACAGTCACTACAGCCCCAAACAGACACTACAGCCCCAAACAGGTAACTACAGCCCCAAACAGTCACTACAGCCCCAAACAGGTCACTACAGCCCCAAACAGGTCACTACAGCCCCAAACAGTCACTACAGCCCCAAACAGGTCACTACAGCCCCAAACAGGTCACTACAGCCCCAAACAGTCACTACAGCCCCAGACAGGTCACTACAGCCCCAAACAGTCACTACAGCCCCAAACAGACAGGTCACTACAGCCCCAAACAGTCACTACAGCCCCAAACAGGTAACTACAGCCCCAAACAGGTCACTACAGCCCCAAACAGTCACTACAGCCCCAAACAGGTCACTACAGCCTCAAACAGGTCACTACAGCCCCAAACAGTCACTACAGCCCCAAACAGGTCACTACAGCCCCAAACAGGTCACTACAGCCCCAAACAGTCACTACAGCCCCAAACAGGTCACTACAGCCCCAAACAGTCACTACAGCCCCAAACAGACAGGTCACTACAGCCCCAAACAGTCACTACAGCCCCAAACAGGTAACTACAGCCCCAAACAGGTCACTACAGCCCCAAACAGGTCCACTACAGCCTCAAACAGTCACTACAGCCCCAAACAGGTCCACTACAGCCCCAAACAGGCCACTACAGCCCCAAACAGGTCACTACAGCCCCAAACAGGTCACTACAGCCCAAAACAGGTCACTACAGCCCCAAAAAGGTCACTACAGCCCCAAACAGTCACTACAGCCCCAAACAGGTCACTACAGCCCCAAACAGGTCACTAGGTCACTACAGCCCCAAACAGGTCACTACAGCCCCAAACAGGTCACTACAGCCCCAAACAGTCACTACAGCCCCAAACAGGTCACAACAGCCCCAAACAGGTCACTACAGCCCTAAACAGGCCACTACAGCCCCAAACAGTCACTACAGCCCCAAACAGGCCACTACAGCCCCAAGCAGGGCACTACAGCCCCAAACAGGTCCACTACAGCCCCAAACAGGCCACTACAGCCCCAAACAGGTAACTACAGCCCCAAACAGTCACTACAGCCCCAAACAGGCCACTACAGCCCCAAACAGGTCACTACAGTCACAAACAGGTCACTACAGCCCCAAACAGGCCACTACAGCCCCAAACAGGTCACTACAGCCCCAAACAGGCCACTACAGCCCAAAACAGTCACTACAGCCCCAAACAGGCCACTACAGCTCCAAACAGGTCACTACAGCCCCAAACAGGCCACTACAGCCCCAAACAGGTCACTACAGCCCCAAACAGGCCACTACAGCCCCTAACAGTCACTACAGCCCCAAACAGGCCACTACAGCCCCAAGCAGGGCACTACAGCCCCAAACAGGTCCATTACAGCCCCAAACAGGCCACTACAGCCCCAAACAGGTCACTACAGCCCCAAACAGGTCACTACAGCCCCAAACAGTCACTACAGCCCCAAACAGGTCACTACAGCCCCAAACAGGTCACTACCGCCCCAAACAGTCACTACAGCCCCAAACAGGTCACTACAGCCCCAAACAGGTCACTACAGCCCCAAACAGGTAACTACAGCCCCAAACAGGTCACTACAGCCCCAAACAGGTCACTACAGCCCCAAACGGGTCACTACAGCCCCAAACAGTCACTACAGCCCCAAACAGGTCACTACAGCCCCAAACAGGTCACTACAGCCCCAAACAGTCACTACAGCCCCAGACAGGTCACTACAGCCCCAAACAGTCACTACAGCCCCAAACAGACAGGTCACTACAGCCCCAAACAGTCACTACAGCCCCAAACAGGTCACTACAGCCCCAAACAGGTCACTACAGCCCCAAACAGGTAACTACAGCCCCAAACAGGTCACTACAGCCCCAAACAGGTCACTACAGCCCCAAACGGGTCACTACAGCCCCAAACAGTCACTACAGCCCCAAACAGGTCACTACAGCCCCAAACAGGTCACTACAGCCCCAAACAGTCACTACAGCCCCAGACAGGTCACTACAGCCCCAAACAGTCACTACAGCCCCAAACAGACAGGTCACTACAGCCCCAAACAGTCACTACAGCCCCAAACAGGTAACTACAGCCCCAAACAGGTCACTACAGCCCCAAACAGTCACTACAGCCCCAAACAGGTCACTACAGCCTCAAACAGGTCACTACAGCCCCAAACAGTCACTACAGCCCCAAACAGGTCACTACAGCCCCAAACAGGTCACTACAGCCCCAAACAGTCACTACAGCCCCAAACAGGTCACTACAGCCCCAAACAGTCACTACAGCCCCAAACAGACAGGTCACTACAGCCCCAAACAGTCACTACAGCCCCAAACAGGTAACTACAGCCCCAAACAGGTCACTACAGCCCCAAACAGGTCCACTACAGCCTCAAACAGTCACTACAGCCCCAAACAGGTCCACTACAGCCCCAAACAGGCCACTACAGCCCCAAACAGGTCACTACAGCCCCAAACAGGTCACTACAGCCCAAAACAGGTCACTACAGCCCCAAAAAGGTCACTACAGCCCCAAACAGTCACTACAGCCCCAAACAGGTCACTACAGCCCCAAACAGGTCACTAGGTCACTACAGCCCCAAACAGGTCACTACAGCCCCAAACAGGTCACTACAGCCCCAAACAGGTCACTACCGCCCCAAACAGTCACTACAGCCCCAAACAGGTCACTACAGCCCCAAACAGGTCACTACAGCCCCAAACAGGTAACTACAGCCCCAAACAGGTCACTACAGCCCCAAACAGGTCACTACAGCCCCAAACGGGTCACTACAGCCCCAAACAGTCACTACAGCCCCAAACAGGTCACTACAGCCCCAAACAGGTCACTACAGCCCCAAACAGTCACTACAGCCCCAGACAGGTCACTACAGCCCCAAACAGTCACTACAGCCCCAAACAGACAGGTCACTACAGCCCCAAACAGTCACTACAGCCCCAAACAGGTAACTACAGCCCCAAACAGGTCACTACAGCCCCAAACAGTCACTACAGCCCCAAACAGGTCACTACAGCCTCAAACAGGTCACTACAGCCCCAAACAGTCACTACAGCCCCAAACAGGTCACTACAGCCCCAAACAGGTCACTACAGCCCCAAACAGTCACTACAGCCCCAAACAGGTCACTACAGCCCCAAACAGTCACTACAGCCCCAAACAGACAGGTCACTACAGCCCCAAACAGTCACTACAGCCCCAAACAGGTAACTACAGCCCCAAACAGGTCACTACAGCCCCAAACAGGTCCACTACAGCCTCAAACAGTCACTACAGCCCCAAACAGGTCCACTACAGCCCCAAACAGGCCACTACAGCCCCAAACAGGTCACTACAGCCCCAAACAGGTCACTACAGCCCAAAACAGGTCACTACAGCCCCAAAAAGGTCACTACAGCCCCAAACAGTCACTACAGCCCCAAACAGGTCACTACAGCCCCAAACAGGTCACTAGGTCACTACAGCCCCAAACAGGTCACTACAGCCCCAAACAGGTCACTACAGCCCCAAACAGTCACTACAGCCCCAAACAGGTCACAACAGCCCCAAACAGGTCACTACAGCCCTAAACAGGCCACTACAGCCCCAAACAGTCACTACAGCCCCAAACAGGCCACTACAGCCCCAAGCAGGGCACTACAGCCCCAAACAGGTCCACTACAGCCCCAAACAGGCCACTACAGCCCCAAACAGGTAACTACAGCCCCAAACAGTCACTACAGCCCCAAACAGGCCACTACAGCCCCAAACAGGTCACTACAGTCACAAACAGGTCACTACAGCCCCAAACAGGCCACTACAGCCCCAAACAGGTCACTACAGCCCCAAACAGGCCACTACAGCCCAAAACAGTCACTACAGCCCCAAACAGGCCACTACAGCTCCAAACAGGTCACTACAGCCCCAAACAGGCCACTACAGCCCCAAACAGGTCACTACAGCCCCAAACAGGCCACTACAGCCCCTAACAGTCACTACAGCCCCAAACAGGCCACTACAGCCCCAAGCAGGGCACTACAGCCCCAAACAGGTCCACTACAGCCCCAAACAGGCCACTACAGCCCCAAACAGGTCACTACAGCCCCAAACAGGTCACTACAGCCCCAAACAGTCACTACAGCCCCAAACAGGTCACTACAGCCCCAAACAGGTCACTACCGCCCCAAACAGTCACTACAGCCCCAAACAGGTCACTACAGCCCCAAACAGGTCACTACAGCCCCAAACAGGTAACTACAGCCCCAAACAGGTCACTACAGCCCCAAACAGACAGGTCACTACAGCCCCAAACAGGCCACTACAGCCCCAAACAGTCACTACAGCCCCAAACAGGTCACTACAGCCCCAAACAGTCACTACAGCCCCAAACAGGCCACTACAGCCCCAAACAGGTCACTACCGCCCCAAACAGTCACTACAGCCCCAAACAGGTCACTACAGCCCCAAACAGGTCACTACAGCCCCAAACAGGTAACTACAGCCCCAAACAGGTCACTACAGCCCCAAACAGTCACTACAGCCCCAAACAGGTCCACTACAGCCCCAAACAGTCACTACAGCCCCAAACAGGTCACTACAGCCCCAATCAGACACTACAGCCCCAAACAGGTAACTACAGCCCCAAACAGTCACTACAGCCCCAAACAGGCCACTACAGCCCCAAACAGGTCACTACAGTCACAAACAGGTCACTACAGCCCCAAACAGGCCACTACAGCCCCAAACAGGTCACTACAGCCCCAAACAGGCCACTACAGCCCAAAACAGTCACTACAGCCCCAAACAGGCCACTACAGCTCCAAACAGGTCACTACAGCCCCAAACAGGCCACTACAGCCCCAAACAGGTCACTACAGCCCCAAACAGGCCACTACAGCCCCAAACAGTCACTACAGCCCCCAACAGGTCCACTACAGCCCCAAACAGTCACTACAGCCCCGAACAGGTCACTACAGCCCCAATCAGACACTACAGCCCCAAACAGGTAACTACAGCCCGAAACAGGTCACTACAGCCCCAAAGAGTCACTACAGCCCCAAACAGGTCACTACAGCCCCAAACAGTCACTACAGCCCCAAACAGTCACTACAGCCCCAAACAGTCACTACAGCCCCAAACAGGCCACTACAGCCCCAAACAGGTCACTCCCGCCCCAAACAGTCACTACAGCCCCAAACAGGTCACTACAGCCCCAAACAGGTCACTACAGCCCCAAACAGGTCACTACAGCCCCAAACAGTCACTACAGCCCCAAACAGGTCACTACAGCCCCAAACAGGTCACTACAGCCCCAAACAGTCACTACAGCTCCAAACAGGTCACTACAGCCCCAAACAGTCACTACAGCCCCAAACGGACAGGTCACTACAGCCCCAAACAGTCACTACAGCCCCAAACAGGTAACTACAGCCCCAAACAGACAGGTCACTACAGCCCCAAACAGTCACTACAAACAGGTCACTACAGCCCCACACAGGTCACTACAAACAGGTCACTACAAACAGGTCACTACAGCCCCAAACAGGTCACTACAGCCCCAAACAGTCACTACAGCCCCAAACAGGTCACTACAGCCCCAAACAGTCACTACAGCCCCAAACGGACAGGTCACTACAGCCCCAAACAGTCACTACAGCCCCAAACAGGTCACTACAGCCCCCAACAGTCACTACAAACAGGTCACTACAGCCCCACACAGGTCACTACAAACAGGTCACTACAAACAGGTCACTACAGCCCCAAACAGTCACTACAGCCCCAAACAGGCAACTACAACCCCAAACAGGTCACTACAGCCGCAAACAGGTCACTACAGCCCCAAACAGTCACAACAGCCCCAAACAGGTCACTACAGCCCCAAACAGGTCACTACAGCCCCAAACAGGCCACTACAGCCCCAAACAGGCCACTACAGCCCCAAACAGGTCACTACAGCCCCAAACAGGCCACTACAGCCCAAAACAGTCACTACAGCCCCAAACAGGCCACTACAGCTCCAAACAGGTCACTACAGCCCCAAACAGGCCACTACAGCCCCAAACAGGTCACTACAGCCCCAAACAGGCCACTACAGCCCCTAACAGTCACTACAGCCCCAAACAGGCCAATACAGCCCCAAGCAGGGCACTACAGCCCCAAACAGGTTCACTACAGCCCCAAACAGGCCACTACAGCCCCAAACAGGTCACTACAGCCCCAAACAGGTCACTACAGCCCAAAACAGGTCACTACAGCCCCAAAAAGGTCACTACAGCCCCAAACAGTCACTACAGCCCCAAACAGGTCACTACAGCCCCAAACAGGTCACTAGGTCACTACAGCCCCAAACAGGTCACTACAGCCCCAAACAGGTCACTACAGCCCCAAACAGTCACTACAGCCCCAAACAGGTCACAACAGCCCCAAACAGGTCACTACAGCCCTAAACAGGCCACTACAGCCCCAAACAGTCACTACAGCCCCAAACAGGTCACTACAGCCCCAAACAGTCACTAGAGCCCCAAACAGTCCACTACAGCCCCAAACAGGCCACTACAGCCCCAAACAGGCCACTACAGCCCCAAACAGGTAACTACAGCCCCAAACAGGTCACTACAGCCCCAAACAGACAGGTCACTACAGCCCCAAACAGGCCACTACAGCCCCAAACAGTCACTACAGCCCCAAACAGGTCACTACAGCCCCAAACAGTCACTACAGCCCCAAACAGGCCACTACAGCCCCAAACAGGTCACTACCGCCCCAAACAGTCACTACAGCCCCAAACAGGTCACTACAGCCCCAAACAGGTCACTACAGCCCCAAACAGGTAACTACAGCCCCAAACAGGTCACTACAGCCCCAAACAGTCACTACAGCCCCAAACAGGTCCACTACAGCCCCAAACAGTCACTACAGCCCCAAACAGGTCACTACAGCCCCAATCAGACACTACAGCCCCAAACAGGTAACTACAGCCCCAAACAGTCACTACAGCCCCAAACAGGCCACTACAGCCCCAAACAGGTCACTACAGTCACAAACAGGTCACTACAGCCCCAAACAGGCCACTACAGCCCCAAACAGGCCACTACAGCCCAAAACAGTCACTACAGCCCCAAACAGGCCACTACAGCTCCAAACAGGTCACTACAGCCCCAAACAGGCCACTACAGCCCCAAACAGGTCACTACAGCCCCAAACAGGCCACTACAGCCCCTAACAGTCACTACAGCCCCAAACAGGCCACTACAGCCCCAAGCAGGGCACTACAGCCCCAAACAGGTCCACTACAGCCCCAAACAGGCCACTACAGCCCCAAACAGGTCACTACAGCCCCAAACAGGTCACTACAGCCCCAAACAGTCACTACAGCCCCAAACAGGTCACTACAGCCCCAAACAGGTCACTACCGCCCCAAACAGTCACTACAGCCCCAAACAGGTCACTACAGCCCCAAACAGGTCACTACAGCCCCAAACAGGTAACTACAGCCCCAAACAGGTCACTACAGCCCCAAACAGACAGGTCACTACAGCCCCAAACAGGCCACTACAGCCCCAAACAGTCACTACAGCCCCAAACAGGTCACTACAGCCCCAAACAGTCACTACAGCCCCAAACAGGCCACTACAGCCCCAAACAGGTCACTACCGCCCCAAACAGTCACTACAGCCCCAAACAGGTCACTACAGCCCCAAACAGGTCACTACAGCCCCAAACAGGTAACTACAGCCCCAAACAGGTCACTACAGCCCCAAACAGTCACTACAGCCCCAAACAGGTCCACTACAGCCCCAAACAGTCACTACAGCCCCAAACAGGTCACTACAGCCCCAATCAGACACTACAGCCCCAAACAGGTAACTACAGCCCCAAACAGTCACTACAGCCCCAAACAGGCCACTACAGCCCCAAACAGTCACTACAGCCCCAAACAGGTCCACTACAGCCCCAAACAGTCACTACAGCCCCAAACAGGTCACTACAGCCCCAATCAGACACTACAGCCCCAAACAGGTAACTACAGCCCCAAACAGTCACTACAGCCCCAAACAGGCCACTACAGCCCCAAACAGGTCACTACAGTCACAAACAGGTCACTACAGCCCCAAACAGGCCACTACAGCCCCAAACAGGTCACTACAGCCCCAAACAGGCCACTACAGCCCAAAACAGTCACTACAGCCCCAAACAGGCCACTACAGCTCCAAACAGGTCACTACAGCCCCAAACAGGCCACTACAGCCCCAAACAGGTCACTACAGCCCCAAACAGGCCACTACAGCCCCTAACAGTCACTACAGCCCCAAACAGGCCACTACAGCCCCAAGCAGGGCACTACAGCCCCAAACAGGTCCACTACAGCCCCAAACAGGCCACTACAGCCCCAAACAGGTCACTACAGCCCCAAACAGGTCACTACAGCCCCAAACAGTCACTACAGCCCCAAACAGGTCACTACAGCCCCAAACAGGTCACTACCGCCCCAAACAGTCACTACAGCCCCAAACAGGTCACTACAGCCCCAAACAGGTCACTACAGCCCCAAACAGGTAACTACAGCCCCAAACAGGTCACTACAGCCCCAAACAGACAGGTCACTACAGCCCCAAACAGGCCACTACAGCCCCAAACAGTCACTACAGCCCCAAACAGGTCACTACAGCCCCAAACAGTCACTACAGCCCCAAACAGGCCACTACAGCCCCAAACAGGTCACTACCGCCCCAAACAGTCACTACAGCCCCAAACAGGTCACTACAGCCCCAAACAGGTCACTACAGCCCCAAACAGGTAACTACAGCCCCAAACAGGTCACTACAGCCCCAAACAGTCACTACAGCCCCAAACAGGTCCACTACAGCCCCAAACAGTCACTACAGCCCCAAACAGGTCACTACAGCCCCAATCAGACACTACAGCCCCAAACAGGTAACTACAGCCCCAAACAGTCACTACAGCCCCAAACAGGCCACTACAGCCCCAAACAGGTCACTACAGTCACAAACAGGTCACTACAGCCCCAAACAGGCCACTACAGCCCCAAACAGGTCACTACAGCCCCAAACAGGCCACTACAGCCCAAAACAGTCACTACAGCCCCAAACAGGCCACTACAGCTCCAAACAGGTCACTACAGCCCCAAACAGGCCACTACAGCCCCAAACAGGTCACTACAGCCCCAAACAGGCCACTACAGCCCCAAACAGTCACTACAGCCCCCAACAGGTCCACTACAGCCCCAAACAGTCACTACAGCCCCGAACAGGTCACTACAGCCCCAATCAGACACTACAGCCCCAAACAGGTAACTACAGCCCGAAACAGGTCACTACAGCCCCAAAGAGTCACTACAGCCCCAAACAGGTCACTACAGCCCCAAACAGTCACTACAGCCCCAAACAGTCACTACAGCCCCAAACAGTCACTACAGCCCCAAACAGGCCACTACAGCCCCAAACAGGTCACTCCCGCCCCAAACAGTCACTACAGCCCCAAACAGGTCACTACAGCCCCAAACAGGTCACTACAGCCCCAAACAGGTCACTACAGCCCCAAACAGTCACTACAGCCCCAAACAGGTCACTACAGCCCCAAACAGGTCACTACAGCCCCAAACAGGTCACTACAGCCCCAAACAGGTCACTACAGCCCCAAACAGGCCACTACAGCCCCAAACAGTCACTACAGCCCCAAACAGGTAACTACAGCCCCAAACAGGTCACTACAGCCCCAAACAGTCACTACAGCCCCCAACAGGTCCACTACAGCCCCAAACAGTCACTACAGCCCCGAACAGGTCACTACAGCCCCAATCAGACACTACAGCCCCAAACAGGTAACTACAGCCCCAAACAGTCGCTACAGCCCCAAACAGGCCACTACAGCCCCAAACAGGCCACTACAGTCACAAACAGGTCACTACAGCCCCAAACAGGCCACTACAGCCCCAAACAGGTCACTACAGCCCCAAACAGGCCACTACAGCCCAAAACAGTCACTACAGCCCCAAACAGGCCACTACAGCCCCAAACAGGCCACTACAGCCCCAAACAGGCCACTACAGTCACAAACAGGTCACTACAGCCCCAAACAGGCCACTACAGCCCCAAACAGGTCACTACAGCCCCAAACAGGCCACTACAGCCCAAAACAGTCACTACAGCCCCAAACAGGCCACTACAGCCCCAAACAGGCCACTACAGCCCCAAACAGGTCACTACAGCCCCAAACAGGCCACTACAGCCCCAAACAGGTCACTACAGCCCCAAACAGGCCACTACATCCCCTAACAGTCACTACAGCCCCAAACAGGCCACTACAGCCCCAAGCAGGGCACTACAGCCCCAAACAGGTCCACTACAGCCCCAAACAGGCCACTACAGCCCCAAACAGGTCACTACAGCCCCAAACAGGTCACTACAGCCCCAAACAGTCACTACAGCCCCAAACAGGTCACTACAGCCCCAAAAAGGTCACTACAGCCCCAAACAGGCCACTACAGCCCCAAACAGGTCACTACAGCCCCAAACAGGCCACTACAGCCCAAAACAGTCACTACAGCCCCAAACAGGCCACTACAGCCCCAAACAGGCCACTACAGCCCCAAACAGGTCACTACAGCCCCAAACAGGCCACTACAGCCCCAAACAGGTCACTACAGCCCCAAACAGGCCACTACATCCCCTAACAGTCACTACAGCCCCAAACAGGCCACTACAGCCCCAAGCAGGGCACTACAGCCCCAAACAGGTCCACTACAGCCCCAAACAGGCCACTACAGTCCCAAACAGGTCACTACAGCCCCAAACAGGTCACTACAGCCCCAAACAGTCACTACAGCCCCAAACAGGTCACTACAGCCCCAAAAAGGTCACTACAGCCCCAAACAGTCACTACAGCCCCAAACAGGTCACTACAGCCCCAAACAGGTCACTACAGCCCCAAACAGGTAACTACAGCCCCAAACAGGTCACTACAGCCCCAAACAGGTCCACTACAGCCCCAAACAGTCACTACAGCCCCAAACAGGTCACTACAGCCCCAATCAGACACTACAGCCCCAAACAGTCACTACAGCCCCAAACAGGCCTCTACAGCCCCAAACAGGTCACTACAGTCACAAACAGGTCACTACAGCCCCAAACAGGCCACTACAGCCCCAAACAGGTCACTACAGCCCCAAACAGGCCACTACAGCCCAAAACAGTCACTACAGCCCCAAACAGGCCACTACAGCTCCAAACAGGTCACTACAGCCCCAAACAGGCCACTACAGCCCCAAACAGGTCACTACAGCCCCAAACAGGCCACTACAGCCCCTAACAGTCACTACAGCCCCAAACAGGCCAATACAGCCCCAAGCAGGGCACTACAGCCCCAAACAGGTCCACTACAGCCCCAAACAGGCCACTACAGCCCCAAACAGGTCACTACAGCCCCAAACAGGTCACTACAGCCCAAAACAGGTCACTACAGCCCCAAAAAGGTCACTACAGCCCCAAACAGTCACTACAGCCCCAAACAGGTCACTACAGCCCCAAACAGGTCACTAGGTCACTACAGCCCCAAACAGGTCACTACAGCCCCAAACAGGTCACTACAGCCCCAAACAGTCACTACAGCCCCAAACAGGTCACAACAGCCCCAAACAGGTCACTACAGCCCTAAACAGGCCACTACAGCCCCAAACAGTCACTACAGCCCCAAACAGGTCACTACAGCCCCAAACAGTCACTAGAGCCCCAAACAGTCCACTACAGCCCCAAACAGGCCACTACAGCCCCAAACAGGCCACTACAGCCCCAAACAGGTAACTACAGCCCCAAACAGGTCACTACAGCCCCAAACAGACAGGTCACTACAGCCCCAAACAGGCCACTACAGCCCCAAACAGTCACTACAGCCCCAAACAGGTCACTACAGCCCCAAACAGTCACTACAGCCCCAAACAGGCCACTACAGCCCCAAACAGGTCACTACCGCCCCAAACAGTCACTACAGCCCCAAACAGGTCACTACAGCCCCAAACAGGTCACTACAGCCCCAAACAGGTAACTACAGCCCCAAACAGGTCACTACAGCCCCAAACAGTCACTACAGCCCCAAACAGGTCCACTACAGCCCCAAACAGTCACTACAGCCCCAAACAGGTCACTACAGCCCCAATCAGACACTACAGCCCCAAACAGGTAACTACAGCCCCAAACAGTCACTACAGCCCCAAACAGGCCACTACAGCCCCAAACAGGTCACTACAGTCACAAACAGGTCACTACAGCCCCAAACAGGCCACTACAGCCCCAAACAGGTCACTACAGCCCCAAACAGGCCACTACAGCCCAAAACAGTCACTACAGCCCCAAACAGGCCACTACAGCTCCAAACAGGTCACTACAGCCCCAAACAGGCCACTACAGCCCCAAACAGGTCACTACAGCCCCAAACAGGCCACTACAGCCCCTAACAGTCACTACAGCCCCAAACAGGCCACTACAGCCCCAAGCAGGGCACTACAGCCCCAAACAGGTCCACTACAGCCCCAAACAGGCCACTACAGCCCCAAACAGGTCACTACAGCCCCAAACAGGTCACTACAGCCCCAAACAGTCACTACAGCCCCAAACAGGTCACTACAGCCCCAAACAGGTCACTACCGCCCCAAACAGTCACTACAGCCCCAAACAGGTCACTACAGCCCCAAACAGGTCACTACAGCCCCAAACAGGTAACTACAGCCCCAAACAGGTCACTACAGCCCCAAACAGACAGGTCACTACAGCCCCAAACAGGCCACTACAGCCCCAAACAGTCACTACAGCCCCAAACAGGTCACTACAGCCCCAAACAGTCACTACAGCCCCAAACAGGCCACTACAGCCCCAAACAGGTCACTACCGCCCCAAACAGTCACTACAGCCCCAAACAGGTCACTACAGCCCCAAACAGGTCACTACAGCCCCAAACAGGTAACTACAGCCCCAAACAGGTCACTACAGCCCCAAACAGTCACTACAGCCCCAAACAGGTCCACTACAGCCCCAAACAGTCACTACAGCCCCAAACAGGTCACTACAGCCCCAATCAGACACTACAGCCCCAAACAGGTAACTACAGCCCCAAACAGTCACTACAGCCCCAAACAGGCCACTACAGCCCCAAACAGGTCACTACAGTCACAAACAGGTCACTACAGCCCCAAACAGGCCACTACAGCCCCAAACAGGTCACTACAGCCCCAAACAGGCCACTACAGCCCAAAACAGTCACTACAGCCCCAAACAGGCCACTACAGCTCCAAACAGGTCACTACAGCCCCAAACAGGCCACTACAGCCCCAAACAGGTCACTACAGCCCCAAACAGGCCACTACAGCCCCAAACAGTCACTACAGCCCCCAACAGGTCCACTACAGCCCCAAACAGTCACTACAGCCCCGAACAGGTCACTACAGCCCCAATCAGACACTACAGCCCCAAACAGGTAACTACAGCCCGAAACAGGTCACTACAGCCCCAAAGAGTCACTACAGCCCCAAACAGGTCACTACAGCCCCAAACAGTCACTACAGCCCCAAACAGTCACTACAGCCCCAAACAGTCACTACAGCCCCAAACAGGCCACTACAGCCCCAAACAGGTCACTCCCGCCCCAAACAGTCACTACAGCCCCAAACAGGTCACTACAGCCCCAAACAGGTCACTACAGCCCCAAACAGGTCACTACAGCCCCAAACAGTCACTACAGCCCCAAACAGGTCACTACAGCCCCAAACAGGTCACTACAGCCCCAAACAGTCACTACAGCCCCAAACAGGTCACTACAGCCCCAAACAGTCACTACAGCCCCAAACGGACAGGTCACTACAGCCCCAAACAGTCACTACAGCCCCAAACAGGTAACTACAGCCCCAAACAGACAGGTCACTACAGCCCCAAACAGTCACTACAAACAGGTCACTACAGCCCCACACAGGTCACTACAAACAGGTCACTACAAACAGGTCACTACAGCCCCAAACAGGTCACTACAGCCCCAAACAGTCACTACAGCCCCAAACAGGTCACTACAGCCCCAAACAGTCACTACAGCCCCAAACGGACAGGTCACTACAGCCCCAAACAGTCACTACAGCCCCAAACAGGTCACTACAGCCCCCAACAGTCACTACAAACAGGTCACTACAGCCCCACACAGGTCACTACAAACAGGTCACTACAAACAGGTCACTACAGCCCCAAACAGTCACTACAGCCCCAAACAGGCAACTACAACCCCAAACAGGTCACTACAGCCGCAAACAGGTCACTACAGCCCCAAACAGTCACAACAGCCCCAAACAGGTCACTACAGCCCCAAACAGGTCACTACAGCCCCAAACAGGCCACTACAGCCCCAAACAGGCCACTACAGCCCCAAACAGGTCACTACAGCCCCAAACAGGCCACTACAGCCCAAAACAGTCACTACAGCCCCAAACAGGCCACTACAGCTCCAAACAGGTCACTACAGCCCCAAACAGGCCACTACAGCCCCAAACAGGTCACTACAGCCCCAAACAGGCCACTACAGCCCCTAACAGTCACTACAGCCCCAAACAGGCCAATACAGCCCCAAGCAGGGCACTACAGCCCCAAACAGGTCCACTACAGCCCCAAACAGGCCACTACAGCCCCAAACAGGTCACTACAGCCCCAAACAGGTCACTACAGCCCAAAACAGGTCACTACAGCCCCAAAAAGGTCACTACAGCCCCAAACAGTCACTACAGCCCCAAACAGGTCACTACAGCCCCAAACAGGTCACTAGGTCACTACAGCCCCAAACAGGTCACTACAGCCCCAAACAGGTCACTACAGCCCCAAACAGTCACTACAGCCCCAAACAGGTCACAACAGCCCCAAACAGGTCACTACAGCCCTAAACAGGCCACTACAGCCCCAAACAGTCACTACAGCCCCAAACAGGTCACTACAGCCCCAAACAGTCACTAGAGCCCCAAACAGTCCACTACAGCCCCAAACAGGCCACTACAGCCCCAAACAGGCCACTACAGCCCCAAACAGGTAACTACAGCCCCAAACAGGTCACTACAGCCCCAAACAGACAGGTCACTACAGCCCCAAACAGGCCACTACAGCCCCAAACAGTCACTACAGCCCCAAACAGGTCACTACAGCCCCAAACAGTCACTACAGCCCCAAACAGGCCACTACAGCCCCAAACAGGTCACTACCGCCCCAAACAGTCACTACAGCCCCAAACAGGTCACTACAGCCCCAAACAGGTCACTACAGCCCCAAACAGGTAACTACAGCCCCAAACAGGTCACTACAGCCCCAAACAGTCACTACAGCCCCAAACAGGTCCACTACAGCCCCAAACAGTCACTACAGCCCCAAACAGGTCACTACAGCCCCAATCAGACACTACAGCCCCAAACAGGTAACTACAGCCCCAAACAGTCACTACAGCCCCAAACAGGCCACTACAGCCCCAAACAGGTCACTACAGTCACAAACAGGTCACTACAGCCCCAAACAGGCCACTACAGCCCCAAACAGGTCACTACAGCCCCAAACAGGCCACTACAGCCCAAAACAGTCACTACAGCCCCAAACAGGCCACTACAGCTCCAAACAGGTCACTACAGCCCCAAACAGGCCACTACAGCCCCAAACAGGTCACTACAGCCCCAAACAGGCCACTACAGCCCCTAACAGTCACTACAGCCCCAAACAGGCCACTACAGCCCCAAGCAGGGCACTACAGCCCCAAACAGGTCCACTACAGCCCCAAACAGGCCACTACAGCCCCAAACAGGTCACTACAGCCCCAAACAGGTCACTACAGCCCCAAACAGTCACTACAGCCCCAAACAGGTCACTACAGCCCCAAACAGGTCACTACCGCCCCAAACAGTCACTACAGCCCCAAACAGGTCACTACAGCCCCAAACAGGTCACTACAGCCCCAAACAGGTAACTACAGCCCCAAACAGGTCACTACAGCCCCAAACAGACAGGTCACTACAGCCCCAAACAGGCCACTACAGCCCCAAACAGTCACTACAGCCCCAAACAGGTCACTACAGCCCCAAACAGTCACTACAGCCCCAAACAGGCCACTACAGCCCCAAACAGGTCACTACCGCCCCAAACAGTCACTACAGCCCCAAACAGGTCACTACAGCCCCAAACAGGTCACTACAGCCCCAAACAGGTAACTACAGCCCCAAACAGGTCACTACAGCCCCAAACAGTCACTACAGCCCCAAACAGGTCCACTACAGCCCCAAACAGTCACTACAGCCCCAAACAGGTCACTACAGCCCCAATCAGACACTACAGCCCCAAACAGGTAACTACAGCCCCAAACAGTCACTACAGCCCCAAACAGGCCACTACAGCCCCAAACAGGTCACTACAGTCACAAACAGGTCACTACAGCCCCAAACAGGCCACTACAGCCCCAAACAGGTCACTACAGCCCCAAACAGGCCACTACAGCCCAAAACAGTCACTACAGCCCCAAACAGGCCACTACAGCTCCAAACAGGTCACTACAGCCCCAAACAGGCCACTACAGCCCCAAACAGGTCACTACAGCCCCAAACAGGCCACTACAGCCCCAAACAGTCACTACAGCCCCCAACAGGTCCACTACAGCCCCAAACAGTCACTACAGCCCCGAACAGGTCACTACAGCCCCAATCAGACACTACAGCCCCAAACAGGTAACTACAGCCCGAAACAGGTCACTACAGCCCCAAAGAGTCACTACAGCCCCAAACAGGTCACTACAGCCCCAAACAGTCACTACAGCCCCAAACAGTCACTACAGCCCCAAACAGTCACTACAGCCCCAAACAGGCCACTACAGCCCCAAACAGGTCACTCCCGCCCCAAACAGTCACTACAGCCCCAAACAGGTCACTACAGCCCCAAACAGGTCACTACAGCCCCAAACAGGTCACTACAGCCCCAAACAGTCACTACAGCCCCAAACAGGTCACTACAGCCCCAAACAGGTCACTACAGCCCCAAACAGTCACTACAGCCCCAAACAGGTCACTACAGCCCCAAACAGTCACTACAGCCCCAAACGGACAGGTCACTACAGCCCCAAACAGTCACTACAGCCCCAAACAGGTAACTACAGCCCCAAACAGACAGGTCACTACAGCCCCAAACAGTCACTACAAACAGGTCACTACAGCCCCACACAGGTCACTACAAACAGGTCACTACAAACAGGTCACTACAGCCCCAAACAGGTCACTACAGCCCCAAACAGTCACTACAGCCCCAAACAGGTCACTACAGCCCCAAACAGTCACTACAGCCCCAAACGGACAGGTCACTACAGCCCCAAACAGTCACTACAGCCCCAAACAGGTCACTACAGCCCCCAACAGTCACTACAAACAGGTCACTACAGCCCCACACAGGTCACTACAAACAGGTCACTACAAACAGGTCACTACAGCCCCAAACAGTCACTACAGCCCCAAACAGGCAACTACAACCCCAAACAGGTCACTACAGCCGCAAACAGGTCACTACAGCCCCAAACAGTCACAACAGCCCCAAACAGGTCACTACAGCCCCAAACAGGTCACTACAGCCCCAAACAGTCACTACAGCCCCAGACAGATCACTACAGCCCCAAACAGTCACTACAGCCCCAAACAGACAGGTCACTACAGCCCCAAACAGTCACTACAGCCCCAAACAGGTAACTACAGCCCCAAACAGGTCACTACAGCCCCAAACAGTCACTACAGCCCCAAACAGTCACTACAGCCCCAAACAGGTCACTACAGCCTCAAACAGGTCACTACAGCCCCAAACAGTCACTACAGCCCCAAACAGGTCACTACAGCCCCAAACAGGTCACTACAGCCCCAAACAGTCACTACAGCCCCAAACAGTCACTACAGCCCCAAACAGACAGGTCACTACAGCCCCAAACAGTCACTACAGCCCCAAACAGGTAACTACAGCCCCAAACAGTCACTACAGCCCCAAACAGGTCACTACAGCCCCAAACAGGTCCACTACAGCCCCAAACAGACAGGTCACTACAGCCCCAAACAGTCACTACAGCCCCAAAAAGACAGGTCACTACAGCCCCAAACAGTCACTACAGCCCCAAACAGTCACTACAGCCCCAAACAGACACTACAGCCCCAAACAGTCACTACAGCCCCAACCAGACACTACAGCCCCAAACAGACACTACAGCCCCAAACAGTCACTACAGCCCCAAACAGGTCACTACAGCCCCAAACAGTCACTACATCCCCAAACAGACAGGTCACTACAGCCCCAAACAGTCACTACAGCCCCAAACAGGTCACTACAGCCCCAAACAGTCACTACAGCCCCAAACAGACAGGTCACTACAGCCCCAAACAGTCACTACAGCCCCAAACAGGTCACTACAGCCCCAAACAGGCCACTACAGCCCCAAACAGGTCACTACAGCCCCAAACAGTCACTAGAGCCCCAAACAGGTAACTACAGCCCCAAACAGGTCACTACAGCCCCAAACAGTCACTACAGCCCCAAACAGGTCACTACAGCCCCAAACAGGTCACTACAGCCCCAAACAGGTCCACTACAGCCCCAAACAGTCACTACAGCCCCAAACAGTCACTACAGCCACAAACAGGTCACTACAGCCCCAAACAGGTCACTACAGCCCCAAACAGGCCACTACAGCCCCAAACAGCCCACTACAGCCCCAAACAGACAGGTCACTACAGCCCCAAACAGTCACTACAGCCCCAAACAGACATGTCACTACAGCCCCAAACAGTCACTACAGCCCCAAACAGGTAACTACAGCCCCAAACAGGTCACTACAGCCCCAAACAGGTCACTACAGCCCCAAACAGTCACTACAGCCCCAAACAGGCCACTACAGCCCCAAACAGTCACTACAGCCCCAAACAGACACTACAGCCCCAAACAGGTAACTACAGCCCCAAACAGTCACTACAGCCCCAAACAGGTCACTACAGCCCCAAACAGGTCACTACAGCCCCAAACAGTCACTACAGCCCCAAACAGGTCACTACAGCCCCAAACAGGTCACTACAGCCCCAAACAGTCACTACAGCCCCAGACAGGTCACTACAGCCCCAAACAGTCACTACAGCCCCAAACAGACAGGTCACTACAGCCCCAAACAGTCACTACAGCCCCAAACAGGTAACTACAGCCCCAAACAGGTCACTACAGCCCCAAACAGTCACTACAGCCCCAAACAGGTCACTACAGCCTCAAACAGGTCACTACAGCCCCAAACAGTCACTACAGCCCCAAACAGGTCACTACAGCCCCAAACAGGTCACTACAGCCCCAAACAGTCACTACAGCCCCAAACAGGTCACTACAGCCCCAAACAGTCACTACAGCCCCAAACAGACAGGTCACTACAGCCCCAAACAGTCACTACAGCCCCAAACAGGTAACTACAGCCCCAAACAGGTCACTACAGCCCCAAACAGGTCCACTACAGCCTCAAACAGTCACTACAGCCCCAAACAGGTCACTACAGCCCCAAACAGGTCCACTACAGCCCCAAACAGACAGGTCACTACAGCCCCAAACAGTCACTACAGCCCCAAACAGACAGGTCACTACAGCCCCAAACAGTCACTACAGCCCCAAACAGTCACTACAGCCCCAAACAGACACTACAGCCCCAAACAGTCACTACAGCCCCAACCAGACACTACAGCCCCAAACAGACACTACAGCCCCAAACAGTCACTACAGCCCCAAACCGGCCACTACAGCCCCAAACAGGTCACTACAGCCCCAAACAGGCCACTACAGCCCCAAACAGGTCACTCCCGCCCCAAACAGTCACTACAGCCCCAAACAGGTCACTACAGCCCCAAACAGGTCACTACAGCCCCAAACAGGTCACTACAGCCCCAAACAGTCACTACAGCCCCAAACAGGTCACTACAGCCCCAAACAGGTCACTACAGCCCCAAACAGTCACTACAGCCCCAAACAGGTCACTACAGCCCCAAACAGTCACTACAGCCCCAAACGGACAGGTCACTACAGCCCCACACAGTCACTACAGCCCCAAACAGGTAACTACAGCCCCAAACAGACAGGTCACTACAGCCCCAAACAGTCACTACAAACAGGTCACTACAGCCCCACACAGGTCACTACAAACAGGTCACTACAAACAGGTCACTACAGCCCCAAACAGGTCACTACAGCCCCAAACAGTCACTACAGCCCCAAACAGGTCACTACAGCCCCAAACAGTCACTACAGCCCCAAACGGACAGGTCACTACAGCCCCAAACAGTCACTACAGCCCCAAACAGGTCACTACAGCCCCCAACAGTCACTACAAACAGGTCACTACAGCCCCACACAGGTCACTACAAACAGGTCACTACAAACAGGTCACTACAGCCCCAAACAGTCACTACAGCCCCAAACAGGCAACTACAACCCCAAACAGGTCACTACAGCCGCAAACAGGTCACTACAGCCCCAAACAGTCACAACAGCCCCAAACAGGTCACTACAGCCCCAAACAGGTCACTACAGCCCCAAACAGTCACTACAGCCCCAGACAGATCACTACAGCCCCAAACAGTCACTACAGCCCCAAACAGACAGGTCACTACAGCCCCAAACAGTCACTACAGCCCCAAACAGGTAACTACAGCCCCAAACAGGTCACTACAGCCCCAAACAGTCACTACAGCCCCAAACAGTCACTACAGCCCCAAACAGGTCACTACAGCCTCAAACAGGTCACTACAGCCCCAAACAGTCACTACAGCCCCAAACAGGTCACTACAGCCCCAAACAGGTCACTACAGCCCCAAACAGTCACTACAGCCCCAAACAGTCACTACAGCCCCAAACAGACAGGTCACTACAGCCCCAAACAGTCACTACAGCCCCAAACAGGTAACTACAGCCCCAAACAGTCACTACAGCCCCAAACAGGTCACTACAGCCCCAAACAGGTCCACTACAGCCCCAAACAGACAGGTCACTACAGCCCCAAACAGTCACTACAGCCCCAAAAAGACAGGTCACTACAGCCCCAAACAGTCACTACAGCCCCAAACAGTCACTACAGCCCCAAACAGACACTACAGCCCCAAACAGTCACTACAGCCCCAACCAGACACTACAGCCCCAAACAGACACTACAGCCCCAAACAGTCACTACAGCCCCAAACAGGTCACTACAGCCCCAAACAGTCACTACATCCCCAAACAGACAGGTCACTACAGCCCCAAACAGTCACTACAGCCCCAAACAGGTCACTACAGCCCCAAACAGTCACTACAGCCCCAAACAGACAGGTCACTACAGCCCCAAACAGTCACTACAGCCCCAAACAGGTCACTACAGCCCCAAACAGGCCACTACAGCCCCAAACAGGTCACTACAGCCCCAAACAGTCACTAGAGCCCCAAACAGGTAACTACAGCCCCAAACAGGTCACTACAGCCCCAAACAGTCACTACAGCCCCAAACAGGTCACTACAGCCCCAAACAGGTCACTACAGCCCCAAACAGGTCCACTACAGCCCCAAACAGTCACTACAGCCCCAAACAGTCACTACAGCCACAAACAGGTCACTACAGCCCCAAACAGGTCACTACAGCCCCAAACAGGCCACTACAGCCCCAAACAGCCCACTACAGCCCCAAACAGACAGGTCACTACAGCCCCAAACAGTCACTACAGCCCCAAACAGACATGTCACTACAGCCCCAAACAGTCACTACAGCCCCAAACAGGTAACTACAGCCCCAAACAGGTCACTACAGCCCCAAACAGGTCACTACAGCCCCAAACAGTCACTACAGCCCCAAACAGGCCACTACAGCCCCAAACAGTCACTACAGCCCCAAACAGACACTACAGCCCCAAACAGGTAACTACAGCCCCAAACAGTCACTACAGCCCCAAACAGGTCACTACAGCCCCAAACAGGTCACTACAGCCCCAAACAGTCACTACAGCCCCAAACAGGTCACTACAGCCCCAAACAGGTCACTACAGCCCCAAACAGTCACTACAGCCCCAGACAGGTCACTACAGCCCCAAACAGTCACTACAGCCCCAAACAGACAGGTCACTACAGCCCCAAACAGTCACTACAGCCCCAAACAGGTAACTACAGCCCCAAACAGGTCACTACAGCCCCAAACAGTCACTACAGCCCCAAACAGGTCACTACAGCCTCAAACAGGTCACTACAGCCCCAAACAGTCACTACAGCCCCAAACAGGTCACTACAGCCCCAAACAGGTCACTACAGCCCCAAACAGTCACTACAGCCCCAAACAGGTCACTACAGCCCCAAACAGTCACTACAGCCCCAAACAGACAGGTCACTACAGCCCCAAACAGTCACTACAGCCCCAAACAGGTAACTACAGCCCCAAACAGGTCACTACAGCCCCAAACAGGTCCACTACAGCCTCAAACAGTCACTACAGCCCCAAACAGGTCACTACAGCCCCAAACAGGTCCACTACAGCCCCAAACAGACAGGTCACTACAGCCCCAAACAGTCACTACAGCCCCAAACAGACAGGTCACTACAGCCCCAAACAGTCACTACAGCCCCAAACAGTCACTACAGCCCCAAACAGACACTACAGCCCCAAACAGTCACTACAGCCCCAACCAGACACTACAGCCCCAAACAGACACTACAGCCCCAAACAGTCACTACAGCCCCAAACCGGCCACTACAGCCCCAAACAGGTCACTACAGCCCCAAACAGGCCACTACAGCCCCAAACAGGCCACTACAGCCCCAAACAGGTAACTACAGCCCCAAACAGGTAACTACAGCCCCAAACAGGCCACTACAGCCCCAAACAGGTCCACTACAGCCCCACACAGTCACTACAGCCCCAAACAGGTAACTACAGCCCCAAACAGTCACTACAGCCCCAAACACGTACACTACAGCCCCAAACAGGGTCACTACAGCCCCAAACAGGTCACTACAGCCCCAAACAGGTCACTACAGCCCCAAACAGTCACTGCAGCCCCAAACAGGTCACTACAGCCCCAAACAGGTCACTACAGCCCCAAACAGTCACTACAGCCCCAAACAGGTCACTACAGCCCCAAACAGTCACTACAGCCCCAAACAGACAGGTCACTACAGCCCCAAACAGTCACTACAGCCCCAAACAGTTAACTACAGCCCCAAACAGGTCACTACAGCCCCAAACAGGTCCACTACAGCCCCAAACAGTCACTACAGCCCCAAACAGGTCACTACAGCCCCAAACAGGTCCACTACAGCCCCAAACAGACATGTCACTACAGCCCCAAACAGTCACTACAGCCCCAAACAGACAGGTCACTACAGCCCCAAACAGTCACTACAGCCCCAAACAGTCACTACAGCCCCAAACAGACACTACAGCCCCAAACAGTCACTACAGCCCTAAACAGGCCACTACAGCCCCAAACAGTCACTACAGCCCCAAACAGACACTACAGCCCCAAACAGGTAACTACAGCCCCAAACAGGTCACTACAGCCCCAAACAGTCACTACAGCCCCAAACAGGTCACTACAGCCCCAAACAGGTCACTACAGCCCCAAACAGTCACTACAGCCCCAAACATGTCACTACAGCCCCAAACAGGTCACTACAGCCCCAAACAGTCACTACAGCCCCAGACAGGTCACTACAGCCCCAAACAGACAGGTCACTACAGCCCCAAACAGACAGGTCACTACAGCCCCAAACAGTCACTACAGCCCCAAACAGGTAACTACAGCCCCAAACAGGTCACTACAGCCCCAAACAGTCACTACAGCCCCAAACAGGTCACTACAGCCCCAAACAGGTCACTACAGCCCCAAACAGTCACTACAGCCCCAAACAGGTCACTACAGCCCCAAACAGGTCACTACAGCCCCAAACAGTCACTACAGCCCCAAACAGGTCACTACAGCCCCAAACAGTCACTACAGCCCCAAACGGACAGGTCACTACAGCCCCAAACAGTCACTACAGCCCCAAACAGGTAACTACAGCCCCAAACAGACAGGTCACTACAGCCCCAAACAGTCACTACAAACAGGTCACTACAGCCCCACACAGGTCACTACAAACAGGTCACTACAAACAGGTCACTACAGCCCCAAACAGTCACTACAGCCCCAAACAGGCAACTACAACCCCAAACAGGTCACTACAGCCCCAAACAGGTCACTACAGCCCCAAACAGTCACTACAGCCCCAAACAGGTCACTACAGCCCCAAACAGGTCACTACAGCCCCAAACAGTCACTACAGCCCCAGACAGGTCACTACAGCCCCAAACAGTCACTACAGCCCCAAACAGACAGGTCACTACAGCCCCAAACAGTCAC
This sequence comes from Notolepis coatsorum, assembly GCF_963971535.1. Classification (NCBI taxonomy): domain Eukaryota; kingdom Metazoa; phylum Chordata; class Actinopteri; order Aulopiformes; family Paralepididae; genus Notolepis; species Notolepis coatsorum. Next base: position 275,130 of record NW_028174666.1, read on the forward strand.
TACAGCCCCAAACAGGTAACTACAGCCCCAAACAGGTCACTACAGCCCCAAACAGTCACTACAACCCCAAACAGTCACTACAGCCCCAAACAGGTCACTACAGCCTCAAACAGGTCACTACAGCCCCAAACAGTCACTACAGCCCCAAACAGGTCACTACAGCCCCAAACAGGTCACTACAGCCCCAAACAGTCACTACAGCCCCAAACAGTCACTACAGCCCCAAACAGACAGGTCACTACAGCCCCAAACAGGTCACTACAGCCCCAAACAGTCACTACAGCCCCAAACAGTCACTACAGCCCCAAACAGACAGGTCACTACAGCCCCAAACAGTCACTACAGCCCCAAACAGGTAACTACAGCCCCAAACAGGTCACTACAGCCCCAAACAGGTCCACTACAGCCCCAAACAGTCACTACAGCCCCAAACAGGTCACTACAGCCCCAAACAGGTCCACTACAGCCCCAAACAGACAGGTCACTACAGCCCCAAACAGTCACTACAGCCCCAAAAAGACAGGTCACTACAGCCCCAAACAGTCACTACAGCCCCAAACAGTCACTACAGCCCCAAACAGACACTACAGCCCCAAACAGTCACTACAGCCCCAACCAGACACTACAGCCCCAAACAGACACTACAGCCCCAAACAGTCACTACAGCCCCAAACAGGTCACTACAGCCCCAAACAGCCACTACAGCCCCAAACAGGCCACTACAGCCCCAAACAGGTAACTACAGCCCCAAACAGGCCACTACAGCCCCAAACAGGTAACTACAGCCCCAAACAGGTCACTACAGCCCCAAACAGGTCCACTACAGCCCCAAACAGTCACTACTGCCCCAAACAGGTAACTACAGCCCCAAACAGTCACTACAGCCCCAAACAGGTCACTACAGCCCCAAACGGGCCACTACAGCCCCAAACAGGTCACTACAGCCCCAAACAGACAGGTCACTACAGCCCCAAACAGTCACTACAGCCCCAAACAGTCACTACAGCCCCAAACAGGTAACTACAGCCCCAAACAGACAGGTCACTACAGCCCCAAACAGTCACTACAAACAGGTCACTACAGCCCCACACAGGTCACTACAAACAGGTCACTACAAACAGGTCACTACAGCCCCAAACAGTCACTACAGCCCCAAACAGGCAACTACAACCCCAAACAGGTCACTACAGCCCCAAACAGGTCACTACAGCCCCAAACAGTCACTACAGCCCCAAACAGGTCACTACAGCCCCAAACAGGTCACTACAGCCCCAAACAGTCACTACAGCCCCAGACAGGTCACTACAGCCCCAAACAGTCACTACAGCCCCAAACAGACAGGTCACTACAGCCCCAAACAGTCACTACAGCCCCAAACAGGTAACTACAGCCCCAAACAGGTCACTACAGCCCCAAACAGTCACTACAACCCCAAACAGTCACTACAGCCCCAAACAGGTCACTACAGCCTCAAACAGGTCACTACAGCCCCAAACAGTCACTACAGCCCCAAACAGGTCACTACAGCCCCAAACAGGTCACTACAGCCCCAAACAGTCACTACAGCCCCAAACAGTCACTACAGCCCCAAACAGACAGGTCACTACAGCCCCAAACAGGTCACTACAGCCCCAAACAGTCACTACAGCCCCAAACAGTTAACTACAGCCCCAAACAGGTCACTACAGCCCCAAACAGGTCCACTACAGCCCCAAACAGTCACTACAGCCCCAAACAGGTCACTACAGCCCCAAACAGGTCCACTACAGCCCCAAACAGACATGTCACTACAGCCCCAAACAGTCACTACAGCCCCAAACAGACAGGTCACTACAGCCCCAAACAGTCACTACAGCCCCAAACAGTCACTACAGCCCCAAACAGACACTACAGCCCCAAACAGTCACTACAGCCCTAAACAGGCCACTACAGCCCCAAACAGTCACTACAGCCCCAAACAGACACTACAGCCCCAAACAGGTAACTACAGCCCCAAACAGGTCACTACAGCCCCAAACAGTCACTACAGCCCCAAACAGGTCACTACAGCCCCAAACAGGTCACTACAGCCCCAAACAGTCACTACAGCCCCAAACATGTCACTACAGCCCCAAACAGGTCACTACAGCCCCAAACAGTCACTACAGCCCCAGACAGGTCACTACAGCCCCAAACAGTCACTACAGCCCCAAACAGACAGGTCACTACAGCCCCAAACAGTCACTACAGCCCCAAACAGGTAACTACAGCCCCAAACAGGTCACTACAGCCCCAAACAGTCACTACAGCCCCAAACAGGTCACTACAGCCCCAAACAGGTCACTACAGCCCCAAACAGTCACTACAGCCCCAAACAGGTCACTACAGCCCCAAACAGGTCACTACAGCCCCAAACAGTCACTACAGCCCCAAACAGGTCACTACAGCCCCAAACAGTCACTACAGCCCCAAACGGACAGGTCACTACAGCCCCAAACAGTCACTACAGCCCCAAACAGGTAACTACAGCCCCAAACAGACAGGTCACTACAGCCCCAAACAGTCACTACAAACAGGTCACTACAGCCCCACACAGGTCACTACAAACAGGTCACTACAAACAGGTCACTACAGCCCCAAACAGTCACTACAGCCCCAAACAGGCAACTACAACCCCAAACAGGTCACTACAGCCCCAAACAGGTCACTACAGCCCCAAACAGTCACTACAGCCCCAAACAGGTCACTACAGCCCCAAACAGGTCACTACAGCCCCAAACAGTCACTACAGCCCCAGACAGGTCACTACAGCCCCAAACAGTCACTACAGCCCCAAACAGACAGGTCACTACAGCCCCAAACAGTCACTACAGCCCCAAACAGGTAACTACAGCCCCAAACAGGTCACTACAGCCCCAAACAGTCACTACAACCCCAAACAGTCACTACAGCCCCAAACAGGTCACTACAGCCTCAAACAGGTCACTACAGCCCCAAACAGTCACTACAGCCCCAAACAGGTCACTACAGCCCCAAACAGGTCACTACAGCCCCAAACAGTCACTACAGCCCCAAACAGTCACTACAGCCCCAAACAGACAGGTCACTACAGCCCCAAACAGGTCACTACAGCCCCAAACAGTCACTACAGCCCCAAACAGTCACTACAGCCCCAAACAGACAGGTCACTACAGCCCCAAACAGTCACTACAGCCCCAAACAGGTAACTACAGCCCCAAACAGGTCACTACAGCCCCAAACAGGTCCACTACAGCCCCAAACAGTCACTACAGCCCCAAACAGGTCACTACAGCCCCAAACAGGTCCACTACAGCCCCAAACAGACAGGTCACTACAGCCCCAAACAGTCACTACAGCCCCAAAAAGACAGGTCACTACAGCCCCAAACAGTCACTACAGCCCCAAACAGTCACTACAGCCCCAAACAGACACTACAGCCCCAAACAGTCACTACAGCCCCAACCAGACACTACAGCCCCAAACAGACACTACAGCCCCAAACAGTCACTACAGCCCCAAACAGGTCACTACAGCCCCAAACAGCCACTACAGCCCCAAACAGGCCACTACAGCCCCAAACAGGTAACTACAGCCCCAAACAGGCCACTACAGCCCCAAACAGGTAACTACAGCCCCAAACAGGTCACTACAGCCCCAAACAGGTCCACTACAGCCCCAAACAGTCACTACTGCCCCAAACAGGTAACTACAGCCCCAAACAGTCACTACAGCCCCAAACAGGTCACTACAGCCCCAAACGGGCCACTACAGCCCCAAACAGGTCACTACAGCCCCAAACAGACAGGTCACTACAGCCCCAAACAGTCACTACAGCCCCAAACAGTCACTACAGCCCCAAACAGGTAACTACAGCCCCAAACAGGTCACTACAGCCCCAAACAGTCACTACAGCCCCAAACAGGTCACTACAGCCTCAAACAGGTCACTACAGCCCCAAACAGTCACTACAGCCCCAAACAGGTCACTACAGCCCCAAACAGGTCACTACAGCCCCAAACAGTCACTACAGCCCCAAACAGTTAACTACAGCCCCAAACAGGTCACTACAGCCCCAAACAGGTCCACTACAGCCCCAAACAGTCACTACAGCCCAAAACAGGTCACTACAGCTACAAACAGGTCCACTACAGCCCCAAACAGACAGGTCACTACAGCCCCAAACAGTCACTACAGCCCCAAACAGACAGGTCACTACAGCCCCAAACAGTCACTACAGCCCCAAACAGTCACTACAGCCCCAAACAGACACTACAGCCCCAAACAGTCACTACAGCCCCAAACAGGTCACTACAGCCCCAAACAGGTCACTACAGCCCCAAACAGTCACTACAGCCCCAAACAGTCACTACAGCCCCAAACAGACAGGTCACTACAGCCCCAAACAGTCACTACAGCCCCAAACAGGTAACTACAGCCCCAAACAGTCACTACAGCCCCAAACAGGTCACTACAGCCCCAAACAGGTCCACTACAGCCCCAAACAGACAGGTCACTACAGCCCCAAACAGTCACTACAGCCCCAAAAAGACAGGTCACTACAGCCCCAAACAGTCACTACAGCCCCAAACAGTCACTACAGCCCCAAACAGACACTACAGCCCCAAACAGTCACTACAGCCCCAACCAGACACTACAGCCCCAAACAGACACTACAGCCCCAAACAGTCACTACAGCCCCAAACAGGTCACTACAGCCCCAAACAGTCACTACATCCCCAAACAGACAGGTCACTACAGCCCCAAACAGTCACTACAGCCCCAAACAGGTCACTACAGCCCCAAACAGTCACTACAGCCCCAAACAGACAGGTCACTACAGCCCCAAACAGTCACTACAGCCCCAAACAGGTCACTACAGCCCCAAACAGGCCACTACAGCCCCAAACAGGTCACTACAGCCCCAAACAGTCACTAGAGCCCCAAACAGGTAACTACAGCCCCAAACAGGTCACTACAGCCCCAAACAGTCACTACAGCCCCAAACAGGTCACTACAGCCCCAAACAGGTCACTACAGCCCCAAACAGGTCCACTACAGCCCCAAACAGTCACTACAGCCCCAAACAGTCACTACAGCCACAAACAGGTCACTACAGCCCCAAACAGGTCACTACAGCCCCAAACAGACATGTCACTACAGCCCCAAACAGTCACTACAGCCCCAAACAGGTAACTACAGCCCCAAACAGGTCACTACAGCCCCAAACAGGTCACTACAGCCCCAAACAGTCACTACAGCCCCAAACAGGCCACTACAGCCCCAAACAGTCACTACAGCCCCAAACAGACACTACAGCCCCAAACAGGTAACTACAGCCCCAAACAGTCACTACAGCCCCAAACAGGTCACTACAGCCCCAAACAGGTCACTACAGCCCCAAACAGTCACTACAGCCCCAAACAGGTCACTACAGCCCCAAACAGGTCACTACAGCCCCAAACAGTCACTACAGCCCCAGACAGGTCACTACAGCCCCAAACAGTCACTACAGCCCCAAACAGACAGGTCACTACAGCCCCAAACAGTCACTACAGCCCCAAACAGGTAACTACAGCCCCAAACAGGTCACTACAGCCCCAAACAGTCACTACAGCCCCAAACAGGTCACTACAGCCTCAAACAGGTCACTACAGCCCCAAACAGTCACTACAGCCCCAAACAGGTCACTACAGCCCCAAACAGGTCACTACAGCCCCAAACAGTCACTACAGCCCCAAACAGGTCACTACAGCCCCAAACAGTCACTACAGCCCCAAACAGACAGGTCACTACAGCCCCAAACAGTCACTACAGCCCCAAACAGGTAACTACAGCCCCAAACAGGTCACTACAGCCCCAAACAGGTCCACTACAGCCTCAAACAGTCACTACAGCCCCAAACAGGTCACTACAGCCCCAAACAGGTCCACTACAGCCCCAAACAGACAGGTCACTACAGCCCCAAACAGTCACTACAGCCCCAAACAGACAGGTCACTACAGCCCCAAACAGTCACTACAGCCCCAAACAGTCACTACAGCCCCAAACAGACACTACAGCCCCAAACAGTCACTACAGCCCCAACCAGACACTACAGCCCCAAACAGACACTACAGCCCCAAACAGTCACTACAGCCCCAAACCGGCCACTACAGCCCCAAACAGGTCACTACAGCCCCAAACAGGCCACTACAGCCCCAAACAGGCCACTACAGCCCCAAACAGGTAACTACAGCCCCAAACAGGTAACTACAGCCCCAAACAGGCCACTACAGCCCCAAACAGGTCCACTACAGCCCCACACAGTCACTACAGCCCCAAACAGGTAACTACAGCCCCAAACAGTCACTACAGCCCCAAACACGTACACTACAGCCCCAAACAGGGTCACTACAGCCCCAAACAGGTCACTACAGCCCCAAACAGGTCACTACAGCCCCAAACAGTCACTGCAGCCCCAAACAGGTCACTACAGCCCCAAACAGGTCACTACAGCCCCAAACAGTCACTACAGCCCCAAACAGGTCACTACAGCCCCAAACAGTCACTACAGCCCCAAACAGACAGGTCACTACAGCCCCAAACAGTCACTACAGCCCCAAACAGTTAACTACAGCCCCAAACAGGTCACTACAGCCCCAAACAGGTCCACTACAGCCCCAAACAGTCACTACAGCCCCAAACAGGTCACTACAGCCCCAAACAGGTCCACTACAGCCCCAAACAGACATGTCACTACAGCCCCAAACAGTCACTACAGCCCCAAACAGACAGGTCACTACAGCCCCAAACAGTCACTACAGCCCCAAACAGTCACTACAGCCCCAAACAGACACTACAGCCCCAAACAGTCACTACAGCCCTAAACAGGCCACTACAGCCCCAAACAGTCACTACAGCCCCAAACAGACACTACAGCCCCAAACAGGTAACTACAGCCCCAAACAGGTCACTACAGCCCCAAACAGTCACTACAGCCCCAAACAGGTCACTACAGCCCCAAACAGGTCACTACAGCCCCAAACAGTCACTACAGCCCCAAACATGTCACTACAGCCCCAAACAGGTCACTACAGCCCCAAACAGTCACTACAGCCCCAGACAGGTCACTACAGCCCCAAACAGACAGGTCACTACAGCCCCAAACAGACAGGTCACTACAGCCCCAAACAGTCACTACAGCCCCAAACAGGTAACTACAGCCCCAAACAGGTCACTACAGCCCCAAACAGTCACTACAGCCCCAAACAGGTCACTACAGCCCCAAACAGGTCACTACAGCCCCAAACAGTCACTACAGCCCCAAACAGGTCACTACAGCCCCAAACAGTCACTACAGCCCCAAACAGACAGGTCACTACAGCCCCAAACAGGTCACTACAGCCCCAAACAGTCACTACAGCCCCAAACAGTCACTACAGCCCCAAACAGACAGGTCACTACAGCCCCAAACAGTCACTACAGCCCCAAACAGGTAACTACAGCCCCAAACAGGTCACTACAGCCCCAAACAGGTCCACTACAGCCCCAAACAGTCACTACAGCCCCAAACAGGTCACTACAGCCCCAAACAGGTCCACTACAGCCCCAAACAGACAGGTCACTACAGCCCCAAACAGTCACTACAGCCCCAAAAAGACAGGTCACTACAGCCCCAAACAGTCACTACAGCCCCAAACAGTCACTACAGCCCCAAACAGACACTACAGCCCCAAACAGTCACTACAGCCCCAACCAGACACTACAGCCCCAAACAGACACTACAGCCCCAAACAGTCACTACAGCCCCAAACAGGTCACTACAGCCCCAAACAGCCACTACAGCCCCAAACAGGCCACTACAGCCCCAAACAGGTAACTACAGCCCCAAACAGGCCACTACAGCCCCAAACAGGTAACTACAGCCCCAAACAGGTCACTACAGCCCCAAACAGGTCCACTACAGCCCCAAACAGTCACTACTGCCCCAAACAGGTAACTACAGCCCCAAACAGTCACTACAGCCCCAAACAGGTCACTACAGCCCCAAACGGGCCACTACAGCCCCAAACAGGTCACTACAGCCCCAAACAGACAGGTCACTACAGCCCCAAACAGTCACTACTGCCCCAAACAGGTAACTACAGCCCCAAACAGTCACTACAGCCCCAAACAGGTCACTACAGCCTCAAACAGGTCACTACAGCCCCAAACAGTCACTACAGCCCCAAACAGGTCACTACAGCCCCAAACAGGTCACTACAGCCCCAAACAGTCACTACAGCCCCAAACAGGTCACTACAGCCCCAAACAGTCACTACAGCCCCAAACAGACAGGTCACTACAGCCCCAAACAGTCACTACAGCCCCAAACAGTTAACTACAGCCCCAAACAGGTCACTACAGCCCCAAACAGGTCCACTACAGCCCCAAACAGTCACTACAGCCCAAAACAGGTCACTACAGCTACAAACAGGTCCACTACAGCCCCAAACAGACAGGTCACTACAGCCCCAAACAGTCACTACAGCCCCAAACAGACAGGTCACTACAGCCCCAAACAGTCACTACAGCCCCAAACAGTCACTACAGCCCCAAACAGACACTACAGCCCCAAACAGTCACTACAGCCCCAAACAGGTCACTACAGCCCCAAACAGGTCACTACAGCCCCAAACAGTCACTACAGCCCCAAACAGTCACTACAGCCCCAAACAGACAGGTCACTACAGCCCCAAACAGTCACTACAGCCCCAAACAGGTAACTACAGCCCCAAACAGTCACTACAGCCCCAAACAGGTCACTACAGCCCCAAACAGGTCCACTACAGCCCCAAACAGACAGGTCACTACAGCCCCAAACAGTCACTACAGCCCCAAAAAGACAGGTCACTACAGCCCCAAACAGTCACTACAGCCCCAAACAGTCACTACAGCCCCAAACAGACACTACAGCCCCAAACAGTCACTACAGCCCCAACCAGACACTACAGCCCCAAACAGACACTACAGCCCCAAACAGTCACTACAGCCCCAAACAGGTCACTACAGCCCCAAACAGTCACTACATCCCCAAACAGACAGGTCACTACAGCCCCAAACAGTCACTACAGCCCCAAACAGGTCACTACAGCCCCAAACAGTCACTACAGCCCCAAACAGACAGGTCACTACAGCCCCAAACAGTCACTACAGCCCCAAACAGGTCACTACAGCCCCAAACAGGCCACTACAGCCCCAAACAGGTCACTACAGCCCCAAACAGTCACTAGAGCCCCAAACAGGTAACTACAGCCCCAAACAGGTCACTACAGCCCCAAACAGTCACTACAGCCCCAAACAGGTCACTACAGCCCCAAACAGGTCACTACAGCCCCAAACAGGTCCACTACAGCCCCAAACAGGCCACTACAGCCCCAAACAGCCCACTACAGCCCCAAACAGACAGGTCACTACAGCCCCAAACAGTCACTACAGCCCCAAACAGACATGTCACTACAGCCCCAAACAGTCACTACAGCCCCAAACAGGTAACTACAGCCCCAAACAGGTCACTACAGCCCCAAACAGGTCACTACAGCCCCAAACAGTCACTACAGCCCCAAACAGGCCACTACAGCCCCAAACAGTCACTACAGCCCCAAACAGACACTACAGCCCCAAACAGGTAACTACAGCCCCAAACAGTCACTACAGCCCCAAACAGGTCACTACAGCCCCAAACAGGTCACTACAGCCCCAAACAGTCACTACAGCCCCAAACAGGTCACTACAGCCCCAAACAGGTCACTACAGCCCCAAACAGTCACTACAGCCCCAGACAGGTCACTACAGCCCCAAACAGTCACTACAGCCCCAAACAGACAGGTCACTACAGCCCCAAACAGTCACTACAGCCCCAAACAGGTAACTACAGCCCCAAACAGGTCACTACAGCCCCAAACAGTCACTACAGCCCCAAACAGGTCACTACAGCCTCAAACAGGTCACTACAGCCCCAAACAGTCACTACAGCCCCAAACAGGTCACTACAGCCCCAAACAGGTCACTACAGCCCCAAACAGTCACTACAGCCCCAAACAGGTCACTACAGCCCCAAACAGTCACTACAGCCCCAAACAGACAGGTCACTACAGCCCCAAACAGTCACTACAGCCCCAAACAGGTAACTACAGCCCCAAACAGGTCACTACAGCCCCAAACAGGTCCACTACAGCCTCAAACAGTCACTACAGCCCCAAACAGGTCACTACAGCCCCAAACAGGTCCACTACAGCCCCAAACAGACAGGTCACTACAGCCCCAAACAGTCACTACAGCCCCAAACAGACAGGTCACTACAGCCCCAAACAGTCACTACAGCCCCAAACAGTCACTACAGCCCCAAACAGACACTACAGCCCCAAACAGTCACTACAGCCCCAACCAGACACTACAGCCCCAAACAGACACTACAGCCCCAAACAGTCACTACAGCCCCAAACCGGCCACTACAGCCCCAAACAGGTCACTACAGCCCCAAACAGGCCACTACAGCCCCAAACAGGCCACTACAGCCCCAAACAGGTAACTACAGCCCCAAACAGGTAACTACAGCCCCAAACAGGCCACTACAGCCCCAAACAGGTCCACTACAGCCCCACACAGTCACTACAGCCCCAAACAGGTAACTACAGCCCCAAACAGTCACTACAGCCCCAAACACGTACACTACAGCCCCAAACAGGGTCACTACAGCCCCAAACAGGTCACTACAGCCCCAAACAGGTCACTACAGCCCCAAACAGTCACTGCAGCCCCAAACAGGTCACTACAGCCCCAAACAGGTCACTACAGCCCCAAACAGTCACTACAGCCCCAAACAGGTCACTACAGCCCCAAACAGTCACTACAGCCCCAAACAGACAGGTCACTACAGCCCCAAACAGTCACTACAGCCCCAAACAGTTAACTACAGCCCCAAACAGGTCACTACAGCCCCAAACAGGTCCACTACAGCCCCAAACAGTCACTACAGCCCCAAACAGGTCACTACAGCCCCAAACAGGTCCACTACAGCCCCAAACAGACATGTCACTACAGCCCCAAACAGTCACTACAGCCCCAAACAGACAGGTCACTACAGCCCCAAACAGTCACTACAGCCCCAAACAGTCACTACAGCCCCAAACAGACACTACAGCCCCAAACAGTCACTACAGCCCTAAACAGGCCACTACAGCCCCAAACAGTCACTACAGCCCCAAACAGACACTACAGCCCCAAACAGGTAACTACAGCCCCAAACAGGTCACTACAGCCCCAAACAGTCACTACAGCCCCAAACAGGTCACTACAGCCCCAAACAGGTCACTACAGCCCCAAACAGTCACTACAGCCCCAAACATGTCACTACAGCCCCAAACAGGTCACTACAGCCCCAAACAGTCACTACAGCCCCAGACAGGTCACTACAGCCCCAAACAGACAGGTCACTACAGCCCCAAACAGACAGGTCACTACAGCCCCAAACAGTCACTACAGCCCCAAACAGGTAACTACAGCCCCAAACAGGTCACTACAGCCCCAAACAGTCACTACAGCCCCAAACAGGTCACTACAGCCCCAAACAGGTCACTACAGCCCCAAACAGTCACTACAGCCCCAAACAGGTCACTACAGCCCCAAACAGGTCACTACAGCCCCAAACAGTCACTACAGCCCCAAACAGGTCACTACAGCCCCAAACAGTCACTACAGCCCCAAACGGACAGGTCACTACAGCCCCAAACAGTCACTACAGCCCCAAACAGGTAACTACAGCCCCAAACAGACAGGTCACTACAGCCCCAAACAGTCACTACAAACAGGTCACTACAGCCCCACACAGGTCACTACAAACAGGTCACTACAAACAGGTCACTACAGCCCCAAACAGTCACTACAGCCCCAAACAGGCAACTACAACCCCAAACAGGTCACTACAGCCCCAAACAGGTCACTACAGCCCCAAACAGTCACTACAGCCCCAAACAGGTCACTACAGCCCCAAACAGGTCACTACAGCCCCAAACAGTCACTACAGCCCCAGACAGGTCACTACAGCCCCAAACAGTCACTACAGCCCCAAACAGACAGGTCACTACAGCCCCAAACAGTCACTACAGCCCCAAACAGGTAACTACAGCCCCAAACAGGTCACTACAGCCCCAAACAGTCACTACAACCCCAAACAGTCACTACAGCCCCAAACAGGTCACTACAGCCTCAAACAGGTCACTACAGCCCCAAACAGTCACTACAGCCCCAAACAGGTCACTACAGCCCCAAACAGGTCACTACAGCCCCAAACAGTCACTACAGCCCCAAACAGTCACTACAGCCCCAAACAGACAGGTCACTACAGCCCCAAACAGGTCACTACAGCCCCAAACAGTCACTACAGCCCCAAACAGTCACTACAGCCCCAAACAGACAGGTCACTACAGCCCCAAACAGTCACTACAGCCCCAAACAGGTAACTACAGCCCCAAACAGGTCACTACAGCCCCAAACAGGTCCACTACAGCCCCAAACAGTCACTACAGCCCCAAACAGGTCACTACAGCCCCAAACAGGTCCACTACAGCCCCAAACAGACAGGTCACTACAGCCCCAAACAGTCACTACAGCCCCAAAAAGACAGGTCACTACAGCCCCAAACAGTCACTACAGCCCCAAACAGTCACTACAGCCCCAAACAGACACTACAGCCCCAAACAGTCACTACAGCCCCAACCAGACACTACAGCCCCAAACAGACACTACAGCCCCAAACAGTCACTACAGCCCCAAACAGGTCACTACAGCCCCAAACAGCCACTACAGCCCCAAACAGGCCACTACAGCCCCAAACAGGTAACTACAGCCCCAAACAGGCCACTACAGCCCCAAACAGGTAACTACAGCCCCAAACAGGTCACTACAGCCCCAAACAGGTCCACTACAGCCCCAAACAGTCACTACTGCCCCAAACAGGTAACTACAGCCCCAAACAGTCACTACAGCCCCAAACAGGTCACTACAGCCCCAAACGGGCCACTACAGCCCCAAACAGGTCACTACAGCCCCAAACAGACAGGTCACTACAGCCCCAAACAGTCACTACAGCCCCAAACAGTCACTACAGCCCCAAACAGGTAACTACAGCCCCAAACAGACAGGTCACTACAGCCCCAAACAGTCACTACAAACAGGTCACTACAGCCCCACACAGGTCACTACAAACAGGTCACTACAAACAGGTCACTACAGCCCCAAACAGTCACTACAGCCCCAAACAGGCAACTACAACCCCAAACAGGTCACTACAGCCCCAAACAGGTCACTACAGCCCCAAACAGTCACTACAGCCCCAAACAGGTCACTACAGCCCCAAACAGGTCACTACAGCCCCAAACAGTCACTACAGCCCCAGACAGGTCACTACAGCCCCAAACAGTCACTACAGCCCCAAACAGACAGGTCACTACAGCCCCAAACAGTCACTACAGCCCCAAACAGGTAACTACAGCCCCAAACAGGTCACTACAGCCCCAAACAGTCACTACAACCCCAAACAGTCACTACAGCCCCAAACAGGTCACTACAGCCTCAAACAGGTCACTACAGCCCCAAACAGTCACTACAGCCCCAAACAGGTCACTACAGCCCCAAACAGGTCACTACAGCCCCAAACAGTCACTACAGCCCCAAACAGTCACTACAGCCCCAAACAGACAGGTCACTACAGCCCCAAACAGGTCACTACAGCCCCAAACAGTCACTACAGCCCCAAACAGTTAACTACAGCCCCAAACAGGTCACTACAGCCCCAAACAGGTCCACTACAGCCCCAAACAGTCACTACAGCCCCAAACAGGTCACTACAGCCCCAAACAGGTCCACTACAGCCCCAAACAGACATGTCACTACAGCCCCAAACAGTCACTACAGCCCCAAACAGACAGGTCACTACAGCCCCAAACAGTCACTACAGCCCCAAACAGTCACTACAGCCCCAAACAGACACTACAGCCCCAAACAGTCACTACAGCCCTAAACAGGCCACTACAGCCCCAAACAGTCACTACAGCCCCAAACAGACACTACAGCCCCAAACAGGTAACTACAGCCCCAAACAGGTCACTACAGCCCCAAACAGTCACTACAGCCCCAAACAGGTCACTACAGCCCCAAACAGGTCACTACAGCCCCAAACAGTCACTACAGCCCCAAACAGGTAACTACAGCCCCAAACAGGTCACTACAGCCCCAAACAGTCACTACAGCCCCAAACAGGTCACTACAGCCCCAAACAGGTCACTACAGCCCCAAACAGTCACTACAGCCCCAAACAGGTCACTACAGCCCCAAACAGGTCACTACAGCCCCAAACAGTCACTACAGCCCCAAACAGGTCACTACAGCCCCAAACAGTCACTACAGCCCCAAACGGACAGGTCACTACAGCCCCAAACAGTCACTACAGCCCCAAACAGGTAACTACAGCCCCAAACAGACAGGTCACTACAGCCCCAAACAGTCACTACAAACAGGTCACTACAGCCCCACACAGGTCACTACAAACAGGTCACTACAAACAGGTCACTACAGCCCCAAACAGTCACTACAGCCCCAAACAGGCAACTACAACCCCAAACAGGTCACTACAGCCCCAAACAGGTCACTACAGCCCCAAACAGTCACTACAGCCCCAAACAGGTCACTACAGCCCCAAACAGGTCACTACAGCCCCAAACAGTCACTACAGCCCCAGACAGGTCACTACAGCCCCAAACAGTCACTACAGCCCCAAACAGACAGGTCACTACAGCCCCAAACAGTCACTACAGCCCCAAACAGGTAACTACAGCCCCAAACAGGTCACTACAGCCCCAAACAGTCACTACAACCCCAAACAGTCACTACAGCCCCAAACAGGTCACTACAGCCTCAAACAGGTCACTACAGCCCCAAACAGTCACTACAGCCCCAAACAGGTCACTACAGCCCCAAACAGGTCACTACAGCCCCAAACAGTCACTACAGCCCCAAACAGTCACTACAGCCCCAAACAGACAGGTCACTACAGCCCCAAACAGGTCACTACAGCCCCAAACAGTCACTACAGCCCCAAACAGTCACTACAGCCCCAAACAGACAGGTCACTACAGCCCCAAACAGTCACTACAGCCCCAAACAGGTAACTACAGCCCCAAACAGGTCACTACAGCCCCAAACAGGTCCACTACAGCCCCAAACAGTCACTACAGCCCCAAACAGGTCACTACAGCCCCAAACAGGTCCACTACAGCCCCAAACAGACAGGTCACTACAGCCCCAAACAGTCACTACAGCCCCAAAAAGACAGGTCACTACAGCCCCAAACAGTCACTACAGCCCCAAACAGTCACTACAGCCCCAAACAGACACTACAGCCCCAAACAGTCACTACAGCCCCAACCAGACACTACAGCCCCAAACAGACACTACAGCCCCAAACAGTCACTACAGCCCCAAACAGGTCACTACAGCCCCAAACAGCCACTACAGCCCCAAACAGGCCACTACAGCCCCAAACAGGTAACTACAGCCCCAAACAGGCCACTACAGCCCCAAACAGGTAACTACAGCCCCAAACAGGTCACTACAGCCCCAAACAGGTCCACTACAGCCCCAAACAGTCACTACTGCCCCAAACAGGTAACTACAGCCCCAAACAGTCACTACAGCCCCAAACAGGTCACTACAGCCCCAAACGGGCCACTACAGCCCCAAACAGGTCACTACAGCCCCAAACAGACAGGTCACTACAGCCCCAAACAGTCACTACAGCCCCAAACAGTCACTACAGCCCCAAACAGGTAACTACAGCCCCAAACAGGTCACTACAGCCCCAAACAGTCACTACAGCCCCAAACAGGTCACTACAGCCTCAAACAGGTCACTACAGCCCCAAACAGTCACTACAGCCCCAAACAGGTCACTACAGCCCCAAACAGGTCACTACAGCCCCAAACAGTCACTACAGCCCCAAACAGGTCACTACAGCCCCAAACAGTCACTACAGCCCCAAACAGACAGGTCACTACAGCCCCAAACAGTCACTACAGCCCCAAACAGTTAACTACAGCCCCAAACAGGTCACTACAGCCCCAAACAGGTCCACTACAGCCCCAAACAGTCACTACAGCCCAAAACAGGTCACTACAGCTCCAAACAGGTCCACTACAGCCCCAAACAGACAGGTCACTACAGCCCCAAACAGTCACTACAGCCCCAAACAGACAGGTCACTACAGCCCCAAACAGTCACTACAGCCCCAAACAGTCACTACAGCCCCAAACAGACACTACAGCCCCAAACAGTCACTACAGCCCCAACCAGACACTACAGCCGCAAACAGACACTACAGCCCCAAACAGGTAACTACAGCCCCAAACAGGTCACTACAGCCCCAAACAGGTCACTACAGCCCCAAACAGTCACTACAGCCCCAAACAGGCCACTACAGCCCCAAACAGTCACTACAGCCCCAAACAGACACTACAGCCCCAAACAGGTAACTACAGCCCCAAACAGTCACTACAGCCCCAAACAGGTCACTACAGCCCCAAACAGGTCACTACAGCCCCAAACAGTCACTACAGCCCCAAACAGGTCACTACAGCCCCAAACAGGTCACTACAGCCCCAAACAGTCACTACAGCCCCAGACAGGTCACTACAGCCCCAAACAGTCACTACAGCCCCAAACAGACAGGTCACTACAGCCCCAAACAGTCACTACAGCCCCAAACAGGTAACTACAGCCCCAAACAGGTCACTACAGCCCCAAACAGTCACTACAGCCCCAAACAGGTCACTACAGCCTCAAACAGGTCACTACAGCCCCAAACAGTCACTACAGCCCCAAACAGGTCACTACAGCCCCAAACAGGTCACTACAGCCCCAAACAGTCACTACAGCCCCAAACAGGTCACTACAGCCCCAAACAGTCACTACAGCCCCAAACAGACAGGTCACTACAGCCCCAAACAGTCACTACAGCCCCAAACAGGTAACTACAGCCCCAAACAGGTCACTACAGCCCCAAACAGGTCCACTACAGCCTCAAACAGTCACTACAGCCCCAAACAGGTCACTACAGCCCCAAACAGGTCCACTACAGCCCCAAACAGACAGGTCACTACAGCCCCAAACAGTCACTACAGCCCCAAACAGACAGGTCACTACAGCCCCAAACAGTCACTACAGCCCCAAACAGTCACTACAGCCCCAAACAGACACTACAGCCCCAAACAGTCACTACAGCCCCAACCAGACACTACAGCCCCAAACAGACACTACAGCCCCAAACAGTCACTACAGCCCCAAACCGGCCACTACAGCCCCAAACAGGTCACTACAGCCCCAAACAGGCCACTACAGCCCCAAACAGGCCACTACAGCCCCAAACAGGTAACTACAGCCCCAAACAGGTAACTACAGCCCCAAACAGGCCACTACAGCCCCAAACAGGTCCACTACAGCCCCACACAGTCACTACAGCCCCAAACAGGTAACTACAGCCCCAAACAGTCACTACAGCCCCAAACACGTACACTACAGCCCCAAACAGGGTCACTACAGCCCCAAACAGGTCACTACAGCCCCAAACAGGTCACTACAGCCCCAAACAGTCACTGCAGCCCCAAACAGGTCACTACAGCCCCAAACAGGTCACTACAGCCCCAAACAGTCACTACAGCCCCAAACAGGTCACTACAGCCCCAAACAGTCACTACAGCCCCAAACAGACAGGTCACTACAGCCCCAAACAGTCACTACAGCCCCAAACAGTTAACTACAGCCCCAAACAGGTCACTACAGCCCCAAACAGGTCCACTACAGCCCCAAACAGTCACTACAGCCCCAAACAGGTCACTACAGCCCCAAACAGGTCCACTACAGCCCCAAACAGACATGTCACTACAGCCCCAAACAGTCACTACAGCCCCAAACAGACAGGTCACTACAGCCCCAAACAGTCACTACAGCCCCAAACAGTCACTACAGCCCCAAACAGACACTACAGCCCCAAACAGTCACTACAGCCCTAAACAGGCCACTACAGCCCCAAACAGTCACTACAGCCCCAAACAGACACTACAGCCCCAAACAGGTAACTACAGCCCCAAACAGGTCACTACAGCCCCAAACAGTCACTACAGCCCCAAACAGGTCACTACAGCCCCAAACAGGTCACTACAGCCCCAAACAGTCACTACAGCCCCAAACATGTCACTACAGCCCCAAACAGGTCACTACAGCCCCAAACAGTCACTACAGCCCCAGACAGGTCACTACAGCCCCAAACAGACAGGTCACTACAGCCCCAAACAGACAGGTCACTACAGCCCCAAACAGTCACTACAGCCCCAAACAGGTAACTACAGCCCCAAACAGGTCACTACAGCCCCAAACAGTCACTACAGCCCCAAACAGGTCACTACAGCCCCAAACAGGTCACTACAGCCCCAAACAGTCACTACAGCCCCAAACAGGTCACTACAGCCCCAAACAGGTCACTACAGCCCCAAACAGTCACTACAGCCCCAAACAGGTCACTACAGCCCCAAACAGTCACTACAGCCCCAAACGGACAGGTCACTACAGCCCCAAACAGTCACTACAGCCCCAAACAGGTAACTACAGCCCCAAACAGACAGGTCACTACAGCCCCAAACAGTCACTACAAACAGGTCACTACAGCCCCACACAGGTCACTACAAACAGGTCACTACAAACAGGTCACTACAGCCCCAAACAGTCACTACAGCCCCAAACAGGCAACTACAACCCCAAACAGGTCACTACAGCCCCAAACAGGTCACTACAGCCCCAAACAGTCACTACAGCCCCAAACAGGTCACTACAGCCCCAAACAGGTCACTACAGCCCCAAACAGTCACTACAGCCCCAGACAGGTCACTACAGCCCCAAACAGTCACTACAGCCCCAAACAGACAGGTCACTACAGCCCCAAACAGTCACTACAGCCCCAAACAGGTAACTACAGCCCCAAACAGGTCACTACAGCCCCAAACAGTCACTACAACCCCAAACAGTCACTACAGCCCCAAACAGGTCACTACAGCCTCAAACAGGTCACTACAGCCCCAAACAGTCACTACAGCCCCAAACAGGTCACTACAGCCCCAAACAGGTCACTACAGCCCCAAACAGTCACTACAGCCCCAAACAGTCACTACAGCCCCAAACAGACAGGTCACTACAGCCCCAAACAGGTCACTACAGCCCCAAACAGTCACTACAGCCCCAAACAGTCACTACAGCCCCAAACAGACAGGTCACTACAGCCCCAAACAGTCACTACAGCCCCAAACAGGTAACTACAGCCCCAAACAGGTCACTACAGCCCCAAACAGGTCCACTACAGCCCCAAACAGTCACTACAGCCCCAAACAGGTCACTACAGCCCCAAACAGGTCCACTACAGCCCCAAACAGACAGGTCACTACAGCCCCAAACAGTCACTACAGCCCCAAAAAGACAGGTCACTACAGCCCCAAACAGTCACTACAGCCCCAAACAGTCACTACAGCCCCAAACAGACACTACAGCCCCAAACAGTCACTACAGCCCCAACCAGACACTACAGCCCCAAACAGACACTACAGCCCCAAACAGTCACTACAGCCCCAAACAGGTCACTACAGCCCCAAACAGCCACTACAGCCCCAAACAGGCCACTACAGCCCCAAACAGGTAACTACAGCCCCAAACAGGTCACTACAGCCCCAAACAGGTCCACTACAGCCCCAAACAGTCACTACTGCCCCAAACAGGTAACTACAGCCCCAAACAGTCACTACAGCCCCAAACAGGTCACTACAGCCCCAAACGGGCCACTACAGCCCCAAACAGGTCACTACAGCCCCAAACAGACAGGTCACTACAGCCCCAAACAGTCACTACAGCCCCAAACAGTCACTACAGCCCCAAACAGGTAACTACAGCCCCAAACAGACAGGTCACTACAGCCCCAAACAGTCACTACAAACAGGTCACTACAGCCCCACACAGGTCACTACAAACAGGTCACTACAAACAGGTCACTACAGCCCCAAACAGTCACTACAGCCCCAAACAGGCAACTACAACCCCAAACAGGTCACTACAGCCCCAAACAGGTCACTACAGCCCCAAACAGTCACTACAGCCCCAAACAGGTCACTACAGCCCCAAACAGGTCACTACAGCCCCAAACAGTCACTACAGCCCCAGACAGGTCACTACAGCCCCAAACAGTCACTACAGCCCCAAACAGACAGGTCACTACAGCCCCAAACAGTCACTACAGCCCCAAACAGGTAACTACAGCCCCAAACAGGTCACTACAGCCCCAAACAGTCACTACAACCCCAAACAGTCACTACAGCCCCAAACAGGTCACTACAGCCTCAAACAGGTCACTACAGCCCCAAACAGTCACTACAGCCCCAAACAGGTCACTACAGCCCCAAACAGGTCACTACAGCCCCAAACAGTCACTACAGCCCCAAACAGTCACTACAGCCCCAAACAGA
Organism: Notolepis coatsorum; assembly: GCF_963971535.1. Taxonomy (NCBI): domain Eukaryota; kingdom Metazoa; phylum Chordata; class Actinopteri; order Aulopiformes; family Paralepididae; genus Notolepis; species Notolepis coatsorum. The sequence goes on from NW_028174666.1 coordinate 295,700, forward strand.
CAGGTCACTACAGCCCCAAACAGGTCACTACAGCCCCAAACAGTCACTACAGCCCCAAACAGTTAACTACAGCCCCAAACAGGTCACTACAGCCCCAAACAGGTCCACTACAGCCCCAAACAGTCACTACAGCCCCAAACAGGTCACTACAGCCCCAAACAGGTCCACTACAGCCCCAAACAGACATGTCACTACAGCCCCAAACAGTCACTACAGCCCCAAACAGACAGGTCACTACAGCCCCAAACAGTCACTACAGCCCCAAACAGTCACTACAGCCCCAAACAGACACTACAGCCCCAAACAGTCACTACAGCCCTAAACAGGCCACTACAGCCCCAAACAGTCACTACAGCCCCAAACAGACACTACAGCCCCAAACAGGTAACTACAGCCCCAAACAGGTCACTACAGCCCCAAACAGTCACTACAGCCCCAAACAGGTCACTACAGCCCCAAACAGGTCACTACAGCCCCAAACAGTCACTACAGCCCCAAACATGTCACTACAGCCCCAAACAGGTCACTACAGCCCCAAACAGTCACTACAGCCCCAGACAGGTCACTACAGCCCCAAACAGTCACTACAGCCCCAAACAGACAGGTCACTACAGCCCCAAACAGTCACTACAGCCCCAAACAGGTAACTACAGCCCCAAACAGGTCACTACAGCCCCAAACAGTCACTACAGCCCCAAACAGGTCACTACAGCCCCAAACAGGTCACTACAGCCCCAAACAGTCACTACAGCCCCAAACAGGTCACTACAGCCCCAAACAGGTCACTACAGCCCCAAACAGTCACTACAGCCCCAAACAGGTCACTACAGCCCCAAACAGTCACTACAGCCCCAAACGGACAGGTCACTACAGCCCCAAACAGTCACTACAGCCCCAAACAGGTAACTACAGCCCCAAACAGACAGGTCACTACAGCCCCAAACAGTCACTACAAACAGGTCACTACAGCCCCACACAGGTCACTACAAACAGGTCACTACAAACAGGTCACTACAGCCCCAAACAGTCACTACAGCCCCAAACAGGCAACTACAACCCCAAACAGGTCACTACAGCCCCAAACAGGTCACTACAGCCCCAAACAGTCACTACAGCCCCAAACAGGTCACTACAGCCCCAAACAGGTCACTACAGCCCCAAACAGTCACTACAGCCCCAGACAGGTCACTACAGCCCCAAACAGTCACTACAGCCCCAAACAGACAGGTCACTACAGCCCCAAACAGTCACTACAGCCCCAAACAGGTAACTACAGCCCCAAACAGGTCACTACAGCCCCAAACAGTCACTACAACCCCAAACAGTCACTACAGCCCCAAACAGGTCACTACAGCCTCAAACAGGTCACTACAGCCCCAAACAGTCACTACAGCCCCAAACAGGTCACTACAGCCCCAAACAGGTCACTACAGCCCCAAACAGTCACTACAGCCCCAAACAGTCACTACAGCCCCAAACAGACAGGTCACTACAGCCCCAAACAGGTCACTACAGCCCCAAACAGTCACTACAGCCCCAAACAGTCACTACAGCCCCAAACAGACAGGTCACTACAGCCCCAAACAGTCACTACAGCCCCAAACAGGTAACTACAGCCCCAAACAGGTCACTACAGCCCCAAACAGGTCCACTACAGCCCCAAACAGTCACTACAGCCCCAAACAGGTCACTACAGCCCCAAACAGGTCCACTACAGCCCCAAACAGACAGGTCACTACAGCCCCAAACAGTCACTACAGCCCCAAAAAGACAGGTCACTACAGCCCCAAACAGTCACTACAGCCCCAAACAGTCACTACAGCCCCAAACAGACACTACAGCCCCAAACAGTCACTACAGCCCCAACCAGACACTACAGCCCCAAACAGACACTACAGCCCCAAACAGTCACTACAGCCCCAAACAGGTCACTACAGCCCCAAACAGCCACTACAGCCCCAAACAGGCCACTACAGCCCCAAACAGGTAACTACAGCCCCAAACAGGCCACTACAGCCCCAAACAGGTAACTACAGCCCCAAACAGGTCACTACAGCCCCAAACAGGTCCACTACAGCCCCAAACAGTCACTACTGCCCCAAACAGGTAACTACAGCCCCAAACAGTCACTACAGCCCCAAACAGGTCACTACAGCCCCAAACGGGCCACTACAGCCCCAAACAGGTCACTACAGCCCCAAACAGACAGGTCACTACAGCCCCAAACAGTCACTACAGCCCCAAACAGTCACTACAGCCCCAAACAGGTAACTACAGCCCCAAACAGGTCACTACAGCCCCAAACAGTCACTACAGCCCCAAACAGGTCACTACAGCCTCAAACAGGTCACTACAGCCCCAAACAGTCACTACAGCCCCAAACAGGTCACTACAGCCCCAAACAGGTCACTACAGCCCCAAACAGTCACTACAGCCCCAAACAGGTCACTACAGCCCCAAACAGTCACTACAGCCCCAAACAGACAGGTCACTACAGCCCCAAACAGTCACTACAGCCCCAAACAGTTAACTACAGCCCCAAACAGGTCACTACAGCCCCAAACAGGTCCACTACAGCCCCAAACAGTCACTACAGCCCAAAACAGGTCACTACAGCTCCAAACAGGTCCACTACAGCCCCAAACAGACAGGTCACTACAGCCCCAAACAGTCACTACAGCCCCAAACAGACAGGTCACTACAGCCCCAAACAGTCACTACAGCCCCAAACAGTCACTACAGCCCCAAACAGACACTACAGCCCCAAACAGTCACTACAGCCCCAACCAGACACTACAGCCGCAAACAGACACTACAGCCCCAAACAGGTAACTACAGCCACAAACATGCCACTACAGCCCCAAACAGGTCACTACAGCCCCAAACACTCACTACAGCCCCAAACAGCCACTACAGCCCCAAACAGTCACTACAGCCCCAAACAGTCACTACAGCCCCAAACAGGTCACTACAGCCCCAAACAGTCACTACAGCCCCAAACAGGTCACTACAGCCCCAAACAGTCACTACAGCCGCAAACAGGTCACTACAGCCCCAAACAGGCCACTACAGCCCCAAACAGTCACTACAGCCCCAAACAGACACTACAGCCCCAAACAGGTCACTACAGCCCCAAACAGGCCACTACAGCCCCAAACAGTCACTACAGCCCCAAACAGGCCACTACAGCCCCAAACAGGTCACTACCGCCCCAAACAGTCACTACAGCCCCAAACAGGTCACTACAGCCCCAAACAGGTCACTACAGCCCCAAACAGGTAACTACAGCCCCAAACAGGTCACTACAGCCCCAAACAGTCACTACAGCCCCAAACAGGTCCACTACAGCCCCAAACAGGCCACTACAGCCCCAAACAGGTCACTACAGTCACAAACAGGTCACTACAGCCCCAAACAGGCCACTACAGCCCCAAACAGGTCACTACAGCCCCAAACAGGCCACTACAGCCCAAAACAGTCACTACAGCCCCAAACAGGCCACTACAGCTCCAAACAGGTCACTACAGCCCCAAACAGGCCACTACAGCCCCAAACAGGTCACTACAGCCCCAAACAGGCCACTACAGCCCCTAACAGTCACTACAGCCCCAAACAGGCCACTACAGCCCCAAGCAGGGCACTACAGCCCCAAACAGGTCACTACAGCCCCAAACAGTCACTACAGCCCCAAACAGGTCACTACAGCCCCAAAAAGGTCACTACAGCCCCAAACAGTCACTACAGCCCCAAACAGTTCACTACAGCCCCAAACAGGTCACTAGGTCACTACAGCCCCAAACAGGTCACTACAGCCCCAAACAGGTCACTACAGCCCCAAACAGGTCACTACAGCCCCAAACAGTCACTACAGCCCCAAACAGGTCACTACAGCCCCAAACAGGTCACTACAGCCCTAAACAGGCCACTACAGCCCCAAACAGTCACTACAGCCCCAAACAGGTCACTACAGCCCCAAACAGTCACTACAGCCCCAAACAGTCCACTACAGCCCCAAACAGGCCACTACAGCCCCAAACAGGCCACTACAGCCCCAAACAGGTAACTACAGCCCCAAACAGGTCACTACAGCCCCAAACAGACAGGTCACTACGGCCCCAAACAGGCTACTACAGCCCCAAACAGTCACTACAGCCCCAAACAGGTCACTACAGCCCCAAACAGTCACTACAGCCCCAAACAGGCCACTACAGCCCCAAACAGGTCACTACCGCCCCAAACAGTCACTACAGCCCCAAACAGGTCACTACAGCCCCAAACAGGTCACTACAGCCCCAAACAGGTCACTACAGCCCCAAACAGGCCACTACAGCCCCAAACAGTCACTACAGCCCCAAACAGGTAACTACAGCCCCAAACAGGTCACTACAGCCCCAAACAGTCACTACAGCCCCCAACAGGTCCACTACAGCCCCAAACAGTCACTACAGCCCCGAACAGGTCACTACAGCCCCAATCAGACACTACAGCCCCAAACAGGTAACTACAGCCCCAAACAGTCGCTACAGCCCCAAACAGGCCACTACAGCCCCAAACAGGCCACTACAGTCACAAACAGGTCACTACAGCCCCAAACAGGCCACTACAGCCCCAAACAGGTCACTACAGCCCCAAACAGGCCACTACAGCCCAAAACAGTCACTACAGCCCCAAACAGGCCACTACAGCCCCAAACAGGCCACTACAGCCCCAAACAGGTCACTACAGCCCCAAACAGGCCACTACAGCCCCAAACAGGTCACTACAGCCCCAAACAGGCCACTACATCCCCTAACAGTCACTACAGCCCCAAACAGGCCACTACAGCCCCAAGCAGGGCACTACAGCCCCAAACAGGTCCACTACAGCCCCAAACAGGCCACTACAGCCCCAAACAGGTCACTACAGCCCCAAACAGGTCACTACAGCCCCAAACAGTCACTACAGCCCCAAACAGGTCACTACAGCCCCAAAAAGGTCACTACAGCCCCAAACAGGCCACTACAGCCCCAAACAGGTCACTACAGCCCCAAACAGGCCACTACAGCCCAAAACAGTCACTACAGCCCCAAACAGGCCACTACAGCCCCAAACAGGCCACTACAGCCCCAAACAGGTCACTACAGCCCCAAACAGGCCACTACAGCCCCAAACAGGTCACTACAGCCCCAAACAGGCCACTACATCCCCTAACAGTCACTACAGCCCCAAACAGGCCACTACAGCCCCAAGCAGGGCACTACAGCCCCAAACAGGTCCACTACAGCCCCAAACAGGCCACTACAGTCCCAAACAGGTCACTACAGCCCCAAACAGGTCACTACAGCCCCAAACAGTCACTACAGCCCCAAACAGGTCACTACAGCCCCAAAAAGGTCACTACAGCCCCAAACAGTCACTACAGCCCCAAACAGGTCACTACAGCCCCAAACAGGTCACTACAGCCCCAAACAGGTAACTACAGCCCCAAACAGGTCACTACAGCCCCAAACAGGTCCACTACAGCCCCAAACAGTCACTACAGCCCCAAACAGGTCACTACAGCCCCAATCAGACACTACAGCCCCAAACAGTCACTACAGCCCCAAACAGGCCTCTACAGCCCCAAACAGGTCACTACAGTCACAAACAGGTCACTACAGCCCCAAACAGGCCACTACAGCCCCAAACAGGTCACTACAGCCCCAAACAGGCCACTACAGCCCAAAACAGTCACTACAGCCCCAAACAGGCCACTACAGCTCCAAACAGGTCACTACAGCCCCAAACAGGCCACTACAGCCCCAAACAGGTCACTACAGCCCCAAACAGGCCACTACAGCCCCTAACAGTCACTACAGCCCCAAACAGGCCAATACAGCCCCAAGCAGGGCACTACAGCCCCAAACAGGTCCACTACAGCCCCAAACAGGCCACTACAGCCCCAAACAGGTCACTACAGCCCCAAACAGGTCACTACAGCCCAAAACAGGTCACTACAGCCCCAAAAAGGTCACTACAGCCCCAAACAGTCACTACAGCCCCAAACAGGTCACTACAGCCCCAAACAGGTCACTAGGTCACTACAGCCCCAAACAGGTCACTACAGCCCCAAACAGGTCACTACAGCCCCAAACAGTCACTACAGCCCCAAACAGGTCACAACAGCCCCAAACAGGTCACTACAGCCCTAAACAGGCCACTACAGCCCCAAACAGTCACTACAGCCCCAAACAGGTCACTACAGCCCCAAACAGTCACTAGAGCCCCAAACAGTCCACTACAGCCCCAAACAGGCCACTACAGCCCCAAACAGGCCACTACAGCCCCAAACAGGTAACTACAGCCCCAAACAGGTCACTACAGCCCCAAACAGACAGGTCACTACAGCCCCAAACAGGCCACTACAGCCCCAAACAGTCACTACAGCCCCAAACAGGTCACTACAGCCCCAAACAGTCACTACAGCCCCAAACAGGCCACTACAGCCCCAAACAGGTCACTACCGCCCCAAACAGTCACTACAGCCCCAAACAGGTCACTACAGCCCCAAACAGGTCACTACAGCCCCAAACAGGTAACTACAGCCCCAAACAGGTCACTACAGCCCCAAACAGTCACTACAGCCCCAAACAGGTCCACTACAGCCCCAAACAGTCACTACAGCCCCAAACAGGTCACTACAGCCCCAATCAGACACTACAGCCCCAAACAGGTAACTACAGCCCCAAACAGTCACTACAGCCCCAAACAGGCCACTACAGCCCCAAACAGGTCACTACAGTCACAAACAGGTCACTACAGCCCCAAACAGGCCACTACAGCCCCAAACAGGTCACTACAGCCCCAAACAGGCCACTACAGCCCAAAACAGTCACTACAGCCCCAAACAGGCCACTACAGCTCCAAACAGGTCACTACAGCCCCAAACAGGCCACTACAGCCCCAAACAGGTCACTACAGCCCCAAACAGGCCACTACAGCCCCTAACAGTCACTACAGCCCCAAACAGGCCACTACAGCCCCAAGCAGGGCACTACAGCCCCAAACAGGTCCACTACAGCCCCAAACAGGCCACTACAGCCCCAAACAGGTCACTACAGCCCCAAACAGGTCACTACAGCCCCAAACAGTCACTACAGCCCCAAACAGGTCACTACAGCCCCAAACAGGTCACTACCGCCCCAAACAGTCACTACAGCCCCAAACAGGTCACTACAGCCCCAAACAGGTCACTACAGCCCCAAACAGGTAACTACAGCCCCAAACAGGTCACTACAGCCCCAAACAGACAGGTCACTACAGCCCCAAACAGGCCACTACAGCCCCAAACAGTCACTACAGCCCCAAACAGGTCACTACAGCCCCAAACAGTCACTACAGCCCCAAACAGGCCACTACAGCCCCAAACAGGTCACTACCGCCCCAAACAGTCACTACAGCCCCAAACAGGTCACTACAGCCCCAAACAGGTCACTACAGCCCCAAACAGGTAACTACAGCCCCAAACAGGTCACTACAGCCCCAAACAGTCACTACAGCCCCAAACAGGTCCACTACAGCCCCAAACAGTCACTACAGCCCCAAACAGGTCACTACAGCCCCAATCAGACACTACAGCCCCAAACAGGTAACTACAGCCCCAAACAGTCACTACAGCCCCAAACAGGCCACTACAGCCCCAAACAGGTCACTACAGTCACAAACAGGTCACTACAGCCCCAAACAGGCCACTACAGCCCCAAACAGGTCACTACAGCCCCAAACAGGCCACTACAGCCCAAAACAGTCACTACAGCCCCAAACAGGCCACTACAGCTCCAAACAGGTCACTACAGCCCCAAACAGGCCACTACAGCCCCAAACAGGTCACTACAGCCCCAAACAGGCCACTACAGCCCCAAACAGTCACTACAGCCCCCAACAGGTCCACTACAGCCCCAAACAGTCACTACAGCCCCGAACAGGTCACTACAGCCCCAATCAGACACTACAGCCCCAAACAGGTAACTACAGCCCGAAACAGGTCACTACAGCCCCAAAGAGTCACTACAGCCCCAAACAGGTCACTACAGCCCCAAACAGTCACTACAGCCCCAAACAGTCACTACAGCCCCAAACAGGTCACTACAGCCCCAAACAGTCACTACAGCCCCAAACAGGTCACTACAGCCCCAAACAGTCACTACAGCCCCAAACGGACAGGTCACTACAGCCCCAAACAGTCACTACAGCCCCAAACAGGTAACTACAGCCCCAAACAGACAGGTCACTACAGCCCCAAACAGTCACTACAAACAGGTCACTACAGCCCCACACAGGTCACTACAAACAGGTCACTACAAACAGGTCACTACAGCCCCAAACAGGTCACTACAGCCCCAAACAGTCACTACAGCCCCAAACAGGTCACTACAGCCCCAAACAGTCACTACAGCCCCAAACGGACAGGTCACTACAGCCCCAAACAGTCACTACAGCCCCAAACAGGTCACTACAGCCCCCAACAGTCACTACAAACAGGTCACTACAGCCCCACACAGGTCACTACAAACAGGTCACTACAAACAGGTCACTACAGCCCCAAACAGTCACTACAGCCCCAAACAGGCAACTACAACCCCAAACAGGTCACTACAGCCGCAAACAGGTCACTACAGCCCCAAACAGTCACAACAGCAACAGGTCACTACAGCCCCAAACAGTCACTACAGCCCCAAACAGGTCACTACAGCCCCAAACAGTCACTACAGCCCCAAACAGACAGGTCACTACAGCCCCAAACAGTCACTACAGCCCCAAACAGTTAACTACAGCCCCAAACAGGTCACTACAGCCCCAAACAGGTCCACTACAGCCCCAAACAGTCACTACAGCCCCAAACAGGTCACTACAGCCCCAAACAGGTCCACTACAGCCCCAAACAGACATGTCACTACAGCCCCAAACAGTCACTACAGCCCCAAACAGACAGGTCACTACAGCCCCAAACAGTCACTACAGCCCCAAACAGTCACTACAGCCCCAAACAGACACTACAGCCCCAAACAGTCACTACAGCCCTAAACAGGCCACTACAGCCCCAAACAGTCACTACAGCCCCAAACAGACACTACAGCCCCAAACAGGTAACTACAGCCCCAAACAGGTCACTACAGCCCCAAACAGTCACTACAGCCCCAAACAGGTCACTACAGCCCCAAACAGGTCACTACAGCCCCAAACAGTCACTACAGCCCCAAACATGTCACTACAGCCCCAAACAGGTCACTACAGCCCCAAACAGTCACTACAGCCCCAGACAGGTCACTACAGCCCCAAACAGACAGGTCACTACAGCCCCAAACAGACAGGTCACTACAGCCCCAAACAGTCACTACAGCCCCAAACAGGTAACTACAGCCCCAAACAGGTCACTACAGCCCCAAACAGTCACTACAGCCCCAAACAGGTCACTACAGCCCCAAACAGGTCACTACAGCCCCAAACAGTCACTACAGCCCCAAACAGGTCACTACAGCCCCAAACAGGTCACTACAGCCCCAAACAGTCACTACAGCCCCAAACAGGTCACTACAGCCCCAAACAGTCACTACAGCCCCAAACGGACAGGTCACTACAGCCCCAAACAGTCACTACAGCCCCAAACAGGTAACTACAGCCCCAAACAGACAGGTCACTACAGCCCCAAACAGTCACTACAAACAGGTCACTACAGCCCCACACAGGTCACTACAAACAGGTCACTACAAACAGGTCACTACAGCCCCAAACAGTCACTACAGCCCCAAACAGGCAACTACAACCCCAAACAGGTCACTACAGCCCCAAACAGGTCACTACAGCCCCAAACAGTCACTACAGCCCCAAACAGGTCACTACAGCCCCAAACAGGTCACTACAGCCCCAAACAGTCACTACAGCCCCAGACAGGTCACTACAGCCCCAAACAGTCACTACAGCCCCAAACAGACAGGTCACTACAGCCCCAAACAGTCACTACAGCCCCAAACAGGTAACTACAGCCCCAAACAGGTCACTACAGCCCCAAACAGTCACTACAACCCCAAACAGTCACTACAGCCCCAAACAGGTCACTACAGCCTCAAACAGGTCACTACAGCCCCAAACAGTCACTACAGCCCCAAACAGGTCACTACAGCCCCAAACAGGTCACTACAGCCCCAAACAGTCACTACAGCCCCAAACAGTCACTACAGCCCCAAACAGACAGGTCACTACAGCCCCAAACAGGTCACTACAGCCCCAAACAGTCACTACAGCCCCAAACAGTCACTACAGCCCCAAACAGACAGGTCACTACAGCCCCAAACAGTCACTACAGCCCCAAACAGGTAACTACAGCCCCAAACAGGTCACTACAGCCCCAAACAGGTCCACTACAGCCCCAAACAGTCACTACAGCCCCAAACAGGTCACTACAGCCCCAAACAGGTCCACTACAGCCCCAAACAGACAGGTCACTACAGCCCCAAACAGTCACTACAGCCCCAAAAAGACAGGTCACTACAGCCCCAAACAGTCACTACAGCCCCAAACAGTCACTACAGCCCCAAACAGACACTACAGCCCCAAACAGTCACTACAGCCCCAACCAGACACTACAGCCCCAAACAGACACTACAGCCCCAAACAGTCACTACAGCCCCAAACAGGTCACTACAGCCCCAAACAGCCACTACAGCCCCAAACAGGCCACTACAGCCCCAAACAGGTAACTACAGCCCCAAACAGGCCACTACAGCCCCAAACAGGTAACTACAGCCCCAAACAGGTCACTACAGCCCCAAACAGGTCCACTACAGCCCCAAACAGTCACTACTGCCCCAAACAGGTAACTACAGCCCCAAACAGTCACTACAGCCCCAAACAGGTCACTACAGCCCCAAACGGGCCACTACAGCCCCAAACAGGTCACTACAGCCCCAAACAGACAGGTCACTACAGCCCCAAACAGTCACTACAGCCCCAAACAGTCACTACAGCCCCAAACAGGTAACTACAGCCCCAAACAGACAGGTCACTACAGCCCCAAACAGTCACTACAAACAGGTCACTACAGCCCCACACAGGTCACTACAAACAGGTCACTACAAACAGGTCACTACAGCCCCAAACAGTCACTACAGCCCCAAACAGGCAACTACAACCCCAAACAGGTCACTACAGCCCCAAACAGGTCACTACAGCCCCAAACAGTCACTACAGCCCCAAACAGGTCACTACAGCCCCAAACAGGTCACTACAGCCCCAAACAGTCACTACAGCCCCAGACAGGTCACTACAGCCCCAAACAGTCACTACAGCCCCAAACAGACAGGTCACTACAGCCCCAAACAGTCACTACAGCCCCAAACAGGTAACTACAGCCCCAAACAGGTCACTACAGCCCCAAACAGTCACTACAACCCCAAACAGTCACTACAGCCCCAAACAGGTCACTACAGCCTCAAACAGGTCACTACAGCCCCAAACAGTCACTACAGCCCCAAACAGGTCACTACAGCCCCAAACAGGTCACTACAGCCCCAAACAGTCACTACAGCCCCAAACAGTCACTACAGCCCCAAACAGACAGGTCACTACAGCCCCAAACAGGTCACTACAGCCCCAAACAGTCACTACAGCCCCAAACAGTTAACTACAGCCCCAAACAGGTCACTACAGCCCCAAACAGGTCCACTACAGCCCCAAACAGTCACTACAGCCCCAAACAGGTCACTACAGCCCCAAACAGGTCCACTACAGCCCCAAACAGACATGTCACTACAGCCCCAAACAGTCACTACAGCCCCAAACAGACAGGTCACTACAGCCCCAAACAGTCACTACAGCCCCAAACAGTCACTACAGCCCCAAACAGACACTACAGCCCCAAACAGTCACTACAGCCCTAAACAGGCCACTACAGCCCCAAACAGTCACTACAGCCCCAAACAGACACTACAGCCCCAAACAGGTAACTACAGCCCCAAACAGGTCACTACAGCCCCAAACAGTCACTACAGCCCCAAACAGGTCACTACAGCCCCAAACAGGTCACTACAGCCCCAAACAGTCACTACAGCCCCAAACATGTCACTACAGCCCCAAACAGGTCACTACAGCCCCAAACAGTCACTACAGCCCCAGACAGGTCACTACAGCCCCAAACAGTCACTACAGCCCCAAACAGACAGGTCACTACAGCCCCAAACAGTCACTACAGCCCCAAACAGGTAACTACAGCCCCAAACAGGTCACTACAGCCCCAAACAGTCACTACAGCCCCAAACAGGTCACTACAGCCCCAAACAGGTCACTACAGCCCCAAACAGTCACTACAGCCCCAAACAGGTCACTACAGCCCCAAACAGGTCACTACAGCCCCAAACAGTCACTACAGCCCCAAACAGGTCACTACAGCCCCAAACAGTCACTACAGCCCCAAACGGACAGGTCACTACAGCCCCAAACAGTCACTACAGCCCCAAACAGGTAACTACAGCCCCAAACAGACAGGTCACTACAGCCCCAAACAGTCACTACAAACAGGTCACTACAGCCCCACACAGGTCACTACAAACAGGTCACTACAAACAGGTCACTACAGCCCCAAACAGTCACTACAGCCCCAAACAGGCAACTACAACCCCAAACAGGTCACTACAGCCCCAAACAGGTCACTACAGCCCCAAACAGTCACTACAGCCCCAAACAGGTCACTACAGCCCCAAACAGGTCACTACAGCCCCAAACAGTCACTACAGCCCCAGACAGGTCACTACAGCCCCAAACAGTCACTACAGCCCCAAACAGACAGGTCACTACAGCCCCAAACAGTCACTACAGCCCCAAACAGGTAACTACAGCCCCAAACAGGTCACTACAGCCCCAAACAGTCACTACAACCCCAAACAGTCACTACAGCCCCAAACAGGTCACTACAGCCTCAAACAGGTCACTACAGCCCCAAACAGTCACTACAGCCCCAAACAGGTCACTACAGCCCCAAACAGGTCACTACAGCCCCAAACAGTCACTACAGCCCCAAACAGTCACTACAGCCCCAAACAGACAGGTCACTACAGCCCCAAACAGGTCACTACAGCCCCAAACAGTCACTACAGCCCCAAACAGTCACTACAGCCCCAAACAGACAGGTCACTACAGCCCCAAACAGTCACTACAGCCCCAAACAGGTAACTACAGCCCCAAACAGGTCACTACAGCCCCAAACAGGTCCACTACAGCCCCAAACAGTCACTACAGCCCCAAACAGGTCACTACAGCCCCAAACAGGTCCACTACAGCCCCAAACAGACAGGTCACTACAGCCCCAAACAGTCACTACAGCCCCAAAAAGACAGGTCACTACAGCCCCAAACAGTCACTACAGCCCCAAACAGTCACTACAGCCCCAAACAGACACTACAGCCCCAAACAGTCACTACAGCCCCAACCAGACACTACAGCCCCAAACAGACACTACAGCCCCAAACAGTCACTACAGCCCCAAACAGTTCACTACAGCCCCAAACAGCCACTACAGCCCCAAACAGGCCACTACAGCCCCAAACAGGTAACTACAGCCCCAAACAGGCCACTACAGCCCCAAACAGGTAACTACAGCCCCAAACAGGTCACTACAGCCCCAAACAGGTCCACTACAGCCCCAAACAGTCACTACTGCCCCAAACAGGTAACTACAGCCCCAAACAGTCACTACAGCCCCAAACAGGTCACTACAGCCCCAAACGGGCCACTACAGCCCCAAACAGGTCACTACAGCCCCAAACAGACAGGTCACTACAGCCCCAAACAGTCACTACAGCCCCAAACAGTCACTACAGCCCCAAACAGGTAACTACAGCCCCAAACAGGTCACTACAGCCCCAAACAGTCACTACAGCCCCAAACAGGTCACTACAGCCTCAAACAGGTCACTACAGCCCCAAACAGTCACTACAGCCCCAAACAGGTCACTACAGCCCCAAACAGGTCACTACAGCCCCAAACAGTCACTACAGCCCCAAACAGGTCACTACAGCCCCAAACAGTCACTACAGCCCCAAACAGACAGGTCACTACAGCCCCAAACAGTCACTACAGCCCCAAACAGTTAACTACAGCCCCAAACAGGTCACTACAGCCCCAAACAGGTCCACTACAGCCCCAAACAGTCACTACAGCCCAAAACAGGTCACTACAGCTCCAAACAGGTCCACTACAGCCCCAAACAGACAGGTCACTACAGCCCCAAACAGTCACTACAGCCCCAAACAGACAGGTCACTACAGCCCCAAACAGTCACTACAGCCCCAAACAGTCACTACAGCCCCAAACAGACACTACAGCCCCAAACAGTCACTACAGCCCCAACCAGACACTACAGCCGCAAACAGACACTACAGCCCCAAACAGGTAACTACAGCCCCAAACAGGTCACTACAGCCCCAAACAGGTCACTACAGCCCCAAACAGTCACTACAGCCCCAAACAGGCCACTACAGCCCCAAACAGTCACTACAGCCCCAAACAGACACTACAGCCCCAAACAGGTAACTACAGCCCCAAACAGTCACTACAGCCCCAAACAGGTCACTACAGCCCCAAACAGGTCACTACAGCCCCAAACAGTCACTACAGCCCCAAACAGGTCACTACAGCCCCAAACAGGTCACTACAGCCCCAAACAGTCACTACAGCCCCAGACAGGTCACTACAGCCCCAAACAGTCACTACAGCCCCAAACAGACAGGTCACTACAGCCCCAAACAGTCACTACAGCCCCAAACAGGTAACTACAGCCCCAAACAGGTCACTACAGCCCCAAACAGTCACTACAGCCCCAAACAGGTCACTACAGCCTCAAACAGGTCACTACAGCCCCAAACAGTCACTACAGCCCCAAACAGGTCACTACAGCCCCAAACAGGTCACTACAGCCCCAAACAGTCACTACAGCCCCAAACAGGTCACTACAGCCCCAAACAGTCACTACAGCCCCAAACAGACAGGTCACTACAGCCCCAAACAGTCACTACAGCCCCAAACAGGTAACTACAGCCCCAAACAGGTCACTACAGCCCCAAACAGGTCCACTACAGCCTCAAACAGTCACTACAGCCCCAAACAGGTCACTACAGCCCCAAACAGGTCCACTACAGCCCCAAACAGACAGGTCACTACAGCCCCAAACAGTCACTACAGCCCCAAACAGACAGGTCACTACAGCCCCAAACAGTCACTACAGCCCCAAACAGTCACTACAGCCCCAAACAGACACTACAGCCCCAAACAGTCACTACAGCCCCAACCAGACACTACAGCCCCAAACAGACACTACAGCCCCAAACAGTCACTACAGCCCCAAACCGGCCACTACAGCCCCAAACAGGTCACTACAGCCCCAAACAGGCCACTACAGCCCCAAACAGGCCACTACAGCCCCAAACAGGTAACTACAGCCCCAAACAGGTAACTACAGCCCCAAACAGGCCACTACAGCCCCAAACAGGTCCACTACAGCCCCACACAGTCACTACAGCCCCAAACAGGTAACTACAGCCCCAAACAGTCACTACAGCCCCAAACACGTACACTACAGCCCCAAACAGGGTCACTACAGCCCCAAACAGGTCACTACAGCCCCAAACAGGTCACTACAGCCCCAAACAGTCACTGCAGCCCCAAACAGGTCACTACAGCCCCAAACAGGTCACTACAGCCCCAAACAGTCACTACAGCCCCAAACAGGTCACTACAGCCCCAAACAGTCACTACAGCCCCAAACAGACAGGTCACTACAGCCCCAAACAGTCACTACAGCCCCAAACAGTTAACTACAGCCCCAAACAGGTCACTACAGCCCCAAACAGGTCCACTACAGCCCCAAACAGTCACTACAGCCCCAAACAGGTCACTACAGCCCCAAACAGGTCCACTACAGCCCCAAACAGACATGTCACTACAGCCCCAAACAGTCACTACAGCCCCAAACAGACAGGTCACTACAGCCCCAAACAGTCACTACAGCCCCAAACAGTCACTACAGCCCCAAACAGACACTACAGCCCCAAACAGTCACTACAGCCCTAAACAGGCCACTACAGCCCCAAACAGTCACTACAGCCCCAAACAGACACTACAGCCCCAAACAGGTAACTACAGCCCCAAACAGGTCACTACAGCCCCAAACAGTCACTACAGCCCCAAACAGGTCACTACAGCCCCAAACAGGTCACTACAGCCCCAAACAGTCACTACAGCCCCAAACATGTCACTACAGCCCCAAACAGGTCACTACAGCCCCAAACAGTCACTACAGCCCCAGACAGGTCACTACAGCCCCAAACAGACAGGTCACTACAGCCCCAAACAGACAGGTCACTACAGCCCCAAACAGTCACTACAGCCCCAAACAGGTAACTACAGCCCCAAACAGGTCACTACAGCCCCAAACAGTCACTACAGCCCCAAACAGGTCACTACAGCCCCAAACAGGTCACTACAGCCCCAAACAGTCACTACAGCCCCAAACAGGTCACTACAGCCCCAAACAGGTCACTACAGCCCCAAACAGTCACTACAGCCCCAAACAGGTCACTACAGCCCCAAACAGTCACTACAGCCCCAAACGGACAGGTCACTACAGCCCCAAACAGTCACTACAGCCCCAAACAGGTAACTACAGCCCCAAACAGACAGGTCACTACAGCCCCAAACAGTCACTACAAACAGGTCACTACAGCCCCACACAGGTCACTACAAACAGGTCACTACAAACAGGTCACTACAGCCCCAAACAGTCACTACAGCCCCAAACAGGCAACTACAACCCCAAACAGGTCACTACAGCCCCAAACAGGTCACTACAGCCCCAAACAGTCACTACAGCCCCAAACAGGTCACTACAGCCCCAAACAGGTCACTACAGCCCCAAACAGTCACTACAGCCCCAGACAGGTCACTACAGCCCCAAACAGTCACTACAGCCCCAAACAGACAGGTCACTACAGCCCCAAACAGTCACTACAGCCCCAAACAGGTAACTACAGCCCCAAACAGGTCACTACAGCCCCAAACAGTCACTACAACCCCAAACAGTCACTACAGCCCCAAACAGGTCACTACAGCCTCAAACAGGTCACTACAGCCCCAAACAGTCACTACAGCCCCAAACAGGTCACTACAGCCCCAAACAGGTCACTACAGCCCCAAACAGTCACTACAGCCCCAAACAGTCACTACAGCCCCAAACAGACAGGTCACTACAGCCCCAAACAGGTCACTACAGCCCCAAACAGTCACTACAGCCCCAAACAGTCACTACAGCCCCAAACAGACAGGTCACTACAGCCCCAAACAGTCACTACAGCCCCAAACAGGTAACTACAGCCCCAAACAGGTCACTACAGCCCCAAACAGGTCCACTACAGCCCCAAACAGTCACTACAGCCCCAAACAGGTCACTACAGCCCCAAACAGGTCCACTACAGCCCCAAACAGACAGGTCACTACAGCCCCAAACAGTCACTACAGCCCCAAAAAGACAGGTCACTACAGCCCCAAACAGTCACTACAGCCCCAAACAGTCACTACAGCCCCAAACAGACACTACAGCCCCAAACAGTCACTACAGCCCCAACCAGACACTACAGCCCCAAACAGACACTACAGCCCCAAACAGTCACTACAGCCCCAAACAGGTCACTACAGCCCCAAACAGCCACTACAGCCCCAAACAGGCCACTACAGCCCCAAACAGGTAACTACAGCCCCAAACAGGCCACTACAGCCCCAAACAGGTAACTACAGCCCCAAACAGGTCACTACAGCCCCAAACAGGTCCACTACAGCCCCAAACAGTCACTACTGCCCCAAACAGGTAACTACAGCCCCAAACAGTCACTACAGCCCCAAACAGGTCACTACAGCCCCAAACGGGCCACTACAGCCCCAAACAGGTCACTACAGCCCCAAACAGACAGGTCACTACAGCCCCAAACAGTCACTACAGCCCCAAACAGTCACTACAGCCCCAAACAGGTAACTACAGCCCCAAACAGACAGGTCACTACAGCCCCAAACAGTCACTACAAACAGGTCACTACAGCCCCACACAGGTCACTACAAACAGGTCACTACAAACAGGTCACTACAGCCCCAAACAGTCACTACAGCCCCAAACAGGCAACTACAACCCCAAACAGGTCACTACAGCCCCAAACAGGTCACTACAGCCCCAAACAGTCACTACAGCCCCAAACAGGTCACTACAGCCCCAAACAGGTCACTACAGCCCCAAACAGTCACTACAGCCCCAGACAGGTCACTACAGCCCCAAACAGTCACTACAGCCCCAAACAGACAGGTCACTACAGCCCCAAACAGTCACTACAGCCCCAAACAGGTAACTACAGCCCCAAACAGGTCACTACAGCCCCAAACAGTCACTACAACCCCAAACAGTCACTACAGCCCCAAACAGGTCACTACAGCCTCAAACAGGTCACTACAGCCCCAAACAGTCACTACAGCCCCAAACAGGTCACTACAGCCCCAAACAGGTCACTACAGCCCCAAACAGTCACTACAGCCCCAAACAGTCACTACAGCCCCAAACAGACAGGTCACTACAGCCCCAAACAGGTCACTACAGCCCCAAACAGTCACTACAGCCCCAAACAGTTAACTACAGCCCCAAACAGGTCACTACAGCCCCAAACAGGTCCACTACAGCCCCAAACAGTCACTACAGCCCCAAACAGGTCACTACAGCCCCAAACAGGTCCACTACAGCCCCAAACAGACATGTCACTACAGCCCCAAACAGTCACTACAGCCCCAAACAGACAGGTCACTACAGCCCCAAACAGTCACTACAGCCCCAAACAGTCACTACAGCCCCAAACAGACACTACAGCCCCAAACAGTCACTACAGCCCTAAACAGGCCACTACAGCCCCAAACAGTCACTACAGCCCCAAACAGACACTACAGCCCCAAACAGGTAACTACAGCCCCAAACAGGTCACTACAGCCCCAAACAGTCACTACAGCCCCAAACAGGTCACTACAGCCCCAAACAGGTCACTACAGCCCCAAACAGTCACTACAGCCCCAAACATGTCACTACAGCCCCAAACAGGTCACTACAGCCCCAAACAGTCACTACAGCCCCAGACAGGTCACTACAGCCCCAAACAGTCACTACAGCCCCAAACAGACAGGTCACTACAGCCCCAAACAGTCACTACAGCCCCAAACAGGTAACTACAGCCCCAAACAGGTCACTACAGCCCCAAACAGTCACTACAGCCCCAAACAGGTCACTACAGCCCCAAACAGGTCACTACAGCCCCAAACAGTCACTACAGCCCCAAACAGGTCACTACAGCCCCAAACAGGTCACTACAGCCCCAAACAGTCACTACAGCCCCAAACAGGTCACTACAGCCCCAAACAGTCACTACAGCCCCAAACGGACAGGTCACTACAGCCCCAAACAGTCACTACAGCCCCAAACAGGTAACTACAGCCCCAAACAGACAGGTCACTACAGCCCCAAACAGTCACTACAAACAGGTCACTACAGCCCCACACAGGTCACTACAAACAGGTCACTACAAACAGGTCACTACAGCCCCAAACAGTCACTACAGCCCCAAACAGGCAACTACAACCCCAAACAGGTCACTACAGCCCCAAACAGGTCACTACAGCCCCAAACAGTCACTACAGCCCCAAACAGGTCACTACAGCCCCAAACAGGTCACTACAGCCCCAAACAGTCACTACAGCCCCAGACAGGTCACTACAGCCCCAAACAGTCACTACAGCCCCAAACAGACAGGTCACTACAGCCCCAAACAGTCACTACAGCCCCAAACAGGTAACTACAGCCCCAAACAGGTCACTACAGCCCCAAACAGTCACTACAACCCCAAACAGTCACTACAGCCCCAAACAGGTCACTACAGCCTCAAACAGGTCACTACAGCCCCAAACAGTCACTACAGCCCCAAACAGGTCACTACAGCCCCAAACAGGTCACTACAGCCCCAAACAGTCACTACAGCCCCAAACAGTCACTACAGCCCCAAACAGACAGGTCACTACAGCCCCAAACAGGTCACTACAGCCCCAAACAGTCACTACAGCCCCAAACAGTCACTACAGCCCCAAACAGACAGGTCACTACAGCCCCAAACAGTCACTACAGCCCCAAACAGGTAACTACAGCCCCAAACAGGTCACTACAGCCCCAAACAGGTCCACTACAGCCCCAAACAGTCACTACAGCCCCAAACAGGTCACTACAGCCCCAAACAGGTCCACTACAGCCCCAAACAGACAGGTCACTACAGCCCCAAACAGTCACTACAGCCCCAAAAAGACAGGTCACTACAGCCCCAAACAGTCACTACAGCCCCAAACAGTCACTACAGCCCCAAACAGACACTACAGCCCCAAACAGTCACTACAGCCCCAACCAGACACTACAGCCCCAAACAGACACTACAGCCCCAAACAGTCACTACAGCCCCAAACAGGTCACTACAGCCCCAAACAGCCACTACAGCCCCAAACAGGCCACTACAGCCCCAAACAGGTAACTACAGCCCCAAACAGGCCACTACAGCCCCAAACAGGTAACTACAGCCCCAAACAGGTCACTACAGCCCCAAACAGGTCCACTACAGCCCCAAACAGTCACTACTGCCCCAAACAGGTAACTACAGCCCCAAACAGTCACTACAGCCCCAAACAGGTCACTACAGCCCCAAACGGGCCACTACAGCCCCAAACAGGTCACTACAGCCCCAAACAGACAGGTCACTACAGCCCCAAACAGTCACTACAGCCCCAAACAGTCACTACAGCCCCAAACAGGTAACTACAGCCCCAAACAGGTCACTACAGCCCCAAACAGTCACTACAGCCCCAAACAGGTCACTACAGCCTCAAACAGGTCACTACAGCCCCAAACAGTCACTACAGCCCCAAACAGGTCACTACAGCCCCAAACAGGTCACTACAGCCCCAAACAGTCACTACAGCCCCAAACAGGTCACTACAGCCCCAAACAGTCACTACAGCCCCAAACAGACAGGTCACTACAGCCCCAAACAGTCACTACAGCCCCAAACAGTTAACTACAGCCCCAAACAGGTCACTACAGCCCCAAACAGGTCCACTACAGCCCCAAACAGTCACTACAGCCCAAAACAGGTCACTACAGCTCCAAACAGGTCCACTACAGCCCCAAACAGACAGGTCACTACAGCCCCAAACAGTCACTACAGCCCCAAACAGACAGGTCACTACAGCCCCAAACAGTCACTACAGCCCCAAACAGTCACTACAGCCCCAAACAGACACTACAGCCCCAAACAGTCACTACAGCCCCAACCAGACACTACAGCCGCAAACAGACACTACAGCCCCAAACAGGTAACTACAGCCACAAACATGCCACTACAGCCCCAAACAGGTCACTACAGCCCCAAACACTCACTACAGCCCCAAACAGCCACTACAGCCCCAAACAGTCACTACAGCCCCAAACAGTCACTACAGCCCCAAACAGGTCACTACAGCCCCAAACAGTCACTACAGCCCCAAACAGGTCACTACAGCCCCAAACAGTCACTACAGCCGCAAACAGGTCACTACAGCCCCAAACAGGCCACTACAGCCCCAAACAGTCACTACAGCCCCAAACAGACACTACAGCCCCAAACAGGTCACTACAGCCCCAAACAGGCCACTACAGCCCCAAACAGTCACTACAGCCCCAAACAGGCCACTACAGCCCCAAACAGGTCACTACCGCCCCAAACAGTCACTACAGCCCCAAACAGGTCACTACAGCCCCAAACAGGTCACTACAGCCCCAAACAGGTAACTACAGCCCCAAACAGGTCACTACAGCCCCAAACAGTCACTACAGCCCCAAACAGGTCCACTACAGCCCCAAACAGTCACTACAGCCCCAAACAGGTCACTACAGCCCCAATCAGACACTACAGCCCCAAACAGGTAACTACAGCCCCAAACAGTCACTACAGCCCCAAACAGGCCACTACAGCCCCAAACAGGTCACTACAGTCACAAACAGGTCACTACAGCCCCAAACAGGCCACTACAGCCCCAAACAGGTCACTACAGCCCCAAACAGGCCACTACAGCCCAAAACAGTCACTACAGCCCCAAACAGGCCACTACAGCTCCAAACAGGTCACTACAGCCCCAAACAGGCCACTACAGCCCCAAACAGGTCACTACAGCCCCAAACAGGCCACTACAGCCCCTAACAGTCACTACAGCCCCAAACAGGCCACTACAGCCCCAAGCAGGGCACTACAGCCCCAAACAGGTCACTACAGCCCCAAACAGTCACTACAGCCCCAAACAGGTCACTACAGCCCCAAAAAGGTCACTACAGCCCCAAACAGTCACTACAGCCCCAAACAGTTCACTACAGCCCCAAACAGGTCACTAGGTCACTACAGCCCCAAACAGGTCACTACAGCCCCAAACAGGTCACTACAGCCCCAAACAGGTCACTACAGCCCCAAACAGTCACTACAGCCCCAAACAGGTCACTACAGCCCCAAACAGGTCACTACAGCCCTAAACAGGCCACTACAGCCCCAAACAGTCACTACAGCCCCAAACAGGTCACTACAGCCCCAAACAGTCACTACAGCCCCAAACAGTCCACTACAGCCCCAAACAGGCCACTACAGCCCCAAACAGGCCACTACAGCCCCAAACAGGTAACTACAGCCCCAAACAGGTCACTACAGCCCCAAACAGACAGGTCACTACGGCCCCAAACAGGCTACTACAGCCCCAAACAGTCACTACAGCCCCAAACAGGTCACTACAGCCCCAAACAGTCACTACAGCCCCAAACAGGCCACTACAGCCCCAAACAGGTCACTACCGCCCCAAACAGTCACTACAGCCCCAAACAGGTCACTACAGCCCCAAACAGGTCACTACAGCCCCAAACAGGTCACTACAGCCCCAAACAGGCCACTACAGCCCCAAACAGTCACTACAGCCCCAAACAGGTAACTACAGCCCCAAACAGGTCACTACAGCCCCAAACAGTCACTACAGCCCCCAACAGGTCCACTACAGCCCCAAACAGTCACTACAGCCCCGAACAGGTCACTACAGCCCCAATCAGACACTACAGCCCCAAACAGGTAACTACAGCCCCAAACAGTCGCTACAGCCCCAAACAGGCCACTACAGCCCCAAACAGGCCACTACAGTCACAAACAGGTCACTACAGCCCCAAACAGGCCACTACAGCCCCAAACAGGTCACTACAGCCCCAAACAGGCCACTACAGCCCAAAACAGTCACTACAGCCCCAAACAGGCCACTACAGCCCCAAACAGGCCACTACAGCCCCAAACAGGTCACTACAGCCCCAAACAGGCCACTACAGCCCCAAACAGGTCACTACAGCCCCAAACAGGCCACTACATCCCCTAACAGTCACTACAGCCCCAAACAGGCCACTACAGCCCCAAGCAGGGCACTACAGCCCCAAACAGGTCCACTACAGCCCCAAACAGGCCACTACAGCCCCAAACAGGTCACTACAGCCCCAAACAGGTCACTACAGCCCCAAACAGTCACTACAGCCCCAAACAGGTCACTACAGCCCCAAAAAGGTCACTACAGCCCCAAACAGGCCACTACAGCCCCAAACAGGTCACTACAGCCCCAAACAGGCCACTACAGCCCAAAACAGTCACTACAGCCCCAAACAGGCCACTACAGCCCCAAACAGGCCACTACAGCCCCAAACAGGTCACTACAGCCCCAAACAGGCCACTACAGCCCCAAACAGGTCACTACAGCCCCAAACAGGCCACTACATCCCCTAACAGTCACTACAGCCCCAAACAGGCCACTACAGCCCCAAGCAGGGCACTACAGCCCCAAACAGGTCCACTACAGCCCCAAACAGGCCACTACAGTCCCAAACAGGTCACTACAGCCCCAAACAGGTCACTACAGCCCCAAACAGTCACTACAGCCCCAAACAGGTCACTACAGCCCCAAAAAGGTCACTACAGCCCCAAACAGTCACTACAGCCCCAAACAGGTCACTACAGCCCCAAACAGGTCACTACAGCCCCAAACAGGTAACTACAGCCCCAAACAGGTCACTACAGCCCCAAACAGGTCCACTACAGCCCCAAACAGTCACTACAGCCCCAAACAGGTCACTACAGCCCCAATCAGACACTACAGCCCCAAACAGTCACTACAGCCCCAAACAGGCCTCTACAGCCCCAAACAGGTCACTACAGTCACAAACAGGTCACTACAGCCCCAAACAGGCCACTACAGCCCCAAACAGGTCACTACAGCCCCAAACAGGCCACTACAGCCCAAAACAGTCACTACAGCCCCAAACAGGCCACTACAGCTCCAAACAGGTCACTACAGCCCCAAACAGGCCACTACAGCCCCAAACAGGTCACTACAGCCCCAAACAGGCCACTACAGCCCCTAACAGTCACTACAGCCCCAAACAGGCCAATACAGCCCCAAGCAGGGCACTACAGCCCCAAACAGGTCCACTACAGCCCCAAACAGGCCACTACAGCCCCAAACAGGTCACTACAGCCCCAAACAGGTCACTACAGCCCAAAACAGGTCACTACAGCCCCAAAAAGGTCACTACAGCCCCAAACAGTCACTACAGCCCCAAACAGGTCACTACAGCCCCAAACAGGTCACTAGGTCACTACAGCCCCAAACAGGTCACTACAGCCCCAAACAGGTCACTACAGCCCCAAACAGTCACTACAGCCCCAAACAGGTCACAACAGCCCCAAACAGGTCACTACAGCCCTAAACAGGCCACTACAGCCCCAAACAGTCACTACAGCCCCAAACAGGTCACTACAGCCCCAAACAGTCACTAGAGCCCCAAACAGTCCACTACAGCCCCAAACAGGCCACTACAGCCCCAAACAGGCCACTACAGCCCCAAACAGGTAACTACAGCCCCAAACAGGTCACTACAGCCCCAAACAGACAGGTCACTACAGCCCCAAACAGGCCACTACAGCCCCAAACAGTCACTACAGCCCCAAACAGGTCACTACAGCCCCAAACAGTCACTACAGCCCCAAACAGGCCACTACAGCCCCAAACAGGTCACTACCGCCCCAAACAGTCACTACAGCCCCAAACAGGTCACTACAGCCCCAAACAGGTCACTACAGCCCCAAACAGGTAACTACAGCCCCAAACAGGTCACTACAGCCCCAAACAGTCACTACAGCCCCAAACAGGTCCACTACAGCCCCAAACAGTCACTACAGCCCCAAACAGGTCACTACAGCCCCAATCAGACACTACAGCCCCAAACAGGTAACTACAGCCCCAAACAGTCACTACAGCCCCAAACAGGCCACTACAGCCCCAAACAGGTCACTACAGTCACAAACAGGTCACTACAGCCCCAAACAGGCCACTACAGCCCCAAACAGGCCACTACAGCCCCAAACAGGTCACTACAGCCCCAAACAGGCCACTACAGCCCAAAACAGTCACTACAGCCCCAAACAGGCCACTACAGCTCCAAACAGGTCACTACAGCCCCAAACAGGCCACTACAGCCCCAAACAGGTCACTACAGCCCCAAACAGGCCACTACAGCCCCTAACAGTCACTACAGCCCCAAACAGGCCACTACAGCCCCAAGCAGGGCACTACAGCCCCAAACAGGTCCACTACAGCCCCAAACAGGCCACTACAGCCCCAAACAGGTCACTACAGCCCCAAACAGGTCACTACAGCCCCAAACAGTCACTACAGCCCCAAACAGGTCACTACAGCCCCAAACAGGTCACTACCGCCCCAAACAGTCACTACAGCCCCAAACAGGTCACTACAGCCCCAAACAGGTCACTACAGCCCCAAACAGGTAACTACAGCCCCAAACAGGTCACTACAGCCCCAAACAGACAGGTCACTACAGCCCCAAACAGGCCACTACAGCCCCAAACAGTCACTACAGCCCCAAACAGGTCACTACAGCCCCAAACAGTCACTACAGCCCCAAACAGGCCACTACAGCCCCAAACAGGTCACTACCGCCCCAAACAGTCACTACAGCCCCAAACAGGTCACTACAGCCCCAAACAGGTCACTACAGCCCCAAACAGGTAACTACAGCCCCAAACAGGTCACTACAGCCCCAAACAGTCACTACAGCCCCAAACAGGTCCACTACAGCCCCAAACAGTCACTACAGCCCCAAACAGGTCACTACAGCCCCAATCAGACACTACAGCCCCAAACAGGTAACTACAGCCCCAAACAGTCACTACAGCCCCAAACAGGCCACTACAGCCCCAAACAGGTCACTACAGTCACAAACAGGTCACTACAGCCCCAAACAGGCCACTACAGCCCCAAACAGGTCACTACAGCCCCAAACAGGCCACTACAGCCCAAAACAGTCACTACAGCCCCAAACAGGCCACTACAGCTCCAAACAGGTCACTACAGCCCCAAACAGGCCACTACAGCCCCAAACAGGTCACTACAGCCCCAAACAGGCCACTACAGCCCCAAACAGTCACTACAGCCCCCAACAGGTCCACTACAGCCCCAAACAGTCACTACAGCCCCGAACAGGTCACTACAGCCCCAATCAGACACTACAGCCCCAAACAGGTAACTACAGCCCGAAACAGGTCACTACAGCCCCAAAGAGTCACTACAGCCCCAAACAGGTCACTACAGCCCCAAACAGGTCACTACAGCCCCAAACAGTCACTACAGCCCCAAACGGACAGGTCACTACAGCCCCAAACAGTCACTACAGCCCCAAACAGGTAACTACAGCCCCAAACAGACAGGTCACTACAGCCCCAAACAGTCACTACAAACAGGTCACTACAGCCCCACACAGGTCACTACAAACAGGTCACTACAAACAGGTCACTACAGCCCCAAACAGGTCACTACAGCCCCAAACAGTCACTACAGCCCCAAACAGGTCACTACAGCCCCAAACAGTCACTACAGCCCCAAACGGACAGGTCACTACAGCCCCAAACAGTCACTACAGCCCCAAACAGGTCACTACAGCCCCCAACAGTCACTACAAACAGGTCACTACAGCCCCACACAGGTCACTACAAACAGGTCACTACAAACAGGTCACTACAGCCCCAAACAGTCACTACAGCCCCAAACAGGCAACTACAACCCCAAACAGGTCACTACAGCCGCAAACAGGTCACTACAGCCCCAAACAGTCACAACAGCCCCAAACAGGTCACTACAGCCCCAAACAGGTCACTACAGCCCCAAACAGGTCACTACAGCCCCAAACAGGTCACTACAGCCCCAAACAGTCACTACAGCCCCAAACAGGTCACTACAGCCCCAAACAGGTCACTACAGCCCCAAACAGTCACTACAGCCCCAAACAGGTCACTACAGCCCCAAACAGTCACTACAGCCCCAAACGGACAGGTCACTACAGCCCCAAACAGTCACTACAGCCCCAAACAGGTAACTACAGCCCCAAACAGACAGGTCACTACAGCCCCAAACAGTCACTACAAACAGGTCACTACAGCCCCACACAGGTCACTACAAACAGGTCACTACAAACAGGTCACTACAGCCCCAAACAGGTCACTACAGCCCCAAACAGTCACTACAGCCCCAAACAGGTCACTACAGCCCCAAACAGTCACTACAGCCCCAAACGGACAGGTCACTACAGCCCCAAACAGTCACTACAGCCCCAAACAGGTCACTACAGCCCCCAACAGTCACTACAAACAGGTCACTACAGCCCCACACAGGTCACTACAAACAGGTCACTACAAACAGGTCACTACAGCCCCAAACAGTCACTACAGCCCCAAACAGGCAACTACAACCCCAAACAGGTCACTACAGCCCCAAACAGGCCACTACAGCCCCAAGCAGGGCACTACAGCCCCAAACAGGTCCACTACAGCCCCAAACAGGCCACTACAGCCCCAAACAGGTCACTACAGCCCCAAACAGGTCACTACAGCCCCAAACAGTCACTACAGCCCCAAACAGGTCACTACAGCCCCAAACAGGTCACTACCGCCCCAAACAGTCACTACAGCCCCAAACAGGTCACTACAGCCCCAAACAGGTCACTACAGCCCCAAACAGGTAACTACAGCCCCAAACAGGTCACTACAGCCCCAAACAGACAGGTCACTACAGCCCCAAACAGGCCACTACAGCCCCAAACAGTCACTACAGCCCCAAACAGGTCACTACAGCCCCAAACAGTCACTACAGCCCCAAACAGGCCACTACAGCCCCAAACAGGTCACTACCGCCCCAAACAGTCACTACAGCCCCAAACAGGTCACTACAGCCCCAAACAGGTCACTACAGCCCCAAACAGGTAACTACAGCCCCAAACAGGTCACTACAGCCCCAAACAGTCACTACAGCCCCAAACAGGTCCACTACAGCCCCAAACAGTCACTACAGCCCCAAACAGGTCACTACAGCCCCAATCAGACACTACAGCCCCAAACAGGTAACTACAGCCCCAAACAGTCACTACAGCCCCAAACAGGCCACTACAGCCCCAAACAGGTCACTACAGTCACAAACAGGTCACTACAGCCCCAAACAGGCCACTACAGCCCCAAACAGGTCACTACAGCCCCAAACAGGCCACTACAGCCCAAAACAGTCACTACAGCCCCAAACAGGCCACTACAGCTCCAAACAGGTCACTACAGCCCCAAACAGGCCACTACAGCCCCAAACAGGTCACTACAGCCCCAAACAGGCCACTACAGCCCCAAACAGTCACTACAGCCCCCAACAGGTCCACTACAGCCCCAAACAGTCACTACAGCCCCGAACAGGTCACTACAGCCCCAATCAGACACTACAGCCCCAAACAGGTAACTACAGCCCGAAACAGGTCACTACAGCCCCAAAGAGTCACTACAGCCCCAAACAGGTCACTACAGCCCCAAACAGTCACTACAGCCCCAAACAGTCACTACAGCCCCAAACAGTCACTACAGCCCCAAACAGGCCACTACAGCCCCAAACAGGTCACTACCGCCCCAAACAGTCACTACAGCCCCAAACAGGTCACTACAGCCCCAAACAGGTCACTACAGCCCCAAACAGGTCACTACAGCCCCAAACAGTCACTACAGCCCCAAACAGGTCACTACAGCCCCAAACAGGTCACTACAGCCCCAAACAGTCACTACAGCCCCAAACAGGTCACTACAGCCCCAAACAGTCACTACAGCCCCAAACGGACAGGTCACTACAGCCCCAAACAGTCACTACAGCCCCAAACAGGTAACTACAGCCCCAAACAGACAGGTCACTACAGCCCCAAACAGTCACTACAAACAGGTCACTACAGCCCCACACAGGTCACTACAAACAGGTCACTACAAACAGGTCACTACAGCCCCAAACAGGTCACTACAGCCCCAAACAGTCACTACAGCCCCAAACAGGTCACTACAGCCCCAAACAGTCACTACAGCCCCAAACGGACAGGTCACTACAGCCCCAAACAGTCACTACAGCCCCAAACAGGTCACTACAGCCCCCAACAGTCACTACAAACAGGTCACTACAGCCCCACACAGGTCACTACAAACAGGTCACTACAAACAGGTCACTACAGCCCCAAACAGTCACTACAGCCCCAAACAGGCAACTACAACCCCAAACAGGTCACTACAGCCGCAAACAGGTCACTACAGCCCCAAACAGTCACAACAGCCCCAAACAGGTCACTACAGCCCCAAACAGGTCACTACAGCCCCAAACAGGTCACTACAGCCCCAAACAGGTCACTACAGCCCCAAACAGTCACTACAGCCCCAAACAGGTCACTACAGCCCCAAACAGGTCACTACAGCCCCAAACAGTCACTACAGCCCCAAACAGGTCACTACAGCCCCAAACAGTCACTACAGCCCCAAACGGACAGGTCACTACAGCCCCAAACAGTCACTACAGCCCCAAACAGGTAACTACAGCCCCAAACAGACAGGTCACTACAGCCCCAAACAGTCACTACAAACAGGTCACTACAGCCCCACACAGGTCACTACAAACAGGTCACTACAAACAGGTCACTACAGCCCCAAACAGGTCACTACAGCCCCAAACAGTCACTACAGCCCCAAACAGGTCACTACAGCCCCAAACAGTCACTACAGCCCCAAACGGACAGGTCACTACAGCCCCAAACAGTCACTACAGCCCCAAACAGGTCACTACAGCCCCCAACAGTCACTACAAACAGGTCACTACAGCCCCACACAGGTCACTACAAACAGGTCACTACAAACAGGTCACTACAGCCCCAAACAGTCACTACAGCCCCAAACAGGCAACTACAACCCCAAACAGGTCACTACAGCCGCAAACAGGTCACTACAGCCCCAAACAGTCACAACAGCCCCAAACAGGTCACTACAGCCCCAAACAGGTCACTACAGCCCCAAACAGTCACTACAGCCCCAAACAGGTCACTACAGCCCCAAACAGTCACTACAGCCCCAAACAGACAGGTCACTACAGCCCCAAACAGTCACTACAGCCCCAAACAGTTAACTACAGCCCCAAACAGGTCACTACAGCCCCAAACAGGTCCACTACAGCCCCAAACAGTCACTACAGCCCCAAACAGGTCACTACAGCCCCAAACAGGTCCACTACAGCCCCAAACAGACATGTCACTACAGCCCCAAACAGTCACTACAGCCCCAAACAGACAGGTCACTACAGCCCCAAACAGTCACTACAGCCCCAAACAGTCACTACAGCCCCAAACAGACACTACAGCCCCAAACAGTCACTACAGCCCTAAACAGGCCACTACAGCCCCAAACAGTCACTACAGCCCCAAACAGACACTACAGCCCCAAACAGGTAACTACAGCCCCAAACAGGTCACTACAGCCCCAAACAGTCACTACAGCCCCAAACAGGTCACTACAGCCCCAAACAGGTCACTACAGCCCCAAACAGTCACTACAGCCCCAAACATGTCACTACAGCCCCAAACAGGTCACTACAGCCCCAAACAGTCACTACAGCCCCAGACAGGTCACTACAGCCCCAAACAGACAGGTCACTACAGCCCCAAACAGACAGGTCACTACAGCCCCAAACAGTCACTACAGCCCCAAACAGGTAACTACAGCCCCAAACAGGTCACTACAGCCCCAAACAGTCACTACAGCCCCAAACAGGTCACTACAGCCCCAAACAGGTCACTACAGCCCCAAACAGTCACTACAGCCCCAAACAGGTCACTACAGCCCCAAACAGGTCACTACAGCCCCAAACAGTCACTACAGCCCCAAACAGGTCACTACAGCCCCAAACAGTCACTACAGCCCCAAACGGACAGGTCACTACAGCCCCAAACAGTCACTACAGCCCCAAACAGGTAACTACAGCCCCAAACAGACAGGTCACTACAGCCCCAAACAGTCACTACAAACAGGTCACTACAGCCCCACACAGGTCACTACAAACAGGTCACTACAAACAGGTCACTACAGCCCCAAACAGTCACTACAGCCCCAAACAGGCAACTACAACCCCAAACAGGTCACTACAGCCCCAAACAGGTCACTACAGCCCCAAACAGTCACTACAGCCCCAAACAGGTCACTACAGCCCCAAACAGGTCACTACAGCCCCAAACAGTCACTACAGCCCCAGACAGGTCACTACAGCCCCAAACAGTCACTACAGCCCCAAACAGACAGGTCACTACAGCCCCAAACAGTCACTACAGCCCCAAACAGGTAACTACAGCCCCAAACAGGTCACTACAGCCCCAAACAGTCACTACAACCCCAAACAGTCACTACAGCCCCAAACAGGTCACTACAGCCTCAAACAGGTCACTACAGCCCCAAACAGTCACTACAGCCCCAAACAGGTCACTACAGCCCCAAACAGGTCACTACAGCCCCAAACAGTCACTACAGCCCCAAACAGTCACTACAGCCCCAAACAGACAGGTCACTACAGCCCCAAACAGGTCACTACAGCCCCAAACAGTCACTACAGCCCCAAACAGTCACTACAGCCCCAAACAGACAGGTCACTACAGCCCCAAACAGTCACTACAGCCCCAAACAGGTAACTACAGCCCCAAACAGGTCACTACAGCCCCAAACAGGTCCACTACAGCCCCAAACAGTCACTACAGCCCCAAACAGGTCACTACAGCCCCAAACAGGTCCACTACAGCCCCAAACAGACAGGTCACTACAGCCCCAAACAGTCACTACAGCCCCAAAAAGACAGGTCACTACAGCCCCAAACAGTCACTACAGCCCCAAACAGTCACTACAGCCCCAAACAGACACTACAGCCCCAAACAGTCACTACAGCCCCAACCAGACACTACAGCCCCAAACAGACACTACAGCCCCAAACAGTCACTACAGCCCCAAACAGGTCACTACAGCCCCAAACAGCCACTACAGCCCCAAACAGGCCACTACAGCCCCAAACAGGTAACTACAGCCCCAAACAGGCCACTACAGCCCCAAACAGGTAACTACAGCCCCAAACAGGTCACTACAGCCCCAAACAGGTCCACTACAGCCCCAAACAGTCACTACTGCCCCAAACAGGTAACTACAGCCCCAAACAGTCACTACAGCCCCAAACAGGTCACTACAGCCCCAAACGGGCCACTACAGCCCCAAACAGGTCACTACAGCCCCAAACAGACAGGTCACTACAGCCCCAAACAGTCACTACAGCCCCAAACAGTCACTACAGCCCCAAACAGGTAACTACAGCCCCAAACAGACAGGTCACTACAGCCCCAAACAGTCACTACAAACAGGTCACTACAGCCCCACACAGGTCACTACAAACAGGTCACTACAAACAGGTCACTACAGCCCCAAACAGTCACTACAGCCCCAAACAGGCAACTACAACCCCAAACAGGTCACTACAGCCCCAAACAGTCACTACAGCCCCAAACAGGTCACTACAGCCCCAAACAGGTCACTACAGCCCCAAACAGTCACTACAGCCCCAAACAGGCCACTACAGCCCCAAACAGGTAACTACAGCCCCAAACAGGCCACTACAGCCCCAAACAGGCCACTACAGCCCCAAACAGACAGGTCACTACAGCCCCAAACAGTCACTACAGCCCCAAACAGACAGGTCACTACAGCCCCAAACAGTCACTACAGCCCCAAACAGGTAACTACAGCCCCAAACAGGTCACTACAGCCCCAAACAGGCCACTACAGCCCCAAACAGTCACTACAGCCCCAAACAGACACTACAGCCCCAAACAGGTAACTACAGCCCCAAACAGGTCACTACAGCCCCAAACAGTCACTACAGCCCCAAACAGGTCACTACAGCCCCAAACAGGTCACTACAGCCCCAAACAGTCACTACAGCCCCAAACAGGTCACTACAGCCCCAAACAGGTCACTACAGCCCCAAACAGACAGGTCAATACAGCCCCAAACAGTCACTACAGCCCCAAACAGGTCACTACAGCCCCAAACAGGCCACTACAGCCCCAAACAGGCCACTACAGCCCCAAACAGGTCACTACAGCCCCAAACAGGCCACTACAGCCCCAAACAGGCCACTACAGCCCCAAACAGGTAACTACAGCCCCAAACAGTCACTACAGCCCCAAACAGACAATACAGCCCCAAACAGGCCACTACAGCCCCAAACAGGCCACTACAGCCCCAAACATGTAACTACAGCCCCAAACAGGCCACTACAGTCCCAAACAGGTAACTACAGCCCCAAACAGGTCACTACAGCCCCAAACAGGTCCACTACAGCCCCAAACAGTCACTACTGCCCCAAACAGGTAACTACAGCCCCAAACAGGCCACTACAGCCCCAAACAGGTAACTACAGCCCCAAACAGGTCACTACAGCCCCAAACAGGTCCACTACAGCCCCAAACAGTCACTACTGCCCCAAACAGGTAACTACAGCCCCAAACAGGTCACTACAGCCCCAAACAGGCCACTACAGCCCCAAACAGGTCACTACAGCCCCAACCAGTCACTACTGCCCCAAACAGGTAACTACAGCCCCAAACAGTCACTACAGCCCCAAACAGGTCACTACAGCCCCAAACAGGCCACTACAGCCCCAAACAGTCACTACAGCCACAAACAGGTCACTACAGCCCCAAACAGGTCACTACAGCCCCAAACAGACACTACAGCCCCAAACAGTCACTACAGCCCCAAACAGGTCACTACAGCCCCAAACCGGCCACTACAGCCCCAAACATGTAACTACAGCCCCAAACAGGCCACTACAGCCCCAAACAGGTAACTACAGCCCCAAACAGGTCACTACAGCCCCAAACAGGTCCACTACAGCCCCAAACAGTCACTACTGCCCCAAACAGGTAACTACAGCCCCAAACAGGCCACTACAGCCCCAAACAGGTAACTACAGCCCCAAACAGGTCACTACAGCCCCAAACAGGTCCACTACAGCCCCAAACAGTCACTACTGCCCCAAACAGGTAACTACAGCCCCAAACAGGTCACTACAGCCCCAAACAGGCCACTACAGCCCCAAACAGGTCACTACAGCCCCAACCAGTCACTACTGCCCCAAACAGGTAACTACAGCCCCAAACAGTCACTACAGCCCCAAACAGGTCACTACAGCCCCAAACAGGCCACTACAGCCCCAAACAGGTCACTACAGCCCCAAACAGACAGGTCACTACAGCCCCAAACAGTCACTACAGCCACAAACAGGTCACTACAGCCCCAAACAGGTCACTACAGCCCCAAACAGACACTACAGCCCCAAACAGTCACTACAGCCCCAAACAGGTCACTACAGCCCCAAACCAGCCACTACAGCCCCAAACAGGTTACTACAGCCCCAAACAGGCCACTACAGCCCCAAACAGGCCACTACAGCCCCAAACAGGTAACTACAGCCCCAAACAGGTAACTACAGCCCCAAACAGGCCACTACAGCCCCAAACAGGTCACTACAGCCCCAAACAGGTCCACTACAGCCCCACACAGTCACTACAGCCCCAAACAGGCCACTACAGCCCCAAACAGGTAACTACAGCCCCAAACAGTCACTACAGCCCCAAACACGTCCACTACAGCCCCAAACACGTCCACTACAGCCCCAAACAGGGTCACTACAGCCCCAAACAGGTCACTACAGCCCCAAACAGGCCACTACAGCCCCAAACAGGCCACTACAGCCCCAAACAGGTCACTACAGCCCCAAACAGGCCACTACAGCCCCAAACAGGCCACTACAGCCCCAAACAGGTAACTACAGCCCCAAACAGTCACTACAGCCCCAAACAGACAATACAGCCCCAAACAGGCCACTACAGCCCCAAACAGGCCACTACAGCCCCAAACAGGTAACTACAGCCCCAAACAGGCCACTACAGCCCCAAACAGGTAACTACAGCCCCAAACAGGTCACTACAGCCCCAAACAGGTAACTACAGCCCCAAACAGGCCACTACAGCCCCAAACAGGCCACTACAGCCCCAAACAGTCACTACTGCCCCAAACAGGTAACTACAGCCCCAAACAGGCCACTACAGCCCCAAACAGGTAACTACAGCCCCAAACAGGTCACTACAGCCCCAAACAGGTCCACTACAGCCCCAAACAGTCACTACTGCCCCAAACAGGTAACTACAGCCCCAAACAGGTCACTACAGCCCCAAACAGGCCACTACAGCCCCAAACAGGTCACTACAGCCCCAAACAGTCACTACTGCCCCAAACAGGTAACTACAGCCCCAAACAGTCACTACAGCCCCAAACAGGTCACTACAGCCCCAAACAGGCCACTACAGCCCCAAACAGTCACTACAGCCACAAACAGGTCACTACAGCCCCAAACAGGTCACTACAGCCCCAAACAGACACTACAGCCCCAAACAGTCACTACAGCCCCAAACAGGTCACTACAGCCCCAAACCGGCCACTACAGCCCCAAACATGTAACTACAGCCCCAAACAGGCCACTACAGCCCCAAACAGGTAACTACAGCCCCAAACAGGTCACTACAGCCCCAAACAGGTCCACTACAGCCCCAAACAGTCACTACTGCCCCAAACAGGTAACTACAGCCCCAAACAGGCCACTACAGCCCCAAACAGGTAACTACAGCCCCAAACAGGTCACTACAGCCCCAAACAGGTCCACTACAGCCCCAAACAGTCACTACTGCCCCAAACAGGTAACTACAGCCCCAAACAGGTCACTACAGCCCCAAACAGGCCACTACAGCCCCAAACAGGTCACTACAGCCCCAACCAGTCACTACTGCCCCAAACAGGTAACTACAGCCCCAAACAGTCACTACAGCCCCAAACAGGTCACTACAGCCCCAAACAGGCCACTACAGCCCCAAACAGGTCACTACAGCCCCAAACAGACAGGTCACTACAGCCCCAAACAGTCACTACAGCCACAAACAGGTCACTACAGCCCCAAACAGGTCACTACAGCCCCAAACAGACACTACAGCCCCAAACAGTCACTACAGCCCCAAACAGGTCACTACAGCCCCAAACCAGCCACTACAGCCCCAAACAGGTTACTACAGCCCCAAACAGGCCACTACAGCCCCAAACAGGCCACTACAGCCCCAAACAGGCCACTACAGCCCCAAACAGGACATTACAGCCCCAAACAGTCACTAGAGCCCCAAACAGGTAACTACAGCCCCAAACAGGTCACTACAGCCCCAAACAGTCACTACAGCCCCAAACAGGTCACTACAGCCCCAAACAGGTCACTACAGCCCCAAACAGTCACTACAGCCCCAAACAGGCCACTACAGCCCCAAACAGGTAACTACAGCCCCAAACAGGCCACTACAGCCCCAAACAGGCCACTACAGCCCCAAACAGACAGGTCACTACAGCCCCAAACAGTCACTACAGCCCCAAACAGACAGGTCACTACAGCCCCAAACAGGCCACTACAGCCCCAAACAGGCCACTACAGCCCCAAACAGGTAACTACAGCCCCAAACAGGTAACTACAGCCCCAAACAGGCCACTACAGCCCCAAACAGGTCACTACAGCCCCAAACAGGTCCACTACAGCCCCACACAGTCACTACAGCCCCAAACAGGTAACTACAGCCCCAAACAGTCACTACAGCCCCAAACACGTCCACTACAGCCCCAAACACGTCCACTACAGCCCCAAACAGGGTCACTACAGCCCCA